>NC_051077.1:51287662-51587662 GCF_004664715.2 Peromyscus leucopus
TAGATTTATGGAAATGGATTAATTTAAGCTATAAGAACAGTTAGCAAGAAGCCTGCTGTGGCTATACAGTTTGTAAGCAATATAAGTCTCTGTGTTTACTTGGTTGGGTCTGAGCGGCTGTGGGACTGGCGGGTGACAGAGATTTGTCCTGACTGTGGGCAAGGCAGGAAAACTCTAGCTACACATTATACTTAATGGGCAACCCCTCAAGAGGTGCTCATATTTATCAATGGCAGGGCTGACTTGCTGAGGGCTTTTCATGTGCCCTCTCCATGCCACAGTCTGTGTGGATTACCTCGAACATCCTGTGAGATGCAAGCAGAATCCTCAAGTGAGAGTACTGAGCAGGGAGGTGGCTCAGTAGCTCAGGGCCACACAAATGGCAAGTGGCAAAGCGGGCGTGGAAGCCTGAGCTCACGCCTATTTCCAGGGGTTCCAGCTCGTCCTGGGTGCAGTGCTCAAAGCTCTCCATACCCCTTGAGCCTGGAGCCAAATGGACTGATGAACTGACGGTCTCCACCGAGACCAGGAGATAGTAAAGGCCTAGGAGTGCAAAGGCCTCCTAAAGATGGAAATCCCTGCTTTCTTCTTCTTCTACTAACTTTTCTGGTTCTAGAGACTGAGCCATTGGTGGTACCTGCCCTGGTGGCTGGTGGGAACTGTCACAGTAGATTGAACAAATGGAGTCATAAAACATCATTGGCTGGCCAGCTCCAGAAATAGATACCAACATGTTTCACTTCACATGTCTATGTGCACAGCCTCACACCTCTGGCTCCTCCCACCCACAGCCCTACGCCTCTGCTTTTTCTCCTTCTTTTGATGGCATGCCGTTTCAGTTGATGGCACCTCCTCCAGCACCAATGTCTGTTCATGTACAAATAGTTTTCTAGAAACTCCTACCAAGTCAGCCTGCTGCTCATTTGAAGCAAAATTATCTTAAAATGTCCAGTGTGCTTCCTTTTTCAAGTGGGCCTTGTACTTACACAGAGCAAGCTGATCCCTACTGCCACCATTCCAACGAGGGAGCACAGCCACCTGGAAGAAAAGGGCATCATCACACACTGTCTGCAGAGAGATGGCTACTACCTGCCACCTTGGCCAGTCCTGCACACCCTAATTTAATCCCTTAGATTAGGGGAAGGAAGTGCAGAGACTACAGGACTAGGTTGAACCCTTTCTGTCCCTGTCATTTGCTTGACCTCGTCTCTTCCCTGACCTCATAGCTCTCCTCACAGCAGTGTCTGGAGTAGGACAGTGGGACGTAGCTTGTTTTCCTTAGAACTGGTCTGCTGGTTCCAAGGTACTCGGCTCCTGGGAGATGCTCGTGCCCTTGATTACAGGTGTTTGCCTGTTCAGGTTACTTCCTTTTTATAGTTTTTTATTTATTATTATTTGTGTGTGTGTGAGAGAGAGTGTGTGTGTGTGAGGGGGGTGACGTGAGAAGAGGCACACCACAGCATGCACGTGCAAGTCAGAGGACAACGTTGTGGAGTGAGTCTCTCTACCTTTATGTGGGTTACAGGGATTGAACTCAGGTCACTAGGCTTTTGCAGCCAATGCCTTTACCCACTGATTCCTCTCTACAGCCCAGTTCACACTCTACCTACTCATAATACACATGGTCTTACAAATCCATCTCAAACACCACATGTAAATATGCCTACCTCTTCATACCTATAACAGTGCTTTCAAATGTGTTTTTAGAATCTTTGTGCTGAGTTACAATGATAAAATTAAAACCAAAGCTATTTCATCATTGTAATAGGGGAAGATAATCTAGATTTATACTTCTTGCCCCCATCGTAGGCTTCTGTTGTTCCTGTCTAGAATACCCTAGAGTTCCATGGAATAGACTTTGGCAACTGCTGCCCTAAAATACATACTGCTTCCTTTTTCTTTTTTGCAGCTGTTGGCTCTTGGGCTGGCATTACCCCTTTAGCTGGAAAGGAAGGGCTAACTCTATGTAACCACTGCAGTCAGTTCAGGATAACCCATCCTCTATACTGCCCTTATCACCTACCCATCAACTTCTCTCATGGCAATTTTTATCATTGTGTCCTAGACTGTCTCAGAGAAGCTGTCCCAAGTACAAGAACAAGCTCAAAGGACACTGTTAAGTGATAGTTCAGTCATTCTTCCAGTTTCCCAGGCTACATACCGACCCATCTTGTTGGCCAACACACCAAAAAGATTCGTGCCAATGAGGTAGGCCACACTGGCAGGCAAGAAGGCCAGACCTGTGGAGGACACAGAAGCTCACTTTAGGATGTGCTCAACTTAACCTAAAGCATCTAATTTCCTACAGTTCAGCAAAGTACTCCTGATACCTCCAGGTCCCCAAGCCACTTTGTTGTCTGCTTTGGAGATCTTTGTGCAACTCCAGAGCAAAAGTCTCAGGACCCCCACAGCCCTGCTTTCCTCGGGACCAGGGCTTTTTTTAGCCTCAATATGTTTTTTTTGGTTTTTTGAGACAGGGTTTCTCTGTGTATCTTTGCGCCTTTCCTGGATCTCGCTCTGTAGACCAGGCTGGCTCGAACTCACAAAGATCTGCCTGCTTCTGCCTCCCAAGTACTGGGATTAAAGGCGTGTGCCACCACCGCCTGGCCTCAATGCTCTGAACTCCCAGACTTCCTGACAAGAGACTCAGTAAGCCACTGGCATGTATAAAATTGACTTGGTTATCAGCACTAGAGTATGAGATTCCTGGGAAGTCAAATGCCTCGCTTGCTTGTGACCTGTCCTCTTGTTGCTTTGCCTGTGGTCTTTGCCTTTCTGAGCCTTGGCTCCCACATCAGAGTAGAGGGAAGCTGTCACTATATGACGCCAGGTAACGGTGGGAGCAAGTTGGAAAATGTTTGTAAAAGCCTTTCATTAACTGCTGCCCTGGCCACATGCCTTTATGACAGTAGAGTGAGATGATCGGGAACATGGGTTTTGGAGCACAGAGTTTGGGGTTCCATGTGTGGCTTGGCCACTTGTGAACTATGTGACTTGGAAATTGTACTTGTTATTTTCGAGTTCTTCCCCCCCCCCCATCTCTTTCCTCCTTTCTTGTCTTCTGTCTGATGAGCTTTTACCATCGGCAGGTAGTCTTAAGGCAGTAATTGAGCAGTAAGTAAGAGCAACACAGAGGGGCTGGAGAGAGGGCTCCGTAGTGAAGAGCACTGGCTGCTCTTCCAGAGGACCTGGGTTCAATCCAGCACCCTCATGGTGGCTCACAGCTGTCTGCAACTCCAGTTTCCTGGGCACTAGGCTTGAATATGGTGCAGAAAACATACATATGGGCAAAACACCCATGCACATAAAAATATAAAATAAAATTTCTTTTAAAGGATAAACATAGAGCCGGGCAGTGGTGGGCTCTCACCTTTAATCCCAGCACTTGGGAGGCAGAGCCAAGCAGATCTCTGTGAGTTCGAGGTCAGCCTGGTCTACAAAGCGAGTTCCAGGAAAGGCACAAAGTTACACAGAGAAACCCTGTCTTGAAAAACCAAAAAAAAAAAAAAAATAGAAACAAACACAGTGCAAGTTTGTAATCCCAGTACAGGGGAGGCCATAGGAAACACAAGGAAAATGTGCTGTCTTCTCTACCAAAGCATTAAACAAGAGAAGGGAAGCGCTATTTTAATAAAAAAAAAATAGAAAAAATACAAAATTGGCAGATGTAGCTTATCTGGTTAAGTTTCTGCCTAGCATGTACAAGAGGCCCTGGCTTCTAGCCTCAGCATCATATAATCTCAGCATGGTCACACACACCTGTAATCCCAGTATTCTGGAGGTAGAAGCAGAAGGATCAGTTCATTCTCAACCTCAGATACACAGTGATTTCGAAGCCACCACATGAGACCCTGCTGGAGGTGGGGCCAGGTCCTTTGATTGTCAGGGGGGTTTTCCTGGAGACATATTAAGGTGGCTAGAACTCTTCTGGAGTGAGTTAAAGGATGGAATTGAATCCTGAATTGTAAATGCTGCTGCCATCCAACGAAATCCCTGGTTAGACCAGCACTATGGTGTTGGTGCCATCCCCCAGAGTCCCTGGTTAGACCAGCACTATGGTGTTGGTACCATCCCCCAGAGTCCCTGGTTAGACCAGCACTATGGTGTTGGTACCATCCCCCAGAGTCCCTGGTTAGACCAGCACTATGGTGTTGGTACCATCCCCTAGAGTCCCTGGTTAGACCAGCACTATGGTGTTGGTACCATCCCCTAGAGTCCCTGGTTAGACCAGCACTATGGTGTTGGTACTATCCCCCGGAGTCCCTGGTTAGACCAGCACTATGTATGGTGTTGGTACCATTCACCTCCAAAACTTCGTAAGTTTATGAAATCAGCCCACTTCAGATGTTTTGTTATAAAAATAGAATCAATTAACACAGGGACAGGATGGTCGTGATTCACCAAGAAAATACTGCATAGGCTCTCAGTTCTCATTTTTTAAAAAAAAGCTTCTTCTTTTTGTAACAGATGGAGACTATTACAAAGTCCCACAACTGGTCAAAATACAGAGAATAAAGGACTCTGTCCCCAGATGGACAGAGTAACACAACCTTATATCTAAAACTCAGGGAGCATTGTAACAGCGTGTAAGAGCCCGAGGACAAGGAGACTGTTGCTAAATAGTGTGCTCTAGATGTGACAGGAAGCTGCATCCATGAAACCTCACTAATATGGTTGTCTGCACGAGACCACACCAGGCAGTATTCCAATGTACCTGGGGGAAGGGCTCACGAACAAGCATTGGAAGGAAGGGGATTCAATTTTCTTCGAGGATGAGCCCCTTTGAAAATTGTCCATGCCCAAGTAGTCAGCCCAACACTCATGAGCATATGAACAACACTATTGGACTCACTATTGGACCCACACATATGCATGTACACACACATGCACATGTACACATACATGAGCACATACACATACACTAAAAAAAAAAATTAAGGGCAAGGCCATCATTTTAAAGGGAGGATAGGGTAACATGGGAAGAGTTGGAGAGGCTGGGGGGGGCTGGTTATAATAAAAGTACTTATGAAATTATTTAAAAAGTTAAAAATGTTTGTAGAAAACAAAAAATAATAAAACATAAAAATAAGGAAAACACTGCATATCTTTTATACTGGCTGGGCACAGAAGTGCCCTGTGAACACTTGCCTCAATTATTATCATGACCTGTGATGGTCAGGGTGAACCCAGGCATTCCACTCCAAGGCCAGGTGTTCCCCCTACCCAAGCCCACCAGAGTGACTGGTGGCCAGCTCTGGCCTGAGGGTCTGCTTGGAACCAGAAGTGTGAGTCTCTTTGGGTCTCACTGGCCCCGCCCTGTGCCGCTTTGGACCTCGAGGAAACAATATAACCCAATAGAAAGCATCATGACTCTGATCCCAAAGCCCAATGTAAACAGTTGGCCAGGGCCTGGCAGCAGCTTGTTTGCTTTTAATATTGTCTTCTCTGCAGCAGAAGTGAAGCATGCCCTCCTGTGTTTGCCTACTTTATCGGCCCAGGGTCGCAATCTGTTTCAAACTGTACCTGTTCATGTGTGCTTAACTGCTTGTGAAAGTTTAGAGGTAATAACTACTGAATGGTGTAGCTGATACATAGAAAGAGGAAGCTCACTGGCCTAGCTCCCTGTCTCCTTGACATCCCTGTAAATTGTGTGAAATTTCCTAAATGAGGCTTTCCTTAAACACTCACTTGTTCCACAGCACCTGACTCTAGCTGGTATTTCAGCAGTACTTTGTGTTCTAGGCTAATCAACACCCACATACTGTTCACAGCCTGTCTTCAAGGGTGGATCGCACATAGCCATGGTTGTCAAGATAAATTACTAGTTTAGTAAATCCTATAATCCATGCACTGCCCTAACCTCCCTGAAATAAGTACAAAGACCAAGACACTGAAAGATATCTTCATTTTACAAATGAAAAATGAAGAAAGGTATGGTGGTGCACATCTATAATCCCAGCACCGAGGATTGAGACAAGTCCAAGCTGTATAGTGAGATCTTGTCTAAATAAATAAGAAAAGAAAAAAGCAGAGCTCTCCAACATGATAATTGATAAATGGATGTGCATAGATTCAAACCATGGTGCACCTGTTTCCAAAGTCAGTGTTATCTTCTATATGTAGTAGCAGTACCCAGGATGCATTGGCCATGTGGTACAAGGTCTAATTCAGACCACACATCACTCTCAACAGTTTTTGTTGTTGTTATTGTTTGAATTGTTAGTTTGCTTTTTTACCTTTGCTCCTTCCTGCAAACTGGAGAAGTATTCTTCATGGACATTGTTTTTCTAAGGGTGATTGACAACAGGTGTGGTGTATACCATTGTCCCCCTGGAAACTTATTAGAAATATCGCTTGTTCCATGGGGAGTGTGAGCACATGCCTCAAAGCCTAAGGTACTAGCACTTGGAAGATGGAAGCAAGAGGATCAAGAGTTCAAGGCTAGGTTGTCTACATATCCAGTCCAAGGCCAAAACAGGCTATGTGAAACCCAGTCTCAAAAAAGAAAAATCAAGATCAAAAAAGATGGGAGTATAGCCCAGGCTGGCCTCAAACTTGTGATCCTCCTGCCTGAGCCTCCTCCAGCAAATCATACCAGGGTGTGTCATTGCAGCTGGGAGTCAGGGTGTCTCTGACTCTTTTATCTGCTCTTGGGACCCCTTTCCTCCCACTGGGTTGCCTCACCCAGCCTTAATATGAGGATCTATATTACTGTATCTTGTTATGCCATATTCATTGGACATCTCTGGAAGGCCTGCTCTTTTCTGAAGGGAATGGAGGAGGAGGGGATCTGGGAGAGAGGGGAGATGGGTGGGGGAGTGGAGGGGAGGAGTAGGGGAAACTGTAGTCAGGATGTATTGAACACAAAAATAAATTGGAAAAAAAAAAAGGAGTGGGGTGGAGTTAACCTGTTTTGCCAACTTGCTTCGAAGCCTCCAGCATCATCTAGAATGTGTGGAGTTTATAGGCGCAGACAGCATTGGGAAAAGTAATAAGAGATGCTGGAACACTGTGACCAAGTGACTTGTAACTTGTAAGTGAGGCTGCTAACTGGATTTCCGGGCTAGTGCTGCTCCAGGCTGTCGTGCGCTCATTAGTACCAGGAGCCAGAGTGGCCAGAACCCCCTCGGAAGTGATGTTATCTGCACCGAGCTCTGCCTAACTCAATTAATTGTCTCGGTCAGAGGCAGTTACAGCCCAAGAAATTCAATTTGAAGTTGGGTGTGCAGCTGAAGCCCTGCTTAGAATGGGTCCCTTGAAATTAGATTCTGTATTTTTTTTATGGTACATTGAGCTATATCCGGTTCTTATCAGCTTCCCCTCTGGCACCTCCAGCCTCTCCTGCCTGTAGTGACGGAGCTGTTTGCACGTAGCTTCTCCTGCTCCCCTCGTCCTCAGGTTTCCTGGAAGAGGCCCAGGCATTCTCTCTAAGCTCACTCAAATTCAAGGCCTCCGTGGAGCAGAAGAGGCTGGGGGCCTCCATTATGGACCGGATGGAGGCTGAAGACCCTTTCTAGAGTACAGAAGACAACAAAAGGAGGTGTAGTGACAATGTGGTTGGTTGTGATCCTACACGGTGCTCAGGTGCAGAGCACCATTCATTCCTACAATTGCTCTTGGAAGCAGATAGCACTGCCGTGCTCATTTCAGACACTAGTCAAGTGGTACTCAATTGGGAAACCCAATTACTTCAAAGTCATGTGGTACAAAGTCATGGAAAAACGTTCAGAGGCACCAAGTTTATTACCAGAAGACAGCAGGGCTGGGGCTGGAGCTCAGTGCTAGCATCTCGCCCAGTTTGCATGGGGACCCTGGGATTTAGCTCTAGAACTAGCCAAAAATAAAGAGCAGACAGCATGGTTGTCTGTAAATGGAGCTGATATTCTCCGGACCATCTGCCTCACTGGCTGGAACAACAAAACAAAATTTTACCTTATAATTTTATAAAAATAAAGGATTCTTTAAAAGTGATGCTTAGAAAGTGTGGTAGTTAATTCTTATCAATTATTGGATTGTTATCGCTAAGAGACACACCCTGGGGAGTCTGTGAGGGTGTCTGAAGAGAGGTTTAGTGAAGAGGGAAGACCTACACTGGATGTGGGAAGCACCGTCCTTCAGGCTGGGGCCCTCGCCAAAACAAAAAGGAATTTGAAAAAACACAAGATGAGTGCAGGCATCCCCTGCCCTCCATCTCATGGTCCCTCCAGAACTGAGGCCACCCAGCAATATTTAACTCTGCAGGCCTTCCCCACCAAGACAGGCGACATCCTCCCAAATCATGAGCGAAAAGAAATCCTTGCTTTGTTAGGTTGCTGTTTGTTGGGTAATTTGTCACAGCAACGAGAAAAGTAACACAGAAAGAATAAGTGGTTTCCACAAATTTATATTGCCAGCCGATGCTCCGGAAACAGAAACAGGCCTTGGGCTGGCAATACTGAAGAGTTTTACGATAGTACTAGGCCTGACCTTTCCATTGCCCACCATCTTTCACAAGGTGACTCTCTACCCACCCATCTGGACTCAGCTCATGGGTGTGGACATGGGGCTGAGTCTATGAAGGGAGTGTACTGTCCCTTGGAGAGGTTGATGACCCAGACTTGATGGCTGTTGATCACCTTCAAAAAGGCCCCCAGCACCTGCCTGGTGCCTCAGCCTTTGCTGGGGACCCAGGTCACTTACCTAGCTGCCACTCAGGGGAGCACATGGTCTGCATCATCCAGATGGGCAGTGTGGGCTCTAGTATGGCGACTCCCATGTTGGCCAGGCAGATGGAACCTGAGAGATAGTTCTGTGAGTCAGTACCTAAAGCCTGACTCTTCCCACAGAGAGGGAGGTCGGGGTCAGCTTACCTGCTGCTACCAGGATGTAAGGGTCTTTGAGAAGTGTCAGAAGTGGAGTCCCCATGGCACTCTGAGAAAACAAATAACAGAACCTTTCATTTCTACAGACTTTACAACCCTTCTGTTTTCACAAGATCTAAGATACAATCTTTTTTTTTTTTTGGTTTTTCGGTTTTTCGAGACAGAGTTTCTCTTGTGTAGCTTTGCGCCTTTCCTGGAACTCACTTGGTAGCCCAGGCTGGCCTCGAACTCACAGAGATCCGCCTGCCTCTGCCTCCCGAGTGCTGGGATTAAAGGCGTGCGCCACCACCGCCCGGCCTAAGATACAATCTTAGACATCATTGTCTCCTTTACTGTAGAGACCAAGAAACTCGGGTCTAGGGAAAGGTATCCCAACTGGAGACAGAGTCCATCTTGTGTACAAGTCCTGAGGCAATCAGAGCAGCATACCATGTATTGGATATAATTCCTACCTCCAATGACTGGAAGCAAGGCCAGGATTGTCAATAAGTGTCCAGGGCTTTTCCACGACATCTCTCTGTAAACTGTTTGCCCCACAGGCAGCACTTGACAACAGGCAGAGCACTTAACCTCAAGGTGAGTGTGGAAGTGCTACAGGAGAAGGCACCTCAAGCTGTCTGGGTTCTTCCTCTGATCCATTCTGAGCTGCGCTGTGCAGTCGGGGAGCTTGAACGCCTGTGTTTACATGCTAGTCCTAATGACCAGCCTTGATCACCCCGCTCTCATGGCATTACCCTTAAACCAGCTATACCCCACCTTCCTTTTGTTACATTTACCTGAATTACCACCCTTCTCATCTCCAGAGTTCTCCATCTTACCTGTTCTTCCAGATCAAGTTCAAATCCCACCTTTCCCACAGTGTTCCCTGACTCAGTAGTTGGAACCACGGAGTATTTCCTAACCTCTGGTGTGCAATCTACTCTATCACATGCGAGATTTAATAGTCTGGATACAACAACCGCATATGATGCACACACAACAATGGGTAAATATAGAGATGCCAAAACCAAAATTATAATACCCTCACCCCACATGCAAATCAAAGTGAAGAAATGGATGCAAACAGTAAATACATACACAGAGAAGTAAGCCAGCATCACAGTTAAAGATACGTAATGATTGCTGCCAGAGCTGGGTTATGTACAGCTCGGTGGGGGAGTGCTTGCCTGGGCTGTGCGAGGCCCTGTGTTGAGTCCCTACTACAGTACTGCCAGGGGTGGGGAGGGAGGGAAGACCGTCAGACAGAGAAGCAAGCACCACCTCCAGCATTATAAAATGCATGTTCATGAGGCTAATAACTGAAGTCCTGTCTGTGATGGCAACGTACTGAAAACCACCTAAATGCACAAACAGGAAACAGAATGACAGGTTTTCTTCCCTAATGTGGATCACACAACTGCACAACAGCGACGGGATGTTTTTTTCAGGATACATTATTAAATGGGGGAGGGGGGATGTAAAGAAGCATATAGAATATGTTTCCTTTTATGGAAGAAAAGTGGGGTAACCATAAGAAAACACACAAATCATTTGGCAGAAAAACATAGAAAAAAATTAAAGGGATCACTTTCAAGAGCTAGAGGTGAAGGAAGGAAAGGGAAAAACAGCAATAGAGAGATTAATACTCTTTGAATATATCTTTCTAGATAGCTTTGGCTCCCAGATGGTAATGATTTATACATCCCCAAAATACTATACCAATGTTACAAAATGATTGTGTCCCTACCAATTCATACAGCAAAGTATTACACTACATTCAAGGAAAACTTCTTTATAGTCTCCCCACTGACACTCAGGCCACAGTATCATCATCCGCACGCAGTATGTTCTTTCTATCAAACTTTGTAGAGGATCTCACTCCCTCGCTCTTCAGATCTAGAATCTCCTCCAGCTCAGATGCATCCTTCCCCTTCCAATGGTGTCCAATCCTTCTCTACCTCTATTGTTACAATCCCTTCTCTGTTGGCTTCGGACAATTCACCAATGCGAGGGGGACCTGGCCCAGCAATAGTGGGCACATTCATCCCTTCTCCACTGGCACCACGGCTTCTGTCACACGAAAAATGCTTGTGCCCCAGCACCTTCTTGATCGCTGCTCACACGCTGGGCAACTCCTTGCTCAACGCTGTGCCCACATCCCTCAAGTATAGCTCGATCTGGAGTTCTCAGAGCCATCTTTGGCTTGGGGTCAGACGAACACAAACTCTGGTATTTCTTGACTAGAACTGAATGGTGGTCAGCGGGGGATGCTCTTGGTTGTCCGGAGGTCTCCGTCGCCTTCCTCATCCCTTAGAAAACACTTGATTCTTTCTATAGCCCCGCTTCTGCTTCCATCTTTGTCTGACACCAAGCCAGACTCCTTTGCTACCCTACGTGTAGGCCTGCCTGGAGTCCAAATCTGGGGTTCACTTTTCTTGACTTCCCCTTTCTCCTGTGCTCAGCCGCGCTACTTATCCCAGAGCAATGGAGTTTCGTGTCCACTTACCTCAGAAGACACTTTGGAAGGCCATAGGATGCAAAGCTGGAGAGCTGATAAAAAAAAGGGGGGGGGGAGACAGAGGGACAGTTCTGTTTATTCATTGATTATCTGGGGCTTTACTAATGGCCGCTTAGCTACCACCCTGACTCCCTCAGTTCTTCCTTTTTTTCTAGAATGGGGTAATCCCTGACCCATCTAAACATGTCAAAATAGACGTCATGGCATAATGCATTTCCAACCTGAGCTGAACTATGATCTATATAGAGGCACCAGCATTGACCTACCTCCATCCAGAAGTGCCAAGAAGGCCAAGATGAGGAATGGAGAGGACTTGCCCACAAATTGATACATCACACTTCCGAAAGGTGCTCCCACTGAAAGGAAAGACATTACAGACACCTGCAATGCTACTCTTCCAGATCACCCACTCAGCCTTTACTGGAGGCCTGGAGGGTCTAAGCTCCACCGAGGCTGGGGGGCGGGTTCAGAGGTGAAGATTCAGACTCTGTCCTCAAAGACTTCCTTTCTAGTAAAGGAGATTTAGCAGGGCATGGATGTGGGAGGCAATAGCACAAGTAACTGAAATGTGGCCAAACGCTCCACAGTAAATGATCTCGTGCATAAAGTGCTGTGTAAGTCCAGTGGAATAGGTCAGAAAGGCCGGGGTATCGAGACCACTTTGCCAAGTCCACCGCACCTGGGGCGATGTGTAGGGGCAACACTGAAGGGTCTGAATGGGGGCACACGTGGGGGTGAAGACTGGTGTCAATGCCGCATGAGTACTGGGGAAATGTGAAGGTGAGAATGGTTGAGGCAACCAACATCAATGAAGGGCTCCCGAGAGCCAGATGAGCTATCTATTGATGTAACCAACAATAGCCTTGTTGGTTATTGAGAAACAGGGTACTTTCGAGCAGAGAAGAAACGCCACCAGGTGTAGGCTCTTCTGGTAGTGTGTATCATGAAGGAAGGAGCAGGTGTGAAGGAGAACCTGTAGGAGGTTAGTGCCATGTTCAAACCAAGAAAGAGGGAGGGGCTGACCTCGAAGGGGCTCTCAGGGATGTAGCATGCTCATTCTACTAAAAGTGATTGTGATGAAGGAGTCTAATGTGATCCACATCCAAGGCTGGGTATCCACATGGCTACTAACAAAAAATGGGGCTTTCTTCCCTCTCTTCTCTACCATGGTGGCTGGTAGGGGAAGAATGAGACTTGGATCTTCCCCTCAGCAAGCTTGTAAACTGCCTTTAACCTCTCTGCCATCTGCGCCAGCATTGTGCTTGGCATGGAGAGAGCGCTCAGCAAAAGGAAGCAGCTTGTTGAATTAGTCAATATGAAGTCTAAACATCAAGGAAAAAATAAGTATATTTATTATTTGGAGCTGGGACTTCTGAGTACAGAAAATCGGAGTCCTTATCCCTGGCCCTGGCATTACTTTGGATAGCTCCTTAATCTTTCTAATATCTCTAGCCTGGGGACAGCCATTCATCTTCACAAGTTGGTGGTAAGGATTAAAGGACATTACTTCTATGAAATCAGCAGAGACTCTGGCAAAAGCTCAGCTCTCCTGTGGAAAGCACCGGCTGTGCATAGACGTAGAGGTGAGGCAGGCAGTGCCCAGTAATGTGGGACATTCACTCCCTTGGACAGGTTGACCTTCAGGACTTCCCCGGGCCCTCATGCATGTCACAGCCACTTAAGGAGAAAGAAACGACACCTTTCCATGGTGATCTTTCTGAAAGAGTCAACACACTTGGGCCAGAGAGGCAAGGAAAATACTTACTTGTCTTCCACGACAGGGAAGTCCCTACCTCCTGGAGCCATCTTTGTGGGGTTTGCAACACCCCCATCTCCTGAACTCAGGCCTCTGTCTAGGTGCTACTTACCCAGAAGCCCCAAAGCCAGGCCCCCCAAAGCAATTCCCATGGCTTTCCCTCTCTCGTAGTTGTCGGTATAGACACTGGCCAGCATCCCGAGCCCTGAATAGGAAAGGACAGCTGAAGTTAGCACATGGGAGGTTGCTGACTGCTTCTTACAGCCCGTGGTCCCAGCCCTATAACAATATCCTTTGCTGGATATTTCGTTTGCAGGCTCTTATAAAACTCAGCCCACAGTATATAGCAAATACTGCCTTCCACAGTCGCCTTTCTCTCCTCCCCTACACATAACTTATTAGTTTGGTGCTGATGTTGTTATATCGTAAAAAACAAAAAGCCTTCGAGGGAGGGTAATACAATAATACTATTGTCTACTTATTTCATGTTTCATAGGATTTTGTCATTTCCTAATAGATCTCCTCGCATGTGGAGGTCACAGACCAGGCCAGGAAGGGAAGACATATGAGTGGACTGCTGTATTCAGTATGGCACTCAAGGAGGAACATTAAAATATGAGGCACCTGGAAGAGAAAATGGGCTGGCAACATCTAGTAACTGTGCCATCAGGCCATTCAGTTGGGTGAGTGGCATAGCACAGCAGCCCCATGGGAGACTGTGACATCTTTGCTTAGTAATACTTTGAAAACTATGAGGACATTACTGAAGTAACAGTTCCCATTAAATAAAAGCAATGCTAAGGAAAGGCCTTGATGTGGGAGTAGATAAGAACCTTGAGCTTCTTCTGATTTGAGCCAGCTGCACCTGTATACCTTCTGAAGTTAATCCAGGCCAGGGATCTACGGGCCCCTCCCACAAGTCCACAATCACTTTCCTCCTGAATCTTAATTGCTACCTCCCTGGATGGCATTTCCTTTTATTTCCTCATATAAATTTTATGTAGTACCTAAAGTAATTAAGTAGTGGTTAAAAAAAAAAGGTAGGGGTGTGTGTGTGTGTGTGTGTGTGTGTGTGTGTGTGTGTGTGTGTTGCAGCTTTACCTGCAACAGATGAAAATGAAGATCCGATGCCTTGAAGGGTTCGAGCCACAAATAGCAGGGCATAGGTGCCAGAGAAAGCAAACACTGGGGAAGAAAAGAGTCAGAATGATCCTGGTCGGCGTGAGGAGAAACATTCCCTCAGTGGTGTAGCCTCTAGTAGGCTGCTCATGCTCCTGTAAATGGCCCCCCACCCATGCTTCTGTAAGTAACCCTAATGAAACTTGTTGGGTCACCAAAACATACATGGAAGTAGAAGGGGGCTCATTGGGAAGAAGAAGAGGGAGAGGGGATAAGAGAGGGTAATTGGGGATGGGGACGAACATGCTCAAAAGTGCATACTATAATGCATGAAACGATCATAACAAAGCCCATTATTAAATATTAGATTAACTAGTTTGTCACAGTCAGATTCAGCAATCAACTTGACATAGCCCAGAGTCATCTGGGAAGAGGTAACCTCAGTTGAGGAATTACCTAGGTCAGATTGGCCTGTGGCCATGTCTGTGAGGCATTTTCTTAATTGTTAATTGATACAGGGGAGCCTAGCCCAACATGGGCAGTGCCATTCCTTGGCAGGTGGTCCTGGATTATATGAAAAATGTAGCTAACCAAGTCATTAGGGTGTAGCTAGTAAGCATCTTTCTTTCATGATCTCTGCACCAGTTTCTGCCTCTGGGTTTCTGCCTTGGCTTTCCCCAACCATGAACTATACTCTGTAAGCCAAAGAAACTCTTTTTTCCACCAAGTTGCTTTTGGTAAGAGTATTTTATCACAACAACAAAAACCAAAATAGGACATTAATAAAACAACAGTTTTTTAAAATTCTTTTTTTAGGCCAGAGAGAGCACCAGTGAGTAAAGGTGCTTGCTGTAAAGACTGCGACATGAGTTTGATCCAGAACCCACATGGTGGGAGAGAACCAACTCTTGCAAGTCGTCCTTTGAATTTAATGCATTCGGTGGCATACATATGCACGTATAGTAAATAAATAACACAATAAATAAATGTCAAATCTTTCTTAGGAAAAAAAAAAAGAATTAGCAAGCTGACTCAGATTCCACAGAGAGATGAGTCACTATTACATGGATCTTAAGCATGCATGATGAGATGAGACCCATTATTTAAATATAAAAGGGAGAAGAAAGCGTGGTGATGTTTGCTTTTTGTTCTTGAAGTTAACTACTTAATCACTCCAAGTCTTCAATTAGGACCGATTTTGAATTGATGAAAACGCTGAGCAGCCACAGATGCATGAATCAAGTCAGTACACAGTGGAAAGAAGGCGGGGTCTCTGTGCTTCTTTGCTGCTAGTCTGATGTTCTTCCCACTGAAATTGGGAACTGGTACCTATCCCTACTCCTGAATTCTGCATTACAATGGCCCCTTGCCATTGCTGGGCCATCCTGGGCCATCTGTTGTGTGCACCTCGAGGGCCATAGACATCGGATAGAAGACATCTTACATTCTATCTGACCTTTCCCCTTGATGGAAGATGCTTCCACCCAATCAAATTGGGATTTACTAAATGATAGAGTGTGCTGGACTGCTAGCAGATGTGAAAAAGAAAGAACACATCAGCTGACGTCCTTGATGGACCATCTACTAGAGACTAACACAAATGAAGCTGAGAGGCTAACTGGAGAGTGCTGTCTCAAACCAAATTACAGGTTGTAGAGGTTGTGTTTTTAGACCCAGACATTGCTCATCCTGGACTCCCAAACAATATCTCCAAAGAAAAAAGAATCCTTCCCAAGGTGTCTGAACCAGACAAACTTTAATTCTCCTGACCACTTATTATAGGTGTGTTTGGTTGTGTTTTATGTTCTTCAGTTACAGCCCAACATGACCACACCCAACTACTCATTGTCTCCCCAAAACACACATTCTCTGTCCCTCTTTTTTTGGCTTCCAATGCCCATTCTCTGACTTTCTAATATCTAGTGTGCTCAAACACCACTATTTTTATGTCCTTAAAGAATGGAGTAGCCTATTTGTCTTTCGTTACCCGGGACAAAAAATTAGTTTCAAAACTGAAAATCACATTGTGGAAAACCTCAATCTCAGGAAAATCAAGACAATCGATCACAATTGAAAACAAGCAATCATTTTTCTTTCCATTTTTTTCTTTTTTGTTTGTTTACTTGGTTTTGGTTTTTATTTCCGAGGCAAGTTTTCTCTCTGTCCTAGAATTTGATTTGTAGGCCAGGCTGGCCTCAAACTCACAGAGATCCACCTGCCTCTGACTCCCAAGAGATGGGATTAAAGGTGTATGCCACCACCACCTGGCTCCTTTTCATTTTTCTAAATTAATATGGGCCATTATTTGTCTCCCAGTTACATCAAGAAGTCCCAGATAGGGGTTTTGAGAGGAGTGATAAGCGATAAGCACTGGCAACTTCTTAATATATTTTTTTTTTTTTTGAAACAGAGTCTCATGTAGCCTGGGCTGGCCTTGAACTCAGTATAGCTAAGGATGGCTCTGACCATCTATGCCTCCTACTTCTCACTCCCAAGTGCTAGGATTACAGGCCTGTGCCAGCATGCCCAGTTTTTACTTATTGTTTTATTCAAAGCCCAAGTGAGGCTTACAGAGGCTATCCTAATAGGCAAATATATTTTCTGTTTGTGTAGGGCTAGGCTTGCTCAGTAGAGCAGCATTAGCGACCTCCTGGGAACTGTAACTGTTATTAAACACACACAGTTCAGGAAATAGAAACAGGTTTTAATCTACTGCTTCTCGGCAGAGGAGCAAGCAAGGATTTTATGCTAAATACCTCGGGTCACAGATGCACTTTGTAGTCTTATTTTGCAGGGTATGGTCATGATTCCCAAGGCAACCACTGCATCCTCCTCTAAATACCTAGAACATATTTTATTCTTTATATGTGTTCCAGAAAAAAATTTTAATGAATTTCCAAGTCACATTGGATGACTGTGTTCCTTAATTTGCTCTCTAACACGGGCTGAACTTACGGAAACTAATGAACTAAGTTGAACTTCCCAATTTTCCTCTCTTATAGTAAATTTTGTTCTTTCACTGCTTCATACTTGTACACTCTGGTTCCCACCCCACCACCCTCTCCCATTTCCCTCTGGATCCAACCAGCCCCTCTACCCCTCTAAGTCTCTTGCCTTCATTAACTGGTTTAGGGTTTGTTTAGTGTCCCACGGAGTTTGATGAGGACCTTCTCTGTGACCCTGAGTTTAGAAGAGTGCAGCAGAGCCTGGCGACTTCATTTTCTTTTAATTACCCAAGCGTATTTCCAGTTCTCAGCAAGAACATCCCATTTCAAGCTCTTGCACTCCAGCCTTCCTTCTATCCCTAAATGCAACTAGTTCTTGTCAGACTTTAGATTGGGTCAATTCTTACTCTGGGGGTGGGGGAGAAAATCTGAGGAGGAAGAGAGAAGAGGATGTGTGGTAGAAAACTAAGAAAAAATCAAGAGGGAGAAACTGTGTAATTGGGAGCAAGGAATTAGAGAAGTGGTAGGAACCAATCGTAGGTCTACAGGTGTCTTCCCTGCATTAACCCCTAGAAGTGGACACCCCACCTTGTGTGCTTTATCCCTTCATGTCTCAGGGTCAAACACGAGGCCTATTCATCTCACTGTTTTGGCTCCACCTCCATTTTATTAGGAACATCAAGCGGATACTGGATAGGCTTTGTCATTTACTTTCCTGTTTCCTTAGCAAATTGACTTTCCTAAGGTGTAGGCTAAGGTGCGCTTAGTTGGGAAACAGTAGGATTTAGGGACTTTTCTAGTTACTATGATACAGCATTCTTTTGTTGTTGTTAGTCACCCTTTACCATAGCATACTAAAACAATATCTTTATCATAGCATACTAAAATAATACTATCTCTTTTTAAAAGATGGGAGGCTTGCAGTAAGCTTGCTCAAGAGATTAGTTATGTACACACACACACACACACACACACACACACACACACACACACCTGAACAAGTAAATGTACATATACACATACATATACATAGTGTGTACAATCAAACAGCTTCATGGTTTTCACTGAAGTAAATTAAGAATATGTTCTCCTGTAGAAGAGGAGAATGATTCCAATAAGAGGAGGTGGTTACTAACACCATCCCAGCCCCTGTTCAAATGACTACAAAAACCTTTCAGCCAGTGTCCCAGTTGACTTGTTCAGATGTCTTCTTTTCCTCTGGGAAACTCAGTCCTGCTCCCAACATTTACTTGATGGATCAAAGATGTGTAGTAAAGGGAGGCAAATGACTTACTTAGTGTGGAGAGAAACATGATCAGAAAGCCAGCAAACATGGGGATGTGGTAGCCAATCCTACGACAGAAGGGAACAAAGAAAGACAGCCTTGTAGCACACATTCACATGCTGGGACAGTATGCTTTTTAATCTCAGTGGGAACGGATACGGGGTTAATCTGAGAGCATTCTCTTCATATGTGAATGCATACACATAAATAAATTGACAAGCAAATCTACCCCCAGACAAGGCCCAAATTATCCTTTCCTGAAAAGGTATCTCTCAAAACCTCAGGATCATCCTAGATGACGTTTCCAGATTGCCAGTGCTTCACATTGTATTCAGACTGTCCTGTTCTCTCCTCCATCCCACTCAAACCATGCTCACCAACTTCCAGCTGCTCACTGCCCTGTTCTCAGTATTCAGTATTCACATCATTGAGGAAATGTGATGCCTCTAACATTTCACCGATAACCTGTTATCCTTTGGGATAACAAGCTTCCAAACTGCTGGCTCCCCTGGAGGCCAGAGCATTCCTTTTTTTCTCTTCTAATCGCCTATATAATCAGTTCTCAACTTGTGGGTCATGACCCCTTTGGGGTTGTATATTAGATATTCACATTACAATTCATAACAGGAGCAAAATTACAGTTATGAAGTAGCACCAAAATAATTTTATGGTGGGGATTGGTCAACCACAACAAGAGGAACTGTATTAAAGGGTTACAGCATCAGGAAGGCTGAGAACTACTGACTTATATGTAACCTAGGCCTCTGTGCTAAGCCCGAGTCTGTACTTTGTGGATGGGACACTGTGGCATTTGAATAAGAATGGCACTCATATATTTGAACACTTAGTCACCAGGGAGTAGCACTTTGAAAGGATTAGAAGGACTAAGAGGTGTGTCCTTGTTGGAGCAAGTGTGTCACTGGGGGTGGGCTTGGAGGTTTCAAAAGTCCATGCCAACTCCAGAGTCTCTCATACTATTCTCTCTCTCTCTCTCTCTCTCTCTCTCTCTCTCTCTCTCTCTCTCTCTCTCTCTCTCTCTCTCCTTATGGATCAGGATGTAGCTTTCAGCTACAAGTCCAGTACCAACTTGCATCCTGTCATGCTTCCTGACATGATGATAATGGACTGAACTTCTGATACTGTATGCAAGCCCCAAATTTAAATGCTTTCTCTTGCAATAGTTACCTTGGTCATGGAGTCTCTTCAAAGCAATAGAGCAGTGACTAAGACAGACACTGTGGCTACTGAGTTACCTGTTGGTAAGAGGTCCTACAAATGGGTTGACCAGAAGTTGCATCAAAGCCTTCGAAGCAAATAGAACCCCAACCCGGATGTTTTCTTCTTCCAAGAACTCTATCCCTTGCAAGCAGTTGTTTTTAGGTACTGAGACAGCTTCAGTGACTGGAGGAGGGATGGTGCCATTTGTCCATGCTACACGGAAGGGTACATGCTCTTCTACAGTCATGGTGGTGTTGTCAAAGAAGGAGAATATGGTAGAGAAGGCAGGAGAGGTGAGAGCTTGCTGGGAGCTTACAGGAGGACCTCTATGCAAAGAAGAGTTGACGTCTTTGAACTCTGTCGCATACAGGAAGGTGGGCACAATGGGCACTGAAAATCAATGAGGATATGTGAGAAAACTCAAGGACAGAGATCCTGTCACCACTACTAAGTTCAAAGGCATTACTATGAGGTCCAGTTTGATGCAGAAAGAAGACTCCTAAGTGACATCATTTAAAGCCTACTCAAGATCATGCCTGTTCAAATCATCCTATTAGCTAAAGGACCAAATTCTAGTCATCATATAGCTAGTCTTCGTGAATTTGTGACATCCTTACCAGTTAATTCACCTACTTGTAAAGAATCAGGTATAACCGAAGAGTCAATGCTTGATGATGATCTATAATGATTTTTCACAGATGGGTACACAATGAGAAAAAACATTCATCCAATACACATATTCTAGTTGAAGCAGAACAAAGCTCATGCTGCCTCATGGAATCAGCTCCCAGATGACCAGAGGGTTGAAAAGGCTAAGGACCCGGGCAGTGTACTGTGAGAAGCTCAGGCTCTGAGGCAGTTCACAGGTAGTGAATTCCAGCCCCAGCACTTGCTAGTGGGCTGCTTGGACATGACATTTAACATCTTTGAGCCTCTTATAAGAGACAGAACCTACCAGGACCCATTGATGTCAAGATTTAATAATTTCTGTGGTGGAGTGAAGAGTGTGTATGCGTATTTCCCTTTGATACAAAGATTTCTTACTTGCTATTTCAGTGTTTGTGAGAATATAATAATAGGACTATAATTTTATTGTAGGATTATAAATTATAGAGCCACAAGAAATGAGTATTGGCTATATTGGACTATCTACTTCTCACAAGAAGACACTTCTTTAAAGCATGCATTTCACCCAGGAGAGACAACATGCGAGTACGTAGTCATATACTTCTGTAATGTCATGTAAAAGTTAATGAAGGGTCAGCCAGAAAATGCAGGAGTGTGAGGTAATGAACTGCAGAAAGGCTGGGCTTGGTAAGGACTTGCATGTCCTACGTTTGCAAAGGACAGTCTGGAAAAGCATCACAGGAAAACAGTGCTCACTGCCCCAGGTGTCTCCAGAGTCACCAGCAACCATGGGAAGACATAATAGTGAAGAAGTGACATTCTGGTTTTCCTGCCAGGCACCTCTGAACCTGTTTTTGTTTGGACCTCTGGGGTCATTAGTCTTAAGCTTGACAGTCTTCAGGCCCTACTGCCTACAGTTCCCTCCAACTCTCAACAACCTCCATGACTTTTCCATATGAAAAACTGAACAAGTCAGCTCAATGATGAAATTAAGCAGGGTACATGCTGCCTGCTGTGACCCAAAGCAGATACACCCTCAGCACAGAAAGCCCCAGACGTACCCACCACAGTGAGCAGCATGTTGTCCAGGAGCAGAGCCACAAACACCACCACCAGCACCAGCTGCCGGGACTTCCTCGCTTCCTTCAGCAACTGCTGAGGAGCACCCAAAACAACCTGGAACATGGCAAGGCTGCAGGAGTGGGCTGGGGAGGGAGTGGGAGAGTGGGGGCCTTCTCCTCCAGGTGCTTAGGAAGGTCCCTTGACAGCTGTGGGTCTTCTGTCGCCTTTATAGAAGAAGACGAAGTCTGCCTGGTCCAGTAAAGCTCACTGTTCAAATCAAAAGTGTGAAGGGTTGCTGTTGCAAGGAACAAAAGAGTTTGAGTTTTTCATGCCTGTCTGCTCATTTCTTATATAGTCTCAATAAATCCACATCTCCCACAACACCTTGCAGAAAACTTTGCTTATCAGAGGTTTATGTCTGAAATTACACCCACTGCATTAAACAGCCTCCTCAGATGACCAGCCTCCTTGTTTCTCAACTGACAGACATCAGCCTCTCATCTGAATGGTGTAGGCATCACCTGAGCCGCTACAGCCTGTTTTCTTCTCATTTTTAAATAGGTTTAATCTGAAATACTGCACACATGTAATCCCAGCACCTTGGAGGTGAAGCCAGGAGGACCATAAGACTGAGGCCAGCCTGGACTACATAGAGATCCAGGTCACAGCTACACAGCAAGACCTGGCCTTAAAAATAATGTAAATACAAATAAAAGCAACTTTGTGACTATGCAAAAAAAAAAGTCTTATATTTATCACCCCTCAAAAAATTATAGCCTATGTAGCATACAAAAGTATGTGTCAAAAAAAGGGAGGGAGAAGTATGTGTCACCCAGGCTGTCTGTCCACTGAGAAGCATTAACCAGAAACAAAACAGTTTAAAAAAATGAAAGACTCAGGACCTGGAGAGATTTGTCCTGGTCACACGAATGGAAATAAAGGCCCAAGCTTCTTAGCTGGTATACTTGCACTCTACCTTTTCCTGCAGATATGCGTTAGAAGTACTTGGATTTTTGTATTTAGGCTACAGGACCCTGTTCAGAAAGGCACGTTGCTGTGTAAATAAGGCACTAACTTTCATGACGAGTTTCCTAAGTGGACTTCTCTATCAGTAGCTTCCTATTTAGGAACCTGTATCATATGTTACCATTAAGTCCCAGTTCCTTGTCTAACCTCAGGGAATTGAAATTTCTAAGAGGATTTTATTAGCTTTTTATGAGGTTTCTGTTAGAGTGCCAACAATACCAACAACGCCACACTTAAAAATGGACTGCTGTCATAAAATGTATGATACGGATATGACATTACATTCATAGCTTGACATTTGTATGTTAAAAAAGGTGTGCTTATTTTTTTTTAAAAGACTAGAAAGATGTACATTCAGGTGCTGGTTACTTATAATCAGTGATTTTACTCTTTTCCTCATTTATCATTTTAAAATATTCTATAGTGAACCAGTTTCATAGAACAAGTAGTAAATAATTTTGAATGTTTATCTCTGGGATTAAACATTAGCCTCAAATGGTAGAAGTGCTCCAGGTACTAGGTTACTGTCCTCTAAGTCCCGGGCTAGAAGAATATACTTCACACTGCAGTTCCAGGAGCAAGCTCCCAAGTGAAACAAATTCCCAGATAACTGTGAACCAGGAACCACATACAGTGACCTGGGAGCCTTCAATTCCTTGTATAATAAGAAATTTTGAGCTACAAACTTACTTAAGACACCTAAGAATGAAAATAAGGAAAGACTAAAAGAAAGCAACAGAAATGACGTTGCCAAGGAGAGTAAAATATGTAGGGAGAGATGAAACACACAACAAAATAACAACAAAAACAAAACAAGGAATCTGTTAATCCACCAGTAGTAAACTTCACAGTCAAAAATCCTCTAATAAGAAACAGAAATTTTAAGGAAGAGTTAAACTTGTCCAAAAAGAAAAAAAAAAAATCTTACCTTACAGTTCATCTTGATGTGAGGCACTCAGAGAAAAATTGGCAGCTGTTGGCAAGAAAGCCGAGACTGCTCTCTCCGAGTAGATGTGCTGATGGATTTATTGCTGTCTGTTATCTGAGGAGACTCGTGTGTGTGTGTGTGTGTGTGTGTGTGTGTGTGTGTGTGTGTGTGTGTGTGTGTGTTGCGCGCTGTGTCCACAAAGACTTAATTGGAACCTCCAACAGGTTTCATTGAGCCCCTTAGCTCCCTGCATCAAAGGCAGGCAGGGCTGGGGCCAGAGAGGACCAGGATGGAGGGGGTGGACGGAGGCTCTGGGCTGTGCTGGTTTTCATCTGTGCTTATCTGTCATACCGCTCACTTAACTCCTGCCTGGATCTGAATAGAAAACTAGAATGCAAGATGGAACCAAGGTGCACCTCCTGTCCTTTGCCACGTAAAGATGCCTCCTGTGCTCCAATTCTTTCCTTAAAAGTAATAAATCTTGAAACATTTATGTGCAGACAGATTATGTGCCTACTGTTCTTTAGCCATAAAATCTAACATCTGGAGCTGGGGAAATGACTCAGTCAAAGGTTTACCACGCATGTAGGAAGACCTGAGTCTGATTCCCAGCCCGCATTTGCTGTTAGACTGCTCTGGACGTCTGAAGTCCACACAACTGTGCCTGAGTTAAAATGAAGGTATCCTCGTGGCTTTGTTCCTTCTGGAGGCTCTGGGGACAACCCAATCTTTCAGCTCCTAGAGGCCACCTACAGTTCTTGGCTTCAGCTTTCACCTTCAAAACCAGCAGCACTTGCCTAACTCTCTCCCTCCTTCACTAACAAGAATGCTTGTGGTTACACTGAGCATGCCCAAATATTTCAAGATTGGCTTCCTGTGCCCCGACGTTAACATAATCATACCTGCAACACCTGTACCTTTGAGCTCACAGAGAGTCACAGGTTCATGACCAGGATCTGAGCACCTCTCGGTGCCATTGCCCTGTCATCACAGAGGACAGACTCCCCCCAAAAGGGTATATGAAAATGGCAATTTGGGGAACTGAGGGCTTAGGCGGACAGGTGTGACTGAAAGACGGTCATACTTTACATTAACAGGAATATAGTAACAATGACAACTGCTGTTAAATGCCTACTCCATTTTCAGCATATTGCTAATATGTAGCCATATGTCATATGTAATATATATTATATTGAAAACACGCATATATTTTTTCAGCTGTGCAGTGCTTATGTTCATAGACAGGACAAGTAAGTCTTCACAGATACCGATGAACACAGGAATGAGTGCTCATCTTCCTCTGGTTCATTTTTTCATTTAAGGGTGTTGGGGGTGCGGGTACATGTGTGCCATGACACATGTGTCAGCGGACAACCCTGGATGTCATTCTTTACCTTCTACTTTGTTGAGACCTTTTTTTGTCTGTCGCTGCACTCACCAGGCTGGCTGGTCAACAAGAAGGTCCAGTGAACCCAACTCAAGTCATCAAGCTTGGCAGCAAGCGCCCTTACCACTGAGCCGTATAATGTGCTCTGAAATATAAATGTGTGTGCACATTTTCAGGCATGCCCACACTTTTCAAGAGCTGAAAGCAACCCTGATGCCCCCTGATGGACGAATGGATAAGCAAATGTGATAAATACTCACAATGAGATCTTATCCAGTGTGGATTGATCTTGAGGGTATTATGCTAAAAGTATGTCATTCACCACAGGTAAAGCTCTCTTAGATTTCTTCTGTATGAGGTTCCTAGAATAGTGGAATCATAGAAACAGAAACTGCAGTTTGCAAGAGTCTGGGGGAAGGGGGAATGGGAAGTGGTTCTTCAGTGAGTACAGGGTTTTGGTTTCACAAGATGAAAAGCTTCTACAGATTGGCTGAACCAATGTCAGTACACTTAATACTGAACTGTACATTTAAAAATGGTTAAGATGATAGGTCTTAGGTCTCTTTTGAAATAACTAAACTTTCTCAAAAATTGTATGTACATTGTGGTTATATATACTATATATTTGAATATATGTAATATATATTGAGAAATACACACACATATTTTTTAAACCAAGCACAATGGCTCACATCTATAATCCCAGCACTCTGGAAGCTAAGGTAAGAGATCTCCATAAGTTCAAAGCTGGACTACACAATGAGTTCTAAGATAACCTACGCTACAGAGTGAGCCCATGTCTAAGAAAACAAACAAGACGGAAACTACATATTCTAGCAAGTCTCCAACTCACAATCCCTCTGCCTTGTCCTCTCAAGTATATGATTGTGTATCTTAACTCTACATATATTCCACATAATAGTGGAAAAATCAAAACTAAAGTGTAACTAGTAAAAAGCAATAGTGCCATCTAGATACAGATATGCCAGTGGCCTCTAAATCCTTGTAAAGTCCTTGATTTCTGGTCAGAGCAAAGTGGAAGTGTGAGGCTCTCCACCCGTGGTTCTGTTCTTTCCAGTTTAAGTGGCTGGCAGTTGGGACCTTCAGACAGACAGCTTTTTCTCTACATAACATAAAACGATGACTGGATCTGAGGTTTACATGGCCTGCCACAAGGGGCGTGGATCCTATGACTCGGATCTGGGGGGTATTTTTGTTTCTCATTTCTTCCTGTTTCCCTTAGTTGTTTAAATATTTAACAATCACTTCATAATTCCTCATATTTAGCAGATGTCAGGGTTGCAGGCCCAGACTTCAGAGGCTTGGTTCCCAAATCAGAAGTTACGTGCAGGCTTCTGAAAAAACAACAACAAAACAAAAAACAGGGATATTTAGGGGGAGGGACTGTAGCTTTCTATGGGCATGAAGGTCCTATGGAATAGGGATGTGCCCAAAGGGTAAGGACTCACTGTTGTAAACAAAAATAAGTGCTGGGTTTAGACCCAGGGGAACAAGGCACTTTAAAATGCCAAAAACCAAAGCCGGCATGATACTCAAGCTTCCTTCCCTGAGCCAAGTCCCCTCAACTCAGTCTGGATATCCTTCAGCTGTGGCAGAAGCATGCAGGTGTCTCAGAAGAGTGGAGAAGCCAAAGCAGGGTTCTCTGGTAGGATTTGAATTTGAGGGCTGTCCTGGCTGTTGTTTCTCACCATGACCTCGGTCATGACCTTTACTGTAGACCTAAGTCTCATGCTCACACTCCTACTCACTTCTGCTTTCCGTTTGCTGTCAAGCGCCCTTCATCTCTTTTGCTCGGTGAGGAGCTTCCCGTCCTTCCATGGGTTCCCTGCTTCCCAGCATGCCATTTGAAAGAGCCTCTTTTACTTCAATCGCTAGATGTCTTTTTAAATTAAATTTTGAATTTATGCATGCATTTGTGCACATGGAAAGATGATCTATGCACTATGACTCAGTCTGAAGGTCAGAAAAGTGCATTGGATCCCCGGGACTGTAGTTACAGGTAACTATTCCTTTAAGGCAGGGTCTCCTCCAAGTTGGGTATCTTAGTTGGGTTTTTTATTGCTGTGATGAAACACCATGACTACAATGCAAGTTGGGGAAGAAAGGGTTTATTTGGCTTACACTTCTATATTCATTGAAGGAAGTCAGGACAGGAACTCAAATAGAGCAGGAACCTGGAGGCAGGAACTACTTACTGGCTTGTCATGGCTTGCTCAGGCTGCTTTCTTATGGAACCCAGGACCACCAGCCCAGGGCTGGCACCACCCACAATGGGCTGGACCCTTCCCCATCAACCATTAATTAAGAAAATGCCCTACAGGTTTGCCGCAGGTAGATCTTAAAGGAAACATTTTCTTAATTGATATCCCTCCTTTCAGATTACTTTATCTTGGGTCAAGTTAACACAACCAGACACTGAGGTTTGGTGTATGCATGGGATGCCTGCATTATTACATGGGCCATAGCATCTGAACTCTGGTTCCCATGTTTGCAAAACATCTTCACCTCTGAGACATCTCTTCAGGTCCCAAGTCCTAGAATTCTCAATGCCTCCAACTGTTCAGATTGTCGGAGCACAGTCCACCATGGCAGGATTGTATGGTAGAGGAGGTTTGTCTGCTTTATGGCAGCTGAAAAAGCTAGCATCCCATATACTCTTTGAGGGCGTTCCCCCAAGGACCTAACTTCCCTCTCCTGGACCCTCCCTCTGATACTTCCCCTACCTCCCCTTAGTGTCACAGACTGGCCTCCAGGTTTTTGTCACAGAAGCTTTTGAGGAACATTTGCATAACAATAACTATATGTTCCTGTTTCTATTAATATTACTGATTTTAAATCATTGACTCTCCAGGCTTCACAGAAGCTGGGCTGAAGTACCGAAGGCCCTGAAGGGGACTCATGCATTCCCAGAGCCTCTTTGCTTAAGAATGAGATTGAAGAAGCATCACCTTCCATGTAGACTTCGGGTCTGAAACCCACATATGCTGGGCTGTGTAGGCAGAATTCTACCTCTAACAGGTGAACTCTCAACCCCAGTATTGGCTCCTTATGAAATCTGATCCTCGTACCATTGGACTAGAGAACTGCTGGAAATAGTTGGGACTTTGCTGGAGCAGGAAACGCAGGGTCATTTAAGGACAATGGACATGTATTCCCTAAACTCAGTTCTCATCAAACTCATTCCTGGTAAGTACACTGTCTTTGTTAGGGGTTTCATTGCTGTGAAAAGATACCATAACTATGCCAACTCTTATAAGGAAAACATTTAGTTGAGGGGGCTTGCTTACAGTTTCAGAGATTCAGTCTATTATATCATCATGGCAGGGAGCATAGTGGCGTGCAGGCAGATGTGGTGCTGGAGGAGTAGCTGAGAGTCCTACATTTTGCAAGCAACAGGAAGTCAACTGGGACACTGAGTGGTACCCTGAGCATAGAATACCTCAAAGCCTGCCCCCACAGTAACACACTTCCTCCAACAAAGCCATACCCACTTCAACAAAGTCACACCTCCTAATAGTTGTTGTAATTTAAAAGCAGCAAGAAGGAATCATTCCATACAACAGGGCTCACGTGGGAGGTTTATTGGGGGAAGGGCAAGGAAGAGGGCAGAGAAGAGGACAGAGAAAGGGGCAGAGACTGGTCCCTAGGGAAGAGAGTGAAGGAAGAGAAAAAGAAAGAGATGGGAGGTGGCCAAGGCCCGCCTTTTATAAGGAAACATAGCAAATGTGCACAGGGGATGCTCTTAGTGACTGCAGCTGATGATATATCCTGTCAGGACCCTAAGGGCAGGCCAGTACAGATGCCTAAATGCTAACAATAGTGCCACTCCCTATTAGATTGTGGGGGCCAATTACATTCAAACTACCACATACACATTTCAGTCCTTACTTGGAAAGTGGGGGGAGGGCAGTCCCTTTAACCATCAGTTTGGGTCCTAATTATGCCATTGAGAACTGTGGGACTATGGGCAGCTGTTTTATTTCTCTATGCCACTGACTGATAACTTGTAGAGGTTTTGTGAAAGATCAATGAGTTAGCAGCAAGCATTTAGCAGGCCATGGTGATGCACACTTTTATGGAGGTAGATGCAGGATGATCTCTGATTTCCAGGGAAGCCTGGTCTACATTATGAGTTCTAGGCCAGCCAGGGCTATATAGTGAGACCCTATCTCTAACAACAACAAACACTTACAAGAGTGTCTGTGTCACAGGCCTCCAGATCTTACCACAACTGACACCATGATGGAAGTACTACTCAG
Source organism: Peromyscus leucopus (assembly GCF_004664715.2). Taxonomy (NCBI): domain Eukaryota; kingdom Metazoa; phylum Chordata; class Mammalia; order Rodentia; family Cricetidae; genus Peromyscus; species Peromyscus leucopus. Next base: position 51,316,654 of record NC_051077.1, read on the forward strand.
GCCTTGGAACCCAGCATGTAAGCAGCAACACCAGCCAAAATGAGAACAAAGACCATCATCAACATCCATAATTCTGGGAAAGCCCCTAAATGTACTAACCTTGCTTGTGGCTTCTGTAGATCTGCTTCTGGCTGTTTTTGCTAACTCTTGTGTGTCAAGCCGGGATGTGGATTTTGCACTTAAAAGCATATCCTGAGAAAGGATCAGGGCAGCCCTCAGGTCCTGAGCACCCATTGTAGTAGATGGCAGGCTAATAAATACTTTCTATTGGCTCGAATCCATGTCTGATTGGTCTTCTCTGGTAGATACCTCACAACATCTGGGACATAGTAGGCATACAGTACTATGATATAAGAACTTAAATATCAGAAAAACCTGAATGGATTCTGCTCTGCAGAGCCCCTCTACTTGTGGGGAGAATTTCCAAACACTAAGTTCCCTAAGTGAATTTCCCTTTGAAGTACACCATCTATCCTGACCACTTCAGAGCTGTTACTTCTTCCTCACCACAAAAATTTACAGATTGCTCAAGACTTAGATGAAACACCCAGCACTCTGTAGATGTAACCAACCGTCTTATTAAATAAGAAACACAGAAACAATGTAAAAGAGAAAGCCAAGAGGTCAGAGCTCAGAGCTAAAATCTCACCCTTCCTCCTGCTGTACCAGCTTCCCGAAAGCGAGCTATTTCCTGTCTGTAAGTCGCTTTTCCAGTCATTCTGCCTTCTCATTGGTTGTAAACCCAAACACGTGACTGCCTCATCACTGTCTGAATGTACAGCCCCCTAGGTCTTAAAGGCATATGTCTCCAATGCTGGCTGTATCCCTGAACACACAGAGATCTATGGGATTAAAGGCGTGTGCCACCACCGCCACACTCTTGCTATGGCTCTAATAGCTCTGACCCCCGGGCAACTTTATTTATTAACATACAATCAAAATCACATTTCAGTACAATTAGATTACCACCACAGCACTCTTCTTCCCATCTATTTCTTCTCTAAATTCTTTTTGTCTTTTTTGTCTTGTTTTGTTTTTAGTGCTGGAGATAGAATCTGGGATCTTTTACCTGCTAAGTGAGTGACCTCACCAAGACCTAGCCCCTCTTCTCTAAATTCTAACTGAAAGACCTACCTCCTCTCTCTTCCTGGCCTTAATCAACCCTAGGTGACTTTTTTAAAACCAGGTACACAGTCTAGCATTTCATTTTACAATGTTTTATATGTCATCTCTGTGGGATCATATGTGTTGATCTTGTCTCCACTGCTTAGCCCTGTGTTCCTTAGAAATATTGTTCTACAATAATGCCATCTTTGCTTTAAAGATATGGCATGGGCCCACAGACATAGAACTGGTTAAGAGTGAGCCTGGCCTGCTCCACCTAGCTTGGTGCAGTATATTCATGGCTCAGAACAAAAATGTGCCCTGCAGTTCTCTAGAGTTTCTCCAGGGACCACACTATGCTGAGTTCATTACTAGTGTTCACGTAATAGTCACTTGCTTACAGAAGGCTTCGTTTGAGTTTTGATTCTCTGATCTTTTGATTCTCTGACTGCTGTTGTCGAATAATCTTTCAGTACACTGTGAAGATATGTTGCTCTCATTGGCTGAATGAAGAGCTAAATGGCCAATAGCTAGGTAGGAGGAGGTGTAGACAGGAAAGCCAGACAGAAATAACTCTGGGGAGAAAGGTGGAGTCACCAGCCAGATGGAAAGTGAGAAAGACATGCAAGAGGACAGGTAAATGTCATGAGTCATATGGCAACATGCAGATTGATAAAAATGGGTTAAAGTTGTAAGAGCTAGTTAATAACAAGCCTATGCTATCGGCTCAGCTTTTATAATTAATAATAAGTCTCTGTGTGGTTATTTAGGAGCTGGCTGGTAGGACAAAATACTCTGCCTACAGAGGGCATTGCAAGAAAGCCAAGGAATGAGAGCTTTCATGGCACTGAGATTCAGGCTTAGAGACAGTGCAGGTAATGACAGTGATGGGAAGGCAGAGGTGAACCAAACCCTAATGTCTCTGGAGTTCCTCTGTGAATCCACAAGCTGTAGTTCCAGTTTTTCCCCCAGTTCATCTTTGATATTAGAGAAAGGGCTTTTAGCAGATTCTTGTTGTGAGCCTGGGGCTTGGATTCTCATTTCAAATCAGAAGCATCCACTCATCTTAGAAATGATTTGATCTTCCCAAATCCCCCATTGATAATTTGTGTCAGAGGTGTTTGTAGTTTGATCTGAGTTTATACAGAAGAGATCAGCAAAACGTGTGCATATGAAGTCAAAAGGCATGGTCTACAGTCTAAGAAGTTCAAATTGCAGGGAAATCGCATTCCTTTCATGGACTTCTGTTTCAGGGCCTGTAAATGGGAGAGAAACATCTACTATCGCTGCCTTCTAAAACTCTAACAATTAAAAACTAGTCCTACAAGAAGGACAGTGACATAAGGACACTCGGTATCTTACCTGTGAACTTACAAACATAGTAATAAAGTGGAAGCACAGGAAGGAAAGAGTGTGAGCTCAGCTGCTATTTACCCTGCTGTCCGTCTGTCACACTCCCCTCTGACCTCATTCCTTCCGGGTGTCTGTGTTCCAGGATTCTTCACTGACCCGACGGCATGCTTATGGTGCCACCAGTCACAGACCTGCTCCATCTTACAACAAACCTAAGCCGGGCTTGGTGGCGCACATTTTGTGACCTCAGCATGCAGGAGGCAGAAGCAGGAGAATGCTTGAGAGTTCAAGGCAGCCTAGTTTACATAGTGAGTTCCAGGCTGGTCAGGGCTGCACAGTGAGACTCTTCCTCAAACACACACACACACACACACACACACACACACACACACACACACCAGCCCACCCCCCACCCCCCCAAAAAAAGGATCAGTTTAAACAGAAGCCCTATAGCACCTTAATATTCCCCATTTTACTTCGGCTTCAAGAGTATAGTGGAAGCTCAGCAGGTAAACCTGAGAAAAAGTTGGGTGCAGTAGCACACACCTGTAATCCCAACACTTGGGAGCCTGGGGCAGGAGGATTGGGAGTTGGAGGACAACTTGAAATACATAGCCAGACCTTGTGTCAAAAAGTCAAAAGGGGGTCCTAAGAGCAGGAGAGCTGTTCCTGCCCCTCATCAGCTGCAGCAGTTGGGAGAGGGTTCTCTACACCTTGCCTGAACAACACAGTAAGAGCTGGCCCTGAAGGTGTAGATTTGGGAGAACCGCCACTGAGGATATGAAAGCTGGAGAAATGGCCCCGCCCTTTGCTCATTGCTGCAAGGGGGCATGCTGGAGAGCTCACCCTGGTGGTGAGGACAGGGGAGAGCTGGCTGGCTGACCAACACTGCAACTACCCAGGCCCAGAACCAGGGTTATGTGTTGCCCACCCCAACATCCACCTCATCTGTGATCTCCTGCAGCACAGGGCTGGGGTGGGTGCGGTCGGTCCTGTGGACCCAGGGCTCCAAGATCTCCATGACACAGGGCAGCTAACCAGATGTCTAGGAAGAGTCCCAGTGAGGGCCCAGCGTTGATGGTGTAGCAGAGACCAGGGACCTCAAACCAGATCAGTGATTCTTTGCGATGAATGCCTGCATGTAAAATCTATAAATAACAGGATTTACTGCATGGCTCACTGAATCACACTGCAGCTTCCAATACGAGATTATGAGATTCTCCCTTTCTTCCTTTTCCCCACTTCTCTTAAATTTTATTTTGTTGGGGGAGATGGGTGAGACCAGGAGACATGAATGATGTGGAGACATGATGTGAAAGACACAAAGAATAAATTAAAAGAAAGTTTTTAAAAAGTCAGAAAGGGAAGAAGAAGGAAGAGGAAGATCACATTTTATAATTCAGAAACAGTCACTGTCAACACAGTATGTATATACTTTTCTGTGTATTTATATATCAATAATACAAAATACATGGTATATATTATTTTATATATTTGATTCTAACCAATACTATACTGCGACTTTTTCCTCAATGTTTAAAATAGGATTCTATCTGGATTAGTGTCTGTAATATTCTGCCAAACAGACATATCAGCATTTATCAAACAAGGCACATGAGAGGACCATCTTGATCTGGCAGCAGGAGAAAGCCTTGTCAAACAGCATTTGAGTTTCCAGGACGCGCACTTCCACTACCAGGCTTCAGGGCAACACCCCCTGGCAAGGGGACTCCAGCCATCCAGCCTCTGAGATTTATGTTTAAACAATTGCACTGCTCTCCCTCTCAACAGCCACTGTTCTGATAATAGGGGGCCCTCTGCTGTTCCTCTCTTTTTCACAACACATTTGTGACCCTCGTGATAATGACAGAAATACGGAACAGAATCAGAGATCTCAGTTTTCAGGTCAGAGTCATTTCCAGCCTATAAATTTCACTGTTTCTGATGGTCAGGGGGAAAAAAGGAGGAGGAAGAGAAGTCAACCCAACAACAAAGAAATAATTTTAAAATTTATCTTCTCTCCCACTTTATGTTGGAATTTTTATACTGATAATTTTATGTTGCTTTATTCCATTTCACATAATATTTTCCTTGAGTCGGATTTTCCAGCAAATAAGAAAGATTCACGTTAAATGGGGAAAATTAAGTCACTGGCATGAGCTCTTCTTGCCTTTCCTTCCTTATTTTTCTTCCTCAATAATGTCTGTAATAAAATACAATTTTACATTCCTTCCAGAATTGCTGAGTGCTACAAGCCTAATTTTAAATCCTTAAGAAAACCAGGCTCAAAATACCAGCTTTAGGAGATGGAGACAGGAGGATGAGGAGTCCAAGGTCAGGCTCACTACACAGTGCCATAGCAAATTGGAGGCCAGCTGGGTCTACAAAAGATGGTCTCCAAAAAAAAATCCAACTAAACAAATTCTTAAAAGATACACATAACATCAAATATTCCCTACTCACAGATGGCAAATGAGAGTTGTCTCAAGGTCACACTATGTATTCAAAGAGACAGTCAACACTGAAACCAGGCTCGCTGACTCCGAGTCTCATGCTCTGACCACATTCTCTGTGGCTGGGCCAGTTACTCTTGCATTCCTTGAGAGTAAAGGAAGGCACCTTAAAACCATTCCATGTAGAAGAACAAAGGTGTGATGCATTCCACTCATCTGATGGATATGAATTAATTACTAGATGCAAATTAACTCCTCAGGTGCTTCAGATAAAAGACACAAGAAAATAGCTGTTTAAACAAATTGGTTAGAGTGACATGTCATTTAGTTCTTAGAAAATAACCTAACACAGCCGTCCTCAACTTGTGATTCATGACATCAGATAGCTGCATATGATATAGTTACATTACAATTCATAACAGTAGCAAAACTACAGTTATGAAATAGCCACAAAATAACTTTATGGTTGGAGTCATCCCAACATAAGGAACTGTATTAAAGGGTCACAGCATTAGGAAGGTTGAGAACCACTGGTCTAATACATAGTAATTCATGTGTAAAGGTTTATCAATCAATAAAAGCACATAAGTAATCTCAGCTAAGAAATACATAGACTTAAATGCATAAGACCTACACAAGATCAAGCTAACCAAAATCCCAGCACAAATGGGGAAGCAGTTCCTCATGATTTACCCCACGCTGAGGATCTATTGGCAAATGATGGCTGCTAAGGCGAGAGGAGAGTCGATTTTGTTCAGAAATGTGGTCCCCAAGAAACCACCCATGTAGATGGGCCATGCACATACGGCAGTGCAAAGAGGACTCAGTAGGCTTAAAAAAAAAGCACATGAACTTGGGAGGGACAGAATGGCAGCAGGTGAGGTAAGAATTGGGGGAAAGAGAATTAGGGGTTAGATTTGATCAAAATGTAATATATGCATGCATGAAATTCTCAAATAATAAAAAGTTCAAAAGAAATACAGAACTTACTGTTTGCATTCTTTACCTCTTTTAATACTTTCAACAATTTTATGGAGAAGGATTTGAAGGATTGTTATGCATGGAAATGAGTAGACTCCAAATAACCCAGTAATATGTACTTCACTCGTAACACCAATTAACCAACTCTTAGCTGAAATGCTTGGGACCAGGAGTACTTTAGGTCTCAATTTCTTTTTTCATTTTGGAATATTTGCATTTACACGATGGTATGTCTTGTATATCGGCTCCAAGTCTAGAGATAAAACTCATTTATATTCCATGCATATGTCACATATATAGCCCAAGGGGAATTGTATAACAGTACAGTAATTTTGTGAATGAAGCAAAGTTCCATGCTGTGGAATTTTCTCATCTGTGACATCATGTTGGCACTCAAAGTTTTTGGATTTTCTATCATTTCAGAGCAATTTCTATCATTTGGAACCTGCACACCACTGTGATATAGAGTTCAGCTCTCAACTCCCTCTTCCAGGTTAAAAAAAAAAAGAGGAGGGTGGAGAGGGATTAATTTTTGTGGTCAAGTGCCTCTTTATAGTTGTTTGAGACAATATCTCATGTAGTACAGGTCTTCTTAAAATTCCCATGTAACCAAAGATGACCAAGCATGAGCTTAAACTGCTGATTTTCCTGCCTCTGCCTCCCAGTTGCTGGAACCACAACAATCCCCTTCATAGTAGTCTCCTAATGGTCAGAGGAATTGGACTCTCTGGTCCTCCTGTTATTAACTTTCTCTTATGTTTTTGGCAATAGTCAATGTTGCCAAACTTTCCTTTTGGCTTCTTGAACATGAGTGTTGAGTGTCTAGTCCCTTAATCCTAATGATTCCCTCAGTGTCTCTCCACTCCATACATATTCTCAGGTTTCATTCTTTTATCTCCATATTCCCAAATTGATGATAAATTACAAATCTTACCTCAGGCCAGTCTAGATATCTTCTCGTGTATTTATCAACAAACTGTGGAGATCTAACAGTTCCCTAAAGAAAGCAGTTTCTCCTTGCCTTGCCTCACCACAGCAAAGTTCTTGTCTTCCTTCTCTGTTCTTAGATTATAAACAGAAACCACAATCGATTCACTGGGTTGTTCATTTCCCACAGCCAGCTGATTTTTCTGATTTATTTATTATTTATTTATTTATTTATTTATTTATTTATTTATTTATTTATTTATTTATTTTGCTTGTTTTTTGAAACATGGTCTCACTATGTAGCTCTGGCTGTCCTAGAACTCATTATGTACACCAGGATGTCCTGGAACTCACAGAGACCTTCCTGCCTCTGGCTCCTAAGTGCTGGAATTAGAGGCATGCACCACCACACCATGCCAACAGCTAGCTAATTGTATCACAGCAACAGAAAACAAACTAGAACACCCTATGTGAGTTCCACCCCCTTAACTGGTTTTCAAGTCTGTTCCTCTTTTTCTTTCTTTCTTTCTTTCTTTCTTTCTTTCTTTCTTTCTTTCTTTCTTTCTTTCTTTCTTTCTTTCTTTCTTTCTTTCTTTCTTTCTTTCTTTCTTTCTTTCTTTCTTTCTTTCTTTCTTTCTTTCTTCCTTTTTGGTTTTTTGAGACAGGGTTTCTCTGCGTATCTTTGTGCCTTTCCTGGAACTCACTCGGTAGCCCAGGCTGGCCTCGAACTCACAGAGATCTGCCTGCCTCTGCCTCCCGAGTGCTGAGATTAAAGGCGTGCGCCACCACCGCCCGGTTTCAAGTCTTTTCCTAAGGTCATCTTTGAAACGGATAGGCAAGCAAGCCAAGGTCTGTTGAACGGATCCTCAAGAGAATGAATTGGGTAGAAGGATAAACTGAAATCAATTACGACACAAAGCACTCCGTGCTAGCAATCATGGCAATAGGTTTTCTATCTTCGGCTTTTCGAGGTGGTTTTCATAGTTTGACAATAGACATCACTTGTATGTATTTCCTTGGGCATGATTTCCTAATTCCCTTTTCCCTGCTTTCCCGTGAATCTTTTTTCCTTTTTCCTGTGTAGTCTCTCTTTGGCGTCCCGCTTGCCTTTCTGGCCTCCTTCGCTTCTCGTTTCCCCGGCTCCGGGCCCCGGGTCCGCGCTCCCAGCACGCTGGTCAGCTCCCTTATCGCCTACGAGCACGCGCACGCACCCGGCGCCACCCCCGCAGAGCCCGAGTCACGAGGCCGGGGGGCGGGGCGCCGCCGGGAGGGCGGGGCCGCTGCCGCAGCTTCGCCGCGCGCGTGGGCGGAGCCGGCCGCACGGGCCTGCCCGCTATATCTGCGCCTGCGCCGCGCCGCTGCGGGGCCAGTCGGGACGGAGGAGACAAGATGGCGTTGCGAGCGATGCGGGGAATCGTGAACGGGGCCGCGCCCGAGCTGCCCGTGCCCACCAGTGGGCCGATGGCCGGAGCTCGGGAGCAGGCGCTGGCAGCGAGCCGGAACTACCTCTCCCAGCCTCGACTCAGTGAGTACGGGGAAGGGAGCGTGTCTGCCGAGCGTGTGGCTCACCTGTTCAGCCCGCGGGGAGGGAATGGGATTGATTTTTCCACCCCCCGCGTCGCGCAGTTCGCAAGCCGCCCCTCGAGCTTTGCGTGAGCCTTTCCGCGGCTTAGGTGGGCCGAGGGCGAGAGCACCGACCGGAACCTTCCCGTGGGCTGGTGGGCTCCTGGCGATCGACCGCCCCACCCTCTCCTGGTTCCCTGGACTGGAGTATTCTTAGGCACTTGTCTGTCTCTGAAGGCCACTTCTTGTCACTCCTCTGCCCCTGGCCTCATTTAAATGTCTCGGGGTCGAGAGAACGCCCACTCCCGGTCCCCTCTGCCCCTGAGGACCTCTGGACAGGTGGACTGAGCAGGAGGTGTAGTGTCATCGCTGACGTGGGCAGGCCCGCGGCTAGAGGGAGATGTGGCTTATTCTGTAGGGACCGCTTCACAGGAGGACACCTAGATACCCGAGAACCTTGGAGCTGAAAAGTACCCAAGTCGTGCAGTCTCACCCTCTCATTTTACAAGCGAGACGCCTAAGGTTCTGGAAAGGAGAGGCCATGCCAGGCTTCAGACATTTAATAATTGGCAAAGGAGGAACCAAAAATCGAGGTTTCTTAATCCTTGCTTGATCTTATGTCGTTTCTTCGTTTACTGACCAGTTGACCAAATTCGGTTGACTGAAAGGTTCCTTGGCAAAGCCAAAAAGCTTTCCCCTATATCTAGTGTTATGTGCATAGACTTAAGTGTAGATTATAAAAGACCTTAATAAACCATGTTTAAGTAGACAGATCAGTCATTCCCAAAGAAATGGCTCTTGTTGGCTGAAGATTTCAGTTGTATAGCATTAAACCTCTACACAGCTCCCTTAAAACCAGACTGAGAGCTTTGGAAAGAGACTTTTAATTTAAAAGTGTTGTTTTCCAGGTAATGAGACTGTATTTGCACTGGTTAATTGCCAGCCTGGCTCTGTGGGTGGCTCATTGGTTAAAAAGAATTTCAGATGAAGGGTTAGCAAGGCCCCCTCCAGCCTGACTAATCCTGTCCTGAGCTGTCAGTAGGTCATGTGATAACACTGCAGTGTGGGGAAGGAAGAAAACACGTTGGAGACAGGATTGCTGAGATGTGCCTTTTAGGCTTTTTTTTTTTTTTTTTTTTTTTTTTTTTTTTTTTTTTTTTTTAAGAAAATGCCTGCTAGGGGCTCATAGGAACAGAAAGAAACATTGAAAAACCTGAGAGATTTATACCTGAGAATTAGTATGCATGCTTTGATCTGGGCAGAACCCATAGACTTTGGTGTGGCTTCTAGAAAAAATGTTATAAGAATACAGTAGCCTGGCGGCGGCGTGGTAGTGCACGCCTTTAATTCCAGCACTCGGGAGGCAGAGGCAGAAGCAGGCGGATCTCTTTGAGTTTGATTGAGGCCAGCCTGGTCTACAAATCGAGTTCCAGGAAAGGCACAAAGCTACACAGAGAAACCCTGTCTCGAAAAAAAAAAAAAAACCAAAAAAAAAAAAAAAAAAAGTATAGTAGTCTGTGTGCATGTAATAAATCATTCATTGTCAATTCAGAGAGCACAGAAAATTCCATGGCTAATTGGTAAGCCCTTCAGAGATATGAACAGTGTTTCTCCACCATCTACATGTGCTTGGCCAGTGCTTGAAGAGCTTGTCCAGAGGAGGATCCTGCTGACGAAGATGGTGTTGAAAGTGCTTAAGTTGTCCTCTCTGTACCCCCAAGCTCAAGTGTCTGACCTAAACTTGCAGTTCTGTAACTTCTCCTAGGCGTTTAGTGGGTAGATTTCTCATACGGATGGAGTTTGCCAGGAGTTGGAATACTGTACTTAAGCAAACAACTGACTAAATTTAAGTGTCATCTTTTACTGGTTTTTTGTCACATTTTAAATCAGTTTTAAATGCTTCCATGTAAATATTAACATTTCCATTTTTATTATTAAAGTTTCACAATATCATCTAAAGTGGTAAATAATTATTTACACTCTTTGAAAGAAGGAATGGAGTAATACTGGCAGTTGCCCTGTGAAAATAGGATCCTGTTTTAAAATACTTTCAGGATTATTGGACTGTTAAAAAGAAATGGAAAGTACAATATTCAGGCTTTAAATTAGTTAGCTTGAACACATCATTTGACTTTCTGATATCACACGGTAAGAAAACTTTGCCTTTTAAATTTCAGCAAGATCAACAATATACACAGAGCTTTTAAAGCAAAATTTCCCGAGCTTGATTGGCTCCACTTTTCTTGACTCACGTGTCAGCTAACCTTAAGTTTCTTGTCTCATAAAGCAGAGCCCCAGCAAAAACGCAGGTAAGGGGCTGCTTGCTTTTCTAGACCTTCTCTTTCAGGTCCATTGCTCAGGTTAGTTGTCTGCTCTTGCCCAATAGAAGGGATTGCCTCTGGAGTTTTTGTTTTGCTTTTAAGGTGGTGCCTAAAGAGCTGGGGCTTATTGTGCAATGGTTTTTACTTTAAATGTGTCACAATCCTTAAGGGTGTTCGAAGTGTTGAACAACCTCTTTCCCTGCAAGAGGAAGAGCCAGTCATGTGGCAGAATGCATATTCTTTAAGATCTTTGTAGTTCATGGAGTTTTGTTTTTTTTATTGGTTGGTTGTTGAGCAAGTTGTTTGTTTTGTTTGTTTGAGAAAAGCGACTCTCTTTGTAGCCCTGGCTATCCTGGAGCTCACTGTGTAGACAATGCTGGCCTTGAACTCAGAGATCTGCCTGCCTCTTCCTTCTGAGTGCAGCTGGGATTTAAAAAAAAAGTCATTCACCACCATGCCCAGCTTGTTTTACCCCTTCCCTGGCAAGACTGGAAATCACTATGCAGTATAGTAGCTGTCCTGCCCCAGCTTCCCAAGAAATCATGGTTTTTAAATGCTACTCCATAAAAGTTTTTGTCTAGTATAACCATGTGTCTGCTGTTGCTGTAAGGGGAATCTTTCGTCATTGGCTTTGCTGTGTGATGTTCTTGGATGCCATACTCTGAACTCATACCGTTTCCAACTGCTAGTGGTTATCCTGATGAAGGATGGAATGTGTGGAGGACTAAAAGGTGGTACCTGATGTTTTCCATGCTCTGTTTTCTTTTTTAATACTTCCATTGTCAACATGGAAAGGGCTGACCTTCTTATTTAAACTGTCTTCTTGCACCAATTTCTAGTACAATTGCTAGCAACTGTGAGGTCTCCACATTTTAAGTTATACTGTTACCAGTTAGAAGAGTTTCAGGACCATAGAGTAGCAACTATGTAATTAAAGGAAAGCAGCACAAAACTTTTAGTAAGACAAACCACAGGTCTCCCATTTGGTAATGTTTTTCAGGGCTTTCCTGTCTGAAAGTTTGTAGTAAGGTTATACTGGCTTTGCTTACCTTACAGTAGTTTATGAAGATAAAATCAGATAATCTGAAAATGCTCAGTAAAAATGTGCCTCACTCTCCATGGTTTGGTAGTATTTTCACTTAGTTCAGGTTATGGGATCCATTAGTTTAGCCTTTCTCTATGTGTCTGTTTAAATTACACTAATGTGTCTCAGTCTGACCTGTACCTCACGAGGTCTCCTGTGTTTTTCAGATTGACCATGAGGGAAAACTGTACCTTCTCTGTCAGATATTCCATTCTTGGCTTGCAGAGCTTGTATCTACTTGATTTATCAGTAACTGCAATGGGTTCAATAGCCACCCCAGACTGAGTTTAGGGCTACTATTCTTGAATATCTGAGTGCTGGAGGGGGGTAGCTTTGCAGCTGTGACAGATGTAGAAACCAGGGAAAGTGCCTGCACCACCCAATTGTAAACATCTTGCACTTTTCATAGCTGAAATTATGGGTACTGTTGCTGCATAACTCACTGTTTGAGGCAGGGGCTTACTGGAATATGCTGCCATGCCCAACCTCAGTGTGTAGTTCTTAGAAATAGAGGGTGCTGCTCTACAAAAGTTTCAGTCTTATTAGGATTTAACTCAAATGGTTAGAGACAGGCTTCCTTCAGGTTCAGGTGCATGGGTAGCTCCTTCTCTCTGAAAATGATTTTTCTCTGGTAAAGCTAGGAATAATGAACTGTTGCTCTTAATTAGCAAATTTGTAGTGTTTGCTTATTGGCTTTTCAAAGGCCATGTATTCATTGTTGCGAATTTAGAATTCTTTTTTAAATTTTTTTTCTTTTTTCTTTTTTCGCCTGTTTGCTGTTGTGGGGATTGAACTCAGGACCTCTAAGCCTTGTCTTCTATAGTGGATGCCAACTCTGCTGTTGACAGGAAAAGCCGTGACTAATGCTCCTTTCTCTTGGTCATGTGTTTTGCTTATGACTGGCAAAACTTCGTAGTGTGTAATGAGTTTGAATTTTAACCATGAGATTCTGAGCCATGGTTGTCAGTACTAGAAATTCAAAGAAAGTACAGTCTTTTTTTTTTTTTTTTTTTTAAGTAGAGAATTTTAAGAATTTTGGAGGGATTTTAATGAAGTGTTTTGAGCATTATCAATCCACTTATCCCCTTCCCTGTGCCTTAAGGCTTAGGGAAGGTTTTAGAAAAGTATATTTTTTTTAAAGTGGGTTTCAAGAAGTAATGTAACTCACTTTCCATTTCCACACAGCAGTTCTAGAAAGTCTTTGAGAAACATTTTTTGGAGTTTTGAAAATGAAAACAAGAAATTTTTGAAAGGTTGGAATTACATGTTTTTTAAAACAGTATTAGATAATCTTAAAGCAGTAAGAGTGTTTTCCTAAAATTGGCCCAAAATGCAGCAAATTTAACACCCTTATCCAAGATAGTAAAAGACAGTCTCCTTTTGGGGGCCCCTATTGAGACTATTACAGTTCAGAAACATTCAAGCAGATATTTGCCATCTGTGTTTAAATGTCTCAGTATGGGGTGGGCTTGCCTGTTCTGTCCCAGAGTCTGGCAAGAAACTTGCTTCCTGGCCTTGGGCGGGAGGGAGTGGAAGCCCCTTGAGTGGACAGACTGGTTAGTAAATGGCTTCCTCATTCTTAGGAAGATGGTATTTGTTCCAGGAATCTTTGTCCAAGCTGATTAGAAGATCCCAAATCAGACAAGTAAAACATTCCTGATCAGTTAATAGTTTCACATGAATTATTTCAGGCTTTATGATGTGTTTTCCTAAGAAATGTATTTTTTTAACTTCTGATTATGAAATTTAGCAAATTTTGAAGTTGTCTGTTAAAATTTCTATTTCCTACGTATTTTGTGTCTAATCATCATGAATCTTGCCAGCAATAATAGATAATTCCTTTCTAAGATGAGTGAGGGGCTGGAGACATAGCTCAGAAGTTAGGAGCAGTTACTGCTTTTGCAGAGGACTTGGGTTCCATTCCCAGCACTCAAATCAAACACTTCTCAACCCCTCGCACTAAAATTTAGACAGCCATGCATAATGCGTGTGAAATATAAATAAACATTTAAAATATATATTGGAATGAGTGAAAGTAGACTAGGTGTCTCTTTCTAGGCATACTTTGCAATGAATAGTACTGTTCTCTTTAACGTAGAAGTAATATCTGACTCTTTTGCTCCTTTTTTTGCCTGGAACTTACCCTGTCCTAGCCTTCCTGGTTTATAGACAGAGAGCACTGTGCCCTGCTGACTTTTCAATATTTTTTATTGTATATATGTCTAAATTTGTTTATGTTCATTTAGCTATTGTGTATGTATGTTTTATGTGTCTGGACGAGTGCATGTGTGGAATAAGAGGACAACTTTGGGAGTCAGTCTTCTCTCCTCGGTGTGAGTCCTTGGAGATTGAACTCACGTTGTCAGTCTTGAAGGCATGAGCTATCTCAACAGTCTCCTCTGTCTCCCTTCCACCCCTGCTTGCATAGCTGTCTGCCTGTGTATTTTTGGGGGTGTGGAGAGATAGCTCAGTGGTTAAGAGCACTGGTTGCTCTTCAGAAGATTCACAGCACTTTATGGCAGCTCTCACTGACCTTAACTCCAGTTCCAAGAGATTCTAATATCTTCTGACCTCCACAGGCACAAGACATACATGCATGTAGGCACAACATCCATACACATGAAATAAAAATAAAGGTTAAAAGAAAAAAATGTAAAGAATATATTTCTTGGCTGGTTGGTCACTCATGCCTACAATCCCCAGCACCTGAGAAGCTGAGGCAGGACAGTTGCTGCAAGTTCAGGACTAGCCTGGGCTACAGAGTAAGACCGTCTCAAAACCAAGTAGAGTACTTATCTTACTGGGTGAGGTAGTACACACTTTTAATCCCATCATTCAAGGAAGAGAGAGACAGATCTCTGTGAGTTCAAGTCCAGCCAGAGCTACATTGTGAGATGTAAATGTTGCCAGTTTAAAAAGCAACATTCCCCCTGCCCTGCATAAAAACTGAACTTTTAAAGGGAAGCAGCCTCCGTGCTTGCTTGGTATCCTGAGAACTGTGGCTTACTTTGGAGTAAGATTCAAATGTCTCTGAAGATGGATATTGAAAAGTTGCACAGGAGCAGCCATATTTTAACATTCATTAAAAATTTGTGTAGCTTTTTGAGTATCCATGTTCTAGTGGGTAGATGAAAGGAAGGCTTGTTTTTGTAAAATCCAGAGGGCCGGGCCGGGCCGGGCGGTGGTGGCGCACGCCTTTAATCCCAGCACTCGGGAGGCAGAGGCAGGTGGATCTCTGTGAGTTCGAGGCCAGCCTGGGCTACCAAGTGAGTTCCAGGAAAGGCGCAAAGCTACACAGAGAAACCCTGTCTCGAAAAACCAAAAAAAAAAAAAAAAAAAAAAAAAAAAACCAGAGGGCCATGTTAGCTTGTGCTGTTTCACTAAACATAACTCTTTCTTTCCAGCCTACAAGACTGTCTCAGGAGTGAATGGTCCGCTAGTAATCTTAGATCATGTAAAGGTAAGGCCTTGTCCATTATGGTCTGACTGTTGTGCTTCAGATTTCACCACTGCTCTTTAAGTTTGTGTTATGAATTATAAACCATTCTTCGGTGTGACTGTAAATATTTTCTGTAGGAAAGAAAGACCAAAAGTTAGAGGGCTGGGTTCCAGTATTAGGCTTAGTATGGATTCCATTTCATGCCCTCAAGTTGGTGGGGGAGATCTTACATTATATAGGTTTATGGGGGGAAAACAGAAATAATGAGTGTGTTTTATAACCTGAAGGATAATATACAGAGATGTGGTGTCTTATGTCCTTTGTCAAAGCCTGACGTGTTATAGGCTATTTTAAAGTACTATTTTCCCTCTGTACTAAAGGTTAAACTCTTGACTAACTAAGTGTACTTTATCTTTGAGAGCCTGACATGGACATGCAAGTAATGAGTATATGAGAACAGATCATCTCAATAGTGGCTTAAAATCCTAAACAGAATAGTTTGTCCTCATTGGTCATAAGGATCTTTAGTTAACATGTTCTTCTATGTCTATTATGAACTTCCTGTTAATTTTAGGAAAGGAGTTGTAGAATCTCGTTTCTAATTGGTTACTCTGGACTAAGCTTTCTACCTGGTTTTTACAATCAGAGTATCATCAGAAAAAAAATATTACAAAAAAATGTTTTTAGTGGCTGGAGAGATGGCTCAGAGGTTAAGAACCCTGGCTGCTCTTCCAGAGGTCCTGAGTTCAATTCCCAGCAACCACATGGTGACTCACAAGCATCTGTAATGTGATCTGGTGCCCTCTTCTAGCATGCAGACAGAACACTGTATATAATAAAGAAATAAATCTTTTAAAAAAATGCTTTCTTTAAAAAAATGTTTTTAAAAGACAAGGAGAGTATCAGAGAAAGTCCTTTAGATAGTGTGCTTTCTAGAGTTTCTGTTGGTGGCTGTTGGGGCAGGGCAGGGAGAAGCACAGTTAATCAGTTTGTTGACAGATGCTAGTGAGGATCACGTATGTTTTTAGCATGTCACCCTCTGGAAGCAGAAAAAAGATTGAGAAACATTTTTTTTAAAGGGCAAAGTGCATATTCCTTTTAACTTTTTCTTTTTTTTTTTTTTTTTTTTTTTTTTGGTTTTTCGAGACAGGGTTTCTCTGTGTAGCTTTGCGCCTTTCCTGGATCTCGCTCTGTAGACCAGGCTGGCCTCGAACTCACAAAGATCCGCCTGGCTCTGCCTCCCGAGTGCTGGGATTAAAGGCGTGCGCCACCATCGCCCGGCTCCTTTTAACTTTTTCACTACAATAATATTTTCCTTTATGAGAAAGGATTCTTACAGAGTAATCTTGAGAGTAAACCTGGCATACTTCCCTCTGGCCCAGAAGGAGGCCTTGAGTATCCTCTGTTACTCTCTGCCTACTCCTTTGATTCAGGGTCTTGTTTATTTGTTTGTTTGTTTGTTTTGGAGCTGAGGCTCGAACCCAGGGCCTTGTGCTCGCTAGGCAAGCGCTCTGCCACTGAGCTAAATCCCCAACCTGATTCAGAGTCTTTCCCAGACTATTGCTTGTGTTTTCTCAGTTGGACTGGAAGCCCTCAAGCCCCACACATCCTCCTGGCTCCAACCCCTTTATCTACCACAAAGACAGCAGGCAATCAACATCTTTAGGAGACCCTAGTAAACAGGTTCTCAACCTGTGGGTTGTGACCCTTTTAGTGGGGGTTGAATGACCCTTTAACAGGAGTCACGTCACATCAGATATTTATACTGCAGTTCATAACAGTAGTGAAATTACTGTTAAGAAATAGCAACGAAATAATTCTATGTTTGGGGGTTACCACACCTTGAGAAACTGTATTAAAGGGTCACAGCATTAGGAAGGTTAAGAACCACTACCCTAGTAACATTCTTTTTTAAATTAGTGAAAGCTACTCTGTTTGCTCTTGGCTTCTGTCCTCAGTTCTTCTAACACCAGGTGGGCAAGTTCTCCCTCCCCAGCAACTGAGTTCAGTTTTTCAGTAGACCTGAAATTCGACTCATTTCTTACTCCACTGACTTTGTCACATACATGCACTGTACCCGCTTCAGTCAAGCATTATGGGTATCTAGGTAGACACAGCTACTGTCTGACTTGGCTCGAAATCAGAGGGTCTCTATTCATTTTCCATAATTTGCTGGAATAGCTTATCTAAAGCAGACACACAGTTAATTTGCCATTGCTGACTTATTTTAAAAGGTAAACTAAAAAGTTTAAATGAATAGCCAGTTGAATAAATATCTAGAATTCTAAGAAGTCCTGAGTACAGGGAGGGTCTGTCCCGAGGAGCTGAGGGTAGTACGTGTCTGCATGTGGCTACATTCTTCCAAACAATAAAACTCCCAGCTGTCAGTCAGGACTTTTGTGGAACTATTGTTGATCGATTCTTGGCCAGTGTTGACTAAGTCAGAGGATGGGATGTTTGAAACATCTAGCCCTCTAATTGGATGTTAGTTCACCTGGACAGTGGACACCATCCATGATCTCTAGAGGTTTCCCAAAAGTCACCACATTAAGGTACATGTGTGATTGAAAGGATCTGGTATGAATAATAAAAGACTTCCTTTCATCTTGATTGTTCCTGATACCTGGGAAATGACAAGGGTTTTAGGAGCTCTGGCCAGGAATTGAACTGAAAATGACCAGGAGAAAGATGAGAATGTTTGTTGTCACCGCTGCTGTCCATCCATCCTTGTGTTTGACGTCAGCAAGCAGTAGGCAAAGAGCGGCGTGAAAAGGAAGGGAGAGATCACAGCAACTGTCCCTGTTCCCTGATGGGACGGCACAGAAGCTTACCGCATCAGTAGTGTTTATTAGAGACAGTTTACAGAAACCATTGTAGTCTCTGTGCTATGTGCAACTAGTGTATAGAGAAAAGCAGGAAGCTCACGGAGAGAGCTCCAAGGCACTGAAGACACAGAAATTCCATTTGTTTTGTGTGAGTCCACTTTACTTTGACTGGGTGAGTAGACTCAAATTTGTAAAAGAATTGTTCCTTACCAGCTAGGACAGTCAGAGATGGGGTGAGGAAGCATGGGGAATTAGTGAAGGGATAAACCCATCCACATAACAAGGATATGGGACCCAAACACCTGCACATGGATGATCTGATCTTTGGTTGTCTTTTATGAGACAGACTCATAACACCTCCCCCACTCCCAGACAGAGTTTCTCTATGACCCTGGCTGTCCTATAACTCATTCTAAGACCAGGCTGGCCTTGAACTCAGAGATCCACCTGCCTTTGCCTCCTGACTGCTGGGATTAAAGGCGTGCGCCACCACTGCCCAAGACATATGTAGCCCACTCTGACCTGGACCTTGCAGTCCCCCGTCTCGGCTTTCTGAGTGCTGGGATTTTATCTGGCACACATGAGTTTTTGACATGATGAACTGGGCATTGTGAGGCCCTGGGAAACATTTTATGCTAGTCAAATGTTGTTAGAGTATTCATTTCCCAAATAAAAATGAAAAAAATAATAAATAAATAAATAAATAAGGAATTCAACCCAAATGGACTTGAGTGAAACATCGAGCTGTCAGGAGCCCATCAGAAGACAACATTGAAAACCCGTTTATGACTTTCAGGTCGAAGGTTTTCTTAATAAAAGATAAACCATAACAATAATACTTTCATGCCATAACCTTACATACTTCGGTGAGATAGAAAATGTTGTAAGCAAAATTAAAAGATAAGCAGCGTTGTTTATAAGAGGATTAACATCCACATTCTATAAAACCACAAGTGAGTAAGAAAGAAAAAGATTGACAAAAATAGAGATTGGTTTTGTTTGCTCTTTTTAGGTTTTGGTTGTTTGTACTAATAGGGGGACTGTGATTTAATCTGGTACCTTTGCAAAATAATTGAGCAGAAAATGATACAATTTGCCACTGATATGTACACATGTTCACCGTTAGTATGTAGCTTGCTAACGTTTGTGAAGAGTTACATGCAAAAATGAGGATTTATTATATCATTAGTGTACAATATAGGACAGCTTGTGTTTTATCAGGTGAACAGCTGAATTAAGTATGACATGGTCATTAGATGACGTTTTTACTTTTTGATACAGGATCTCACTGTGTGCTACCTTGGTTGACCTCTAACTATGTGACCAGGCGTGCCTCTGCCTCTAAGTGCTGGGATTAAAGGCGTGTGCTACCACGCCCAGCTTGGTCATTAGGTTTCTAACTGTGCCAGTTGTGTAAACATTAACTTTAAAATGTTTGTTTATTAACTTTTTAACATCTCCAAATCCAAAGGCCTTACAATCCCTAATGTACAGTAATCTGATTGAAGGGATTTCCCCCCTCAAAGCACATGATCTCCCAATAAATCATGTTATTAGATTATGACTAATACCATGACAATGTATTATGTTAAACATGGGTCAATATAGTAAAGCAAGTTGCCCAATGATGCCTCAAATACTTTACCAGTTAAGTATATAAAACAGCATCTTAGCTGGGTGTGGTAGCTCAGGAGCTTGTAATTCCAGCCCAAAGGAGGTATAGACAGGAGGCTTGGGAGCCTGAGGTCATCCTCAGTTTTGTATATATAGTGAGTTCAGGGCCAGCTTGGGTTACATTATATCCTGTCTCAAAAATGAACAGTATAAGGCTGGATGGGAGTGTGGGGTAGGAGGGAATCTTTTAGAGATACACATTCTTATATAGAAGGATATAGATCTGTTTAGACTAGATTGTGGGAGGCTCTGCACATTATCTTAGTCTGATAGTAACATTACATAGTAACATTTTATCTTTTTCCTGTCATGTGAGCCCAGAAAATGAACATTACTTTGAGTGGCAGAGACATTGTTATTGGTAATCTTTCTGGAATCTTAAAACCTTAAGGTATACACAAAGAGAAAAAAAATAGTAAGTATAATTGCTGTGTTTTGCAAGATAGTACGTTCCTCTCTGTACCTTATACTAGTTTGCCACTCTGTGTGCCGGTGAACATAAGTTACAGGGACCCGGATTCCACTCCCTGTGTATTTGTTGGAAGACTGGGAAAGTGCACAGACAACAAGGCGAGGTGGAGATGCATACATAGAGTGTCTTGAGTAGCTTTTAGAATGCTGATTCTTAATGCTTCACTGTTCTCCTGCCTAGTTTCCCAGATATGCTGAGATTGTCCACTTGACCTTACCGGATGGCACAAAGAGAAGTGGACAAGTCCTGGAAGTGAGTGGCTCCAAAGCAGTGGTTCAGGTGAGCACCCTCAGCACCGGTGAGCCGTTCCCTGATCAAGGCCCCATTCACTGATGATTGGATGCTATCAAAATGATACCCAGTTCATTTCTATTGAATTTTTTCCTTACAATTCCCAGGTTTTATTAATGCTGTTTTATTACAGGGAAAGAGAGGTTTCTTAACATGTCCCCTAAAAAACAGTCTAGAGCAGGGGTAGGTAAAATTTCTAAAAGTGGCCAGATGTTTTCTTTAGATTTTATAAGATGATTAAAAGTCCTTAAATTTTCTTTCTTTTTCATTGTTCTTTCTTTCAATCATCATTTTTATGCATAACTGAGACCCTCAGCTCGTTTGTGATATTTGACCCTGCAAGCAAGAGCCTTGGTCTAGTAAGTGTCCCTGACCTGAATTCCTATGAACCTTCTGATTGATTTTTTTGGTAGGTATTTGAAGGGACATCAGGTATAGATGCCAAGAAAACATCCTGTGAGTTTACTGGGGATATTCTCCGGACACCAGTGTCAGAGGATATGCTCGGTAAGTGGACATCACTCTTCATTCTGCACACAGATCTGTTTCCTTTTCGACTTACTTATATAATATCTAGAAACATAAAATGCAGATTTGGAAGTCTGGGTCTACTCTGTTTTCTCTTGTTGCCGTTGTATAGGTCGGGTATTCAACGGATCAGGAAAACCTATTGACCGAGGTCCTGTGGTGCTGGCTGAAGACTTCCTAGATATCATGGGTAGGGGCAGTAGATGGATTTCATTCAGTGTTGGGGAAAATAACTTCTGACTATTGAGAGCCTTGCCAGAGAGAAAATAACTGTTATGGTATCACTTAAAGTAAATCATTTTAAGTACAGAGAAATTCAGTGTATAGTTTTGATCTTTTAACTTTATTTCTACTTCTGTCAATGAATAATATGCAGACATTCTAACGTCATCCATCCCTTTTTGGAACACACCAGGTCAGCCAATCAACCCTCAGTGTCGGATCTACCCCGAGGAGATGATTCAGACAGGCATTTCTGCCATTGACGGCATGAACAGTATCGCTAGGGGACAGAAGATCCCCATCTTCTCTGCTGCAGGCTTGCCACACAATGAGGTGAGAGCGAGAGCCAGCCTACTTGCTGTGGCATGTCATGGGGAGAACCCTAGAATCAAAGGGCTTACCTGGCACGTGGTTGGTCTGGTCTGGTCACCCAATTCAGGCCCTTGTGTCCCCTTTCACTTCTACTTCTGGATCTTCATAAAACTTAACAATGAGCTTTGTTGACTAAGTTTAGTAATTAAAGTATTTAAGAGTTCAGGATCAGTTACTTTGCTGCGAGAATATGATTTTAGTTTACACCTTGTTTCTTTTCATCCTCAACAGATTGCAGCTCAGATCTGTCGCCAGGCTGGTTTGGTAAAGAAGTCTAAAGATGTGGTGGACTATAGTGAAGAAAATTTTGCCATTGTGTTTGCTGCTATGGGGGTAAGTATGGTATTCTGTTTGGGAATAATACAGAATTAACTGTTATTAGAAAGAGGTCATAAACTGCACATACACCATTGACTTTGTTCCTAGATAGAGACAGTGCGTCTTGGCCCAAGGAATCAAATTTAGTATGTGGCTGAAACTTAATAATACCCTGTGTGTCCAAAGGCCTTTACTCCAATTTACATTTTAAGAAGAAAATAAAAATGGATGCTTGAATTTTTAAAAGATGGAACAATTTAGATTCATAGCTTGGCCTTTATCAGAAATAGATGTTGAGAATTTTCTTTCTCCCAGCACTGATGAAGTCATTAATATTTAGGTAAACATGGAAACAGCCCGGTTCTTCAAGTCTGACTTTGAAGAAAATGGCTCAATGGACAATGTCTGCCTCTTTTTGAACTTGGCTAATGACCCAACGTAAGTAAATCCGGTCACTTCTTTCCGTTTGAGGAGGCTGGGGATCAAAGGAGTTAAAGAGGTAAATGCCCCAGTGAAAGCCTCGTCCCTGGTGGAACCTGTATCTAGATTCCGGTCTGCGTCTTGTTTCGCTTTGCAAATGACAGAGTTAACATAGACACTGCCGCTCATAGCAGTGACCAGTGAAATTGACTGGATTGTTGTGCATGTTAAGTGAGTTATTAGGACATAATAGATAACCAGTAAATAACTTTTCTTTTACCTAGGAAATCCGTCACCTGTTTCCTCCCCGTCCCTTTCTCACCACCCTTCTCAGTTCTGAGAAACAACCAGCATTTGTAACGTAATTTAACCTAGTGTTTCACTGTTCCCTAAGTACACAGAGTAATTGCCTGCAGAGGCATCTTCAAAGTAATAGTTTTTCTCTCCTGCATTTATTAAGACTGTCAAAGGGGAAATTGCTGGTGTGTCCGGAATTGTTTTGGTTCTGGCTTTTGAGTGATCTGGGACTTGTTCCCTTTCAGCATTGAAAGAATCATCACTCCCCGCCTGGCTCTGACCACTGCTGAATTTCTGGCTTACCAGTGTGAGAAGCATGTCCTGGTCATTCTGACAGATATGAGTTCTTACGCTGAAGCACTTCGAGAGGTAACTTTTCCTTCCTTCCTTAATTTTTTTTTTCTCAAACAAAATAGCTCAGTTTGTAGGGTTATCATGACCCTTTGTAAGTTTTTGTTTTTTCTTTAATCATGTTTTTGAGCTTGCTGCTGATTGGTTTGTAGATTTTCTTCATCAAAAAAGACAATACAGCTTTTTTTTTCTTTCTGTCAACTTGGAATTTTTAGAGGATGTGGGTAAAATGAATAGCCTGCTTACCACATTGTCACTGTCCCAACGGTCTAAGAAGTAAGAAAGCACCACAAGCTGTGGTGATGTTATACTCCCAGAAATTCCTGTCTACACTCTATGCTAAACCTTTCTGATTCCTGATTTTAAAAATATTGTGTCTGAGTATATGTATTCTCTTGCGGAGGCCAGAAGAGGGCACCAGACCCCCTGGAAGTGGAGTTGCAGGTGGTTGTGAGCTGCCCCGTGTGGGTGCTGGGAACTGAACCCGGACCTCAGCAGATGCTCTTAGGCTGCTGAGCCATCTCTCCAGCCCCTCAGGTCTCTGTTTTTAATGATTATAGTGTTTTAATAAGTGGTCTGGCAACACTGTCTTTGGAACTTTTTTCTTCAGAAAACCAAATGTTTGCTTAATAACAGTTACAGCATTATCACCACACAGAAATTTTAGGGTATTTTAAGACAAGTTCCTGATATTTTTAATAAGGTACTGTTTTGACTACATGAAAAGACTTCTGAGGAAACCTGCTCTCTAACATAGATTTTAAATTTTTCAAGATTATCACCACACTGTCACAGTGTTCACGTTGACTCTGTGAAGGGCTAGAGTCTTCCTTCATTGAAATAGATCAATACTTTGGGTAAGGACAACAAAAATGAGCTATGAGAAAAGATTGGGTTTTTTTTTAAGGTAAGTAATTTACAAACCTAGATTTCCTTTACATTCGATTCAGTAACATCAGAGTGTTCTGCCAGATTGCCATGGCAGCGTCATTGTGCCTTGATGACTGCTGGTCTGTAGATCACACTTGGAGTGACATTGCAAGAACCCTACATTAGTAATGCTCTCAGGTTCTTGTGATGGTGGAGTAAGGCAGCTGCCTGTATTCCCATTTGTGTGTCCCTGAGGAAGACCTTTAATTATTCCTACTTGGTGCAGCGGAAAAGACTCCTGGCTCTGTGAGCAAGGTCATATATAGCTCAGTATGGCCTGAAAATTTAATATGTAGCTGAGATACTAACCTTGAATTTCTGATATTCCTGCCTCTCCAAAGTGTTGGGATTCTAGACATATGCCACTAAGCTGGGCTCTGGCCTTTTGATTTTGGGAAACTTATCTGAGACTCAATTCTGACTATAAAATATGGGATACACTTTCTTGTTTGGCTGTTGTGAAGATTGATTAATAAATGTGAATCGTGCAACAAGTGATTAGTTTTTGGTATGTGTTCCTCATTTTGACCTTTTCCAGTGTGTTTTACATAAAAATGGATTGTTACACAACATGACATAGTTAATGGATTAAAAATTTTGCTCAGATTAACTATTTGAATTACAGGATTATAGCTATAGTTTTTTTTCCTAGTACATTGTTGCAATAAAATTTTAGCAGAAAATCTAATTGTTTGTTTTCTTATTCAGTGTTTTTGTTTTGAGACAGGGTCTCAATGTGGTCCAGGCTGGCTTTGAACTAATAGATTTCCTGCCTTTGCCTCCCCAATGATGGGATTACATGTGTACACCACCACACTCAACTAAATTTCTTTCATAGAATTTATTTATGTACATAATATTTATTATTGTCACTCAGTATTTTTAAACATATAAGTGAAGCCTTATGAAAAGAACAGAATTTTTTTTGTTTTCAGAATCCAAAGATTACTATCTATTCAGAATTGAGAAAAGTGTAGTCATTAGCAAACTAAAAATAGAGGAATTGATTTTGTGAATAGCATCACCTTTCCAGACCAACTGAATTTCTGATTCATTTTAATTTTCAACATTTTTTATTTATAACCACTTAAATTAATATTTTGTTGGAAATATTTAAGGATACAATCTTTTTTTTTTTAACTTTTATTCTTCTCTCATACTTGACATCCTGAGTACAGTTTCCCCTCCCTCTACTCCTCCCAGTCCCTCCACTCACCCAGATCAACTTCTCTCATTTCCCTTTAAAAAAAAAAAAAAAAGCAGGCTTCCCAGGGATATCCACGGACCATGGCCTAATAAGATGCAGTAAGACTGGGCACAAACCCTCATACCAAGGCTGAATGAGACAACCCAGTAGGAGGAAAAGGGCCCCTAGAGCAGATGAAAGAGTCAGAGACACCCCACTCCCACTCCACTCTTAGGGGAGTCCCATAAGAACACCAAGCTACACACCATAAGGTACATGCAAAGGACCTAGCTCAGACCCATCCGGGTCCATGTTTGTTGTCAAGCAGACATTCTAGCCAGACTTTTTTTTTTTTTACTCTGATGTGACATGGTATTCTTCTCCTTCCTTGATTTGCTATCAGGTTTCAGCAGCTAGGGAAGAGGTTCCTGGTCGGCGAGGTTTCCCAGGCTACATGTACACCGATTTAGCCACGATCTATGAACGTGCTGGTCGAGTGGAAGGCAGAAATGGCTCTATCACCCAGATCCCTATTCTCACCATGCCCAATGATGGTAAGTGTGCATATTGACTGTACCAGACATCATCACTGTAAGGGCTGTTGATTGATGAGAGAGCGAGTTAACATTTATTTATTTGTATGTGGGGGTGGGGAGGTGCTTTCCACAGTGTGCCAGTGGAGGTCAGAGGACAGCTTGGCCAGAGTTAGTTTTCTCCTGCTATATGGGTCCTAAGGAACTCGGGTAATCA
This sequence comes from Peromyscus leucopus, assembly GCF_004664715.2. Lineage (NCBI taxonomy): Eukaryota > Metazoa > Chordata > Mammalia > Rodentia > Cricetidae > Peromyscus > Peromyscus leucopus. The sequence goes on from NC_051077.1 coordinate 51,342,515, forward strand.
GACTGGATAGCAAGTGCCTTTACCCATGCACCAGCTCAATAGCCCCAGGGCATTGATCCCATAGAAGTTACCCCTCTGTCTTTTTGAATTAAAATTCTTCTGAGAGCTTGACCTCTAACTATATACTTACCCTTATACCCTTAACTATATACTTACATCTAAACGACATTTTCATTTGAAGACTATTCCCAGTGATCCTTATTACTTTCTGTAGAAGAGCGATTTTCTTTGTAATTGAATTTCAGATTTTCATTTATTTTGATGTCTGCTGTTTTCAGAGCACTGTTTTAATTATGAGGAATTTGTTTCTACTTAGTGTAAGCTGCTTGGATTTTCTTGTGAGCCAGTCATTTAAATAGTTACACGTGCAGTGAAGAGCGTAGATGTAAAGACAACAGACTTTTGGGATGTTTGACTCCAGCTTGGGTAAGAAGCAGCTTGCTTTTCTGGGCCTATGGAAGCATACGGTACAGCAAGGCTGAGTGTGCTTGGAGTGGGGCTTTTCAGACTTCCTCTACCGCCATGCCCCTTTGTCCATACTTCATTTTAAAAAGCACTTGTATACGATAATTTGGAAAACACCTCACCCTGGTGCCACTGTTGTGATGGTTTGTTCCTCATCATGATGTTGAGCACAGAGAAGTGGGGTGATTTGTTAGATTAGGAAGCGGTAGCTCTGCAGCCCAGAGTCCGGATGCATAATCCACAGCAGCAGTTCTGCTGTATGCTTCGGACATGAACATGCTTGTCCCAAAGGAGTGGACACAGGGGGGCCTTCTTCCCTCAGCGGGTTAAAGGCTTAGCACTTGTCATGGTCTTCGGGTGCTGCCTGAGCACCACTGCCATGGTGTGTCCTACGTTTGTGTAGTTTTGTGCTTAAGATGGGACTTGTATGTTTTAAGATGAAAGGACATAACTAGGAGCAAGTGAGCAAGTGTTTACTTCATAGTGTACAGAGCGTGTTGGAACTATTGTAACTGAACAAATGAAATTGCCATTTAGGGGCTGGAGAGATGGCTCAGCAGTTAAGAGCATTAGCTGTTCTTCTAGAGGTCCTGAGTTCAATTCCCAGTGCACCCACATGGTGGCTCACAACCATCCGTAATGAGATCTGGCTCCCTCTTCTGGCCTGCAGGCATAAATGCAGACAGAACACTGTGTACATAATCAATAAATAAATATTTAAAAAAAAAAAGAAAGAAATTACTGTTTAATATGGTAACTGCTAGATACATTGTCCTATATTTAAATTTGATTAAAATGAAATTTGAAATTAAGCCCTTTAGTTTCATTATCCACATTCAGGTACTCAGCAGCCATGTTTGGCAAATGCCTTTCCATCCTGCTTCCATATCTGTTGCTGTGATAAAGCACCATGATAAGCCGGACAATAATGACACATGCCTTTAATTCCAGCACTCAGGAGGCAGAGACAGGTAGATGTCTGTGAGTTCAAGGCCAACCCGGTCTACAAAGCGAGTTCCAGTACAGCCAAAGCTATTGCACAGAGAAACAAAACACTCTGATAAAAAACACCTTAAAGGAGAAGGGCTATGTTTCAGCTTATAATTCCAGGTTATAGTCCATTATTGTAGGAAAGTCAGGGCAGGAACTTCAAACAGCTAGTCACTCCACATCCATGGTTAAGAGCAGAGACATGAATGTTCAGTATCTCCACTGTTTCCATACAGTTAGGACACCTGCCTAGAGAATGGTTCCATCCATGGTGGGGTATCTGTTTACATCAATTAATTTAATTAAGATAATTCCCTACAGTTATGCTCACAAACCAACCCAACCAAGACTCGCTCCCCAGGTGGTATTCAGTTGACAATTAAAGCTAACCGTCACATTACTATATTAGACAGCACAAATACATCATCACAGAAATTTTTTGTAGCTCTTACAGGCAGAGGTGTGTAGGTAATACAGATTGGCTTCCTCTGAGATTGACTATATGAAAAAACCATGTGCTTAATTTAATACCTTACTTCTTTCTCTGGCAGATATCACTCATCCCATCCCTGACTTGACTGGGTATATTACTGAGGGGCAGATCTATGTGGACAGACAGCTGCACAACAGACAGGTACCGACTCGTGAACAGTGTGTTGTGGGGCTTGAAGTTACTTATCACTCTCCAATGACTTGATTTGCTCCTTGGGTCTATTTTGCTTAGTATCAGCTTGTTGTTTTTAATGTGGCTGTAAAAGTGTCATCTCTGTAAGCTAAAATCTTGCAGCAGGCAGAATGCAGATTTAAGAATTAACATTTTTATTCATTGTGCTTTTAAATGGCATCAGTTGTCTCAAGAGGACCTTTTTTCAGGGAATTCTATGCTAAAAGTGGTATATGGTATAATCTGTCAATCTTATTAATAGAAAAGCACAATTTTTGCTTTCTAATCTTTATTTTGCTTATAAAATTTTGAGTCCATGCAGAAGATTTTCTAGGCAGTTGAAACTGTAGATTTTCAAAACAATGTTGTGCTCTCTTTCTATTTCTCTTTCTTGGATCTGGTTCTTAAAAGAAATGCTGTGTTCCGGATGTTTCTCACTACCATTTCTTCCCTTGAAGAGATCAGACCTCTCTAGGAAGCAGTGCTGCAGATTCATGTGATGGGGAACTGGTGACTTTCAGTGCCTCTGTGCATTAACCTTGGAGTTGATTGACAGTGACTTTTTCTCCTTTCCTCCCCCAGATTTACCCACCTATTAATGTGCTGCCCTCGCTGTCCCGGTTGATGAAGTCGGCTATTGGAGAAGGAATGACCAGAAAGGACCATGCTGACGTCTCTAACCAGCTGGTATGTGCTTCTCTGAGGATGAGGCTTGAACTGCCGCTCTCTGTGTATTCTGCTGTCCTACCCATAACTTTTGCAGTGTTGTTTTTTTTTCCCCATCCAAGTAGAATTTCAGTGTTGGTTTGATATGGAATAATACCTCACTGAAACAAAGCAGCCTTTTTTCATAAGAATAAATGATGCTAATCAAGATTAAAATACCAAGCTTGGGGGCTGGAGAGATGACTTGGTGGTTAAGAGCATTTATTGTTCTTGCAAGAGAACCCACATGATGCTCACAACCGTCTGTAACTCCAGGTCTAGGGGAAGTGACATCTTCTGACCTCTGAGGGTACCAGGCATGTATGTGGTTCTCATAAATACATGCATGCAAAACACTCATGAATATAAAATAAAATACTTGAAAAATAAAACTAACAACCTACCAGGTTTGGGCAGCTTGTGGTGTCATACCTGTAATCTCGGTATTCAGGAGGCTAAGGCAAAAGAATTACAAATTGGAAGTCAGTGCGGGCTTCATAGTGACACTACCTCAGAAAACAGTGATAGCAACAAGAAAATTACCAAGCTTGCGACTCATTTCTCATACTATACATGGTTTTTAATTTTACTTTATTGGGTCTTATGTCCCTATTTGTTTATCTGCTTATTTATTTTTATGTGTGTTGGTATTTTACCTGCATGAATATCTGTGCACTACATGCATGCAGTGCCCAAGACCAGAAGAAGGTTTGGGATCGCCTGGACCTGGAGTTATAGAGACTGGTTAGCTGCTCTGTGGGTACTGGGAATCAAACCTGGATCCTGTAGAAGAACAGCCAGTGTTCTTAACCACTGGGCCATCTTTCCAGCCCACAGTTTTTTAAATTAAAAAGAGAAAAGCAAAAACAAAACAAAAAAAGCACTCAATGGGTAAAGGCTCTTGCTGCCAAGTCGTACAGTTCAATCATTTCTGCATAAATACCATACATTTGTTACTTAACATATTAAACAACCAACAGACCACTGAAGCTCATAGTTGTATATATTCTGTGAACTCCTTAATGTCTATAGATGGTACATCAAACATAAAAGAAAAATATCTGGCCCTGAAGTAGAAATGGCAGACCCGTGATATCACAGGCATTTAAATGAGACCTGCAGAAATTTCTCTTTGGTTCTTCTATATTTTGTTCTCTATCCACCGTAAATTCATTGGCACCTGAGGACGTATATTTTTGCAGTGTGGGTAATGTCTGTGCATTGCATGTCTGAAGGCCTCTTTCTGGGGGAGCCTATATAACAAGTACTTGACCACTTTCCTGGGAGCTGTCTGAGTTGTAGTCGTACGGGAAAAGAGCTGAAGCAGGCTGGGCGGTGGTGGTGCACGCCTTTAATCCCAGCACTCGGGAGGCAGAGCCAGGATCTCTGTGAGTTTGAGGCCATCCCGGTCTACAGAGCGAGATCCAGGACAGGCACCAAAACTACACAGAGAAACCCTGTCTCGATTAAAAAAAAAAAAAAGAGCTGAAGCAGGACACCTGTACATCCTCTCCCCTCTCCTCTTCAGTATGCATGTTATGCTATCGGTAAGGATGTGCAAGCCATGAAAGCCGTGGTGGGAGAAGAAGCCCTGACCTCAGATGACCTTCTTTACTTGGAATTTCTGCAGAAATTTGAGAAAAACTTCATTACTCAGGGTAAGATGATTCCCTTCAAACACATCTCAGAATTGTTAAGCCCTCCTTGCAAATCTTGAGCACTTACATTATTCTCTGCATTTTCTCCTCTATTGAGACACTCCTCCAAGTCTTAACCTCTGACTTCCCTCTGCCTTCTGAACATCCTCAGGGAAATCTCTAATTACATTTCACAAAGCCCAGCCACCGTTTTGCTGAGTGTTTGTTTGTTTGTTTTTCTTCCTAAGCATTGACTGTCACTAGACTGTGGGCTCTAATTTGCTGTATATGATCCTCACCTTCTCTCAAGCTCCCACATCTCTATGTGCTATAAGCATGTCTTTTCATGTGTTGCTATCCCTATGGACCCAGTAACCAGAAGGAGACTTTTCCCCAGCTGACCGCCTTCCTGCCTGCCAATACTCTGGGCTGTGTGATGTCAGTGTCTGCTGGGACATTTTTCCAGATAGTTATCTCAGTTGCTGGACAGCATTTTGGGTTTTTTGTTTGTTTGTTTGTTTCATTTTGTTTTTATTTTTGAGAATCTCATGCATGTGTGCAGTGAACTAAGATCATGCATATCTACCACCTCTGTTCTCCCCCAGCTCCCCATACAACCTGCCGTGTGTGTGTGTGTGTGTGTGTGTGTGTGTGTGTGTGTGTGTGTGTGTGTGTGTGTGTGTGTGTGAGAGAGAGAGAAAGATAACTCACTAGTCCAGTTGACTGGGCAGCATTCTTAACCTTCCTTATTCTCTAGTGATCAGCTACTACTCATTCACACTATTCTTCTTACTGTTATTTTTGGATTCTCACTACAATCTTTTGTTCAGTATTTTTCAAACTTTGATTTGCTTTTGAATCAACCAAGCTTCTTAAAAGTGCTGATTCTGACCCAGCAGATATTGTGGGTGTCCTGGGTGACGGCAAGGCTACAGGGGAGATTGTGGGTGTCCTGGGTGATGGTGGGGCTACAGGGGAGATTGTGGGTGTTGTTCCTGGGTGACGGTGAAGCTAAAGGTCTGTAACCAGATCTGAGGGTTAAGGCCCTCATCCAAAGACTTGTGCCGTCATCCTTGGCCATTGGTGCCAGCTTTCCACCACCGTGACAGCTCAGGGGAGCTGTTACTAATTGTATTGGGTGTCTCTCTTCTAAAAAGCTGCCGGTGAGTTTCCTTACTTGGCACATGTGGGTTAAGTAAGGCTAGAAATACTCCATCCTTTACTTCAGTGGTAGTTAAAGTAAGTGTGCTACTTTGAAGTAACACCTCACATGATACACTTAGGATTTGTGCACTCTTTTACCTATATTGTTCGCAATGAAATCACCTCACACAATGGCACAATTGTCGGAGGGTTATGGGTGGAACCAGTGCATGCTAGGCAAGTGCTTAACTGCTGAGCTACACTGTTGGTCTTAATGGAATTTAGTTTTCTTCCTTCCTTCCTTCTTTTCTTCCTCCCCTCCCTCCCTCCTTCCTTCCTTCCTTCCTCTCCCCCACCCTCGCCCCAGGCACCTCTCTCTCTCATTTTATACAGAACCTAAAAAATATGGTGACATTCTCTAGAGAAGAAACCCAGAACTCCAGCCACTCTTAATCTTGTGGTTGAAGATTTTGGGGGTGGGAGTGGGTTAAGAGGATTTAATTATACCATATTAAATAAAATAAGTTGGTTGGCTTGTAGTTTCAACTCTTAGTAGCCTCAAGGCTAGCTTGGGCCACTCAATGAGAGCCTGCTACACACTAAAGCTTTGAAAACCTGTAATATTTTCGGCTCTGTGGCATTTGAGGCTTTGAGGATTCCTGCAAGCCAAGCTTTTTCTCCTGTGTCCTAGCCATCTTTTTGCTGACCTTTGAACAAAATGCTGGGTCTAATTGCATTGTTTAAGGATCTTACTTGTTTGTCTGTCCACCTCAACCCCTTACACCAACATGCACATTGCCCGTGGGCCTCTCCTCACCTCTGATCTCTGAAGTACTTTGTGCCCTCATTTCTACATCCAGTCTTGAGTCCAAACCCATGTTTTCTGTCTTGTATTTTATGACTGACCTGATTGCTGGTTTGTAGACAGAATACTGAGTAACATTGGTCAATTGGAAGTACTTTGCTATTAATTCAGTATCAATATTCTAGGTCCCTATGAAAACCGCACAGTCTATGAGACTTTGGACATTGGCTGGCAGTTGCTTCGAATCTTCCCCAAAGAAATGCTGAAGAGAATCCCTCAGAGCACCCTGAGCGAATTTTACCCTCGAGACTCTGCAAAACACTAGCTGCTGCTGCTCGTGTGACGTGACCCTCTTGTGAAGTACTGGTCTGTTTCCTGATTCCTTTTGCACTCCTCCATCCCCACCTGTGTGTGGGAGTTTACCTGTTACCCTGTAATTAAAAACAACAGCTAGGTAACTATTGTGCCAGTGTTGCCACGTTTAAACTGCTAACCGATTGAGAGATCCCCGCTCAGAAAACCTCGCCTTCAGTGCTTGCTTGGAAGTAGCTGAAGGGCGGAGTGAAGTGTGTTTTCTGATTGTATGTATTTGTACATAGTGGAGAGCTAGTTGCTAATAATGTCTTGTTTGGGTCTCCCAAACCCTACCTCTCAACTCCCTTAAGAGTATCACTGTTTTGAAGTGAAAATGCTTCAGTCTCAAATTTAGGGGCAAGGTGGAGACGGGAAGAATTCTTCTTTCAGAAAACCCCTGAGGCTCTTGGCTGCGTCTTCCCTCTGGAGTGCTGGTGTGCCTGGGGCTCTGTCCTCTGCTCTCTGCAGATGGGTTTTACTGTCTGCTCGTGCTTTCTTGGGAAAGGAGTTTCCTTCTACCAGTGCTGTGAGTTGGGGATTCCGTGTGGCTTCTTTCTCTTTAAGGCTCCCCAGAATCATGCAACATTGCACAGTTGGCATTCTCCAGGCAGTGGTGACGCATCTTGTGCTGCTGATTCCCACTGGGCTACAGGAGAACTGAGACTTGGAAAAAGCTGGGGTACAGTTAAGAAAAACCCTACATCCCATCCTCATCCTGATGTGTTTATGGTGGTTTAGGTTTTCTGTTGCCTCCTAGGTCCTGAGGCGGGGTATGAAGATGGTGATGACTTGCCCTTGGGTTTGTTGGTTTTAAACTGTTCAATCCCCAAGCTTTCTGACCCAGCTCTGCCTTTCCCAGGTGATCTTGTGGCACGTATGGTAGTGTTTCTTTCATTCCTGCTCCTTCCTGGCGTGAGCCCTTAGCTATATTCTGTTCGCTTCTGCCATGTCTGCTGTTGGGTCTCTGCTGTGTGTTCTCAGGTGCAGCGGTAACTTCCCCACTCTGTGCATTCCATCTTCCAGTTGTTTTTCTCTGAGGGCATGGGGGGTGGTCAGCATGATTATATTTAATGTAGAAAATGTGACATCTCGTTATAAATGAAAATAAATGTTAAATTAAATGGAAGTTTCCTGAAATGACTCTGTCTTCTCATCAGAAGAGGAACTTCAGCAAGCAAGTGGGTTACTTGAGTCCTCACGGTTGTGACCTTCATAATGAGTGTGGCCTGTGTTGGTGTGTAAGAAATGTGAGTGTACTTTATATTCCTCAGGACTTGAATTCAGAAGGCATCTGTGTGTACAGCTGTAAAATCTTGTCCGTGGCAGCACTCAGGCTGCATTTATTAGCAAACCTTTATCAAGACAGACTGACTTGGGGCTGGAGGGATTGTTCAGCAGTTAAGAGCACTGACTGTTCTTTCAGAGGTCCTGAGTTCAATTCCCAGCAACCACATGGTGGCTCACAACCATCTGTAGTGGATCTGATACCCTCTTCTAGTGTGTATGAAGACAGAACACTCATTTACATAAACTACATGAATAGATAAATCTTTTTTTAAAAAGACAGATTGACTATTCTGTAGCAGTTAGGGCAGGCTGGCTAAGCACTCTTGCTAATTTGTTACTTTATTTTAGTGAAAACATTTTCTAAGGGAGCCTTCTGTTAAAAGACAAATTTAAATGACAGGTATCTTCAAACAGCTGATTGCTGTTCAGTGGAGATTTCATGTGAGTGAAGGACCATTTGTAAATTAATGCCATCAATACCTCACCAAGGTGCTGCTTTCCTGTGCAAGTGGATAGTATGAAGTGTCGGGTCCACAGAGCAGTCTGCTTTTGAAGTCTTAGGTGGCTGGATTGAGGGAAGGTGGGCTCAGTTTAGTAAAATAGTGTTTTCAATAAGAAGACTCCAAAAACAGTCTAGTAGATAGGTCTGGTAGATCAAGCCTGAGGTCCTGACAGGCAGGAGAATCAGGTATCCAAGGTCATCCTCAAATACATGAGTTCAAGATTAATGTACTGGGCTATATTGTCTCAAAGAAACAGGAAAAGAACAACTATGGCACCTCTTGAGAGAAAGTGTGTGTGTGTGTGTGTGTGTGTGTGTGTGTGTGTAAGGAAACAGTTTTGTTTGCTGGCATTTTAAAACAGAACAAAAGTGGCATTCCATAGGCAAAGTGATTTTATACCAAACCATTTTTCCAGTTGAGGGTTGCATGCCTGCCTCATGCTCAGGGAGCCAGTGATGCCCCTCTTCCATGGCAGCAAGTGCCTTTGTGACTCATGTTTGCCAACAATGAGAAATCTCCTGCAGTCAGTCATTCACCACAGCTCTGGCTCCTCACCAGCACTTGTTTGCACACTCGGGCTACTAGGAATTGTTGAGTCCTCCCAATCAGTCAGCCATACTTCCTGCCCCGGGAAAGCGAACATCTGACCAGCTGCCCCTAAGGCTGGAGGCCCAGGTAAGAACAAGACTGGGGCTGGCTGGTCTGTAGGAGTCTGAGAGGTGCCAGTCTGGGTTGGAGCGTGCATGACTCTGGGCTCAGTGAGTCACAATAAGTAACATACATGTCACACCACTCTTCTCCAAAAGGATTTCATCTCTACATGACCAGAGCATTTTATAAATTGAGTAAATCTGTTGGGTTTCAAGTAGCGATGGCTTTGTTCCACATCAACAAATTCTTTTTTTTTTTTTTCTTTGACACTCACTGTCACACAGGGTATGGCGGAGCAAGTGCTGGAGGCTAGTCCTTTAAACTTAATTCAGTGTCTTTCCCATGGTTCTGTGTCTCCCTCCAGCATGCCCTCCTGAAGTACCTGTGAGTGCCCGGCTCTCTAGAGCCAAGGATTTTTATTGCTGCCTGATGTCCCAGAACTTCAGTAGGAGACATAAAGGTGGTGTGAGTATGCAGCAAAGTCTCTGGTAGTCTAGAGTCCCCCGCATAGATGTCCACATCAGAGTTCTGCTTGTAGAGTGAAGTAAGGGGATTGGGGGTGTATAGACAGGAACCTCAAAATGCATATCTTTGCCTACAGCTATATTCTCTTCCACAAAGCAGCACAGGCCACACTGAGCTCTAGAGAGGCTGGGCACAGCTCATGACTGTGACTGGGCAGTCAGTGGCTCACCGAACCAGATGGTGCCTTCTGTGGAGCTCCGTGTTGGCCCAACACTTTAAAGAATATGCTCTAATTTAAAAAAAATTTTTTTAACTTTTATAAGCCAAACAGGATGAGAAGATGAGTCTGTGGGTATGTCTTAGGTGTAGGCTTGTACATAGGCCTGAATATCTGAGTTCAAGCCCCAGGACCACAGAGTGGCAGAACAGACCAACTCTAAGAGTTTTCCTCTGACCACATGTGTTCTGTGGCACACTCCTGCCTGCACACAGCCCTCATTTCATGGGTAGAGCAGGCTTTTACCTCTTCAATCAATGAGCAGTTTGAACCCAGAACTTTCCTTGCATAGGGATCTTGGTCCATTGTTCTATTTGTACATCTGTTTGTGCATTCTTTGGAAGGCAAGTGGGATGCAGAGGCTCAGCCCCTCAGAATCCAGTCCTTGCCTGTGTGGGCGGCTGGAAGGCGTACCAGTGCTGAACATGGCCTTGGGACCAAGCCAGTGAGGCCCGGACTCTGATCCAAGTTGAAATGACTGGAAACCTCACTGTGCTGTGAACTAAGACATTCTGTTCCCTGCTTCTGTAGAGCTTTTCCCAGGACCTGCTCCTCAGCTCCACTCAGGCATAGCCCTAGCACTAGACTAATTTCATTAATGGTTTGCTCGTCAGAACTTGACAAGTCTGCACCTGTAAACACAAAGAATTCTACCTGTAACTCAGGAAACTGCATTTTATCTTATATGCTATTCAGCTTAGCAGCCGTGACTCTGCCCTCCATCATGTTGAACAGCATTCATTTTTTGTAAATGAATTCCCTCCTCCCATAGACCATGTATGTCAGATGATAGGAGTCATATCCATGAAGAGAACAATTTCCCAATGTGGCACATGCCTTTAATCTCAGCACTTGAAAGGCAGGTGCAGGCAGATCTGTGGTTTCTAGGCCAGCCTGATCTACATAGCTACTTCTAGGAGAGCCAAAACGTGTACATATATTTTAGAGATCGGTATCCTGTGTAGTTCAGACAGTGGCATAATTAGGTAGCAGCTCATCTAACCAAAATGGATGTTATATAACAGTTCCTGTAGCTAAGCATACAGGTCAATGCTAGAGAACTTGCCCAGTTAGTATACATGAGACCCTGGGTTCAAACCCAAAGCACCAGCAACGGAAAGTTTCTTTTTGGTTTTTCGAGACAGGATTTTTCTGTGTAGTTTTGGTGCCTGTCCTGGATCTCACTCTGTAGACCAGGCTGGCCTCGAATTCACTAGTGCAGGGATTAAAGACGTGTGCCACCGCTACCTGGCCGGAAAGTTTCTTTTGGTTTTAATTTCATAAATAATTGCAAGCTGAGCATAGTTCTGAACACCTGTTTTCCTAGCACGCAGGAGGCTTTTGCAGGAATATCATAAATTTAGGTTAGCCTGGGGTACATAGCAAAGCCCCCCCACAGAAGAGAAAGGGGAGTAGAAATATTTCCCTAGCAATATTACTGTGGTGCTGGCTATTGATCCAGTTTTGACTACCACTGGGCCGCTCCTCCAGGACCCTAGAATAACTTTAGAAACGGGTCCACTGCTCTGTCTTTCCTTTTGGTTCATTCCAGCCTCAGGAAGTTAAGGAAACATTTCTTCATTGTGTTCTCTGCACTTCAGCCCTTGTCCCATCGTAGGCACTTGACTGAAGTGACAGAATCCCGTGGCAGGATGGGAAGATGAGAGAGGCCAGTCTAGTCAAAGGGACTAGGTATGAGGCGCAGTTCCCCCCACAAAGTTGAAGAGGTAGCTGACATCCATAGGAAGACTGGCCAGCAGTTTCCCTTCAGTCCCTTCATGAAAGTAAGGGATTCAGTCAGGCTGGCCAGAATCTGGTCTCAACTGGCCAATGTCTGAGTTCAGTTAGAAGCAGCTCGTTCTTCAGCTCTGACTACTGAAGGAGGTTGGACCCAGGGTAGCATCTAGAGGCCATGCTTGCAGATGGGTTTTTAACTCCAAGCCTGTAGCCCTGGGTCCTCACACCCTTTCTTGGCTTCACTACAAACATTCATAATAGGTATGATGCCTGGGAAGCCCTTCCCAACATACTCACCCCTATCTGGGGTTGTCCCTATGGATTATTTAACTCTTATGTTGTTGTTGTTTGTTGTCTTGTTTTGGTAGCAATGACAAGATTTGATTGCCTTATTGAGGTATAATTGGCACATAAGTTGTAATCATATAGAATGTGCAATATGGTACATATGATGAAAGAAAGTATCATGAGCAAAACTGAAAACAGTCATCGTACCGTTTCCAGTTTCCTTTTTTAAACATAGTTTCTTTATTGATTATTGGGGAATTTCACATCATGTGCCCCAATTACGCTCATTTCCCAGTGACCCCATGTCTGCCCTTCACACTTGCAGCATCTCCCCCCCCAACAAAAAGAAAATTAAAGACAATATTAAACCCAAACAAACAAAAAACCCTCTTTACTCCTCTGTCTTTCCTGCCTCTCCAACACCTCTTCGTTCATTTTGGGAGCCGAGGTATGTCACCCAGTATACTTTTGTCCGGTCAGCTGTGCTTGCAAGTCTGGTTGAAGGCCTCTAGTTCGTTTGATCCATCATCACTGGGCCCTCACCAAAACTCCTCTTGGGTATCTCATGGCTGCCTCAAGTCATGGAGTTCCTACAGGTATGGTTCCACGGGATCAGTCCCTTCACCTGCTCCAGCAGGTTGTAGATGGGTGTAGATGTTAGGGTGGGTCAACCCAGAGCACTGGATGTGGGCCTCGGTAGTAGCTGAGTTGGGCGACGGGGGCTGCCCCCTTCGGGTGAGGAGCAGAGCCAGCTCTCCTACACCCATGCCCATGGTGAGGGGGTGGGACCATCTCTCCCGAGTGTCTGCAGTGGGCAGCCCTCTTGCTGCAGTATCCAGAGGGGCAGGGCCAACAGAGGGCAGGGCCGGCTAAGCATGCCCCTCTGATTTCACCATACATGGTCCCTATGACCAGTGTTGTAACACGGGCCACAGACATAACACGGACTGCAGCTACAGCAGGACCATGGATCCAGACATGGCCCTCTGCAGCAGCTTGGGCCTGGGTGACACCATGGCTCCTGGTGGCAGCACGGGCCGCTCAGATCATCCTGGTTCTGGTGGTGGATCAGCCCTCGGGACACCAACAAGGCCACAGGTGGCAGCCCAGACCCCAGGCTTCCATGTGGCCTTTGGTGGCCACACTGGCCTCCAACTTCAACGCAGAGCCCCTCCAGCCGCTGTAGGACCACAGACCCAGACATGGTCCTTGGCAACAGCTGGGCCTGAATGTCACCACTGCCCCAGGTGGCAGCGCAGGCCACTTAGATCGGCATGGCCCCAGCAGCACTGTGGCCCTTGGACACCACCATGGCCCCAAGCGGCAGCCCAGACCTCGGACGTCTATATGGTCTTCAATGGTAAGCAGAAGCCACGGACATTAATACAGCCACAGGATCATTTCACTCGTAAGTGCTCAACACCTTGTGAAAATATACCATAGTTACCCATGCATTTTGCTAAGGGTTCTAAACTGTGAAAATGCATGTTTTAAGCCGTGAAGGAATTTAATAAAGGTGCAAGTTTGTATACTCACAGGAGGACATGGAGAACAGAAGGTACCCTAAACCACTGAAGGAGATGCAGGGGATGAACTCCACATGCTGTACAATCTGCCAATTTAAACACCATGCAGTGGTCTTTGGCATAGTCTTAGACTCTGATTTCTATATTCCATACAATGCTGTATCCGCTAGAACTCTTTCCCTATTTCCCCACAACATTGCCTGTCCCAAGCAACTGCCACTGATCTTCCTGTGTGGATTGCCTATTCTATCTATTTTGGAATCACGGTATGTTGTTCTTTGTATCTTCCTTATTTCACTAAGTTTCTTAATGTTAAACATGTTACGCTTCATTTATTTTATTTCTGAATAATACCCATTACATAGATAGATTACATTGCATATATCCAGTCATTGACTGGTGGGCATTTGGGTCATTTACACCTTGGGGTCACCATGAAAAAAGTTTGCATTGGTGTGCTTTTGTACATATATTTGCTTTGTGCATATATTATATCTAATGTAAAGAACAGAATCTACCTTCTCCCTTAAGGGTTAATCCAGAGTGGCAGGCCAGGGACCTGACTAGGAACTACCGGAGGAAGACAGGTTCTCCTGAATACTCTACTTTTCCTTCCCATATTTCCCATCCCAGTACAGCCCCTAAGAGCCCCAAGAGGTTCATTAGGGTCTGCCCACTTTCCTAAAGAAGAACTATCCTTTTCTTACTTCTGCTTTTCCCTTCTAGATGCTGGCCAGAGCCTTTGCGTGCTCTTACACTCTACCTGATGCCCTGGGCTTCCTTACTCTTTCCAGAGCTCTCCTCCTGACCTGCTCCCAGTGGCGGCCTCCTCCGAGTTCTTTCTCCATCCTCCATGTCCAGGCAGCCACCTGCCTGCCCTGGGGTTTTCCTCAAACTTGAGTCCATTCCTCGTCTTCAAGCTTTCGTTTGTGTCTATTCTTAAATTCTTTTATTAATGACTCAGAGCCCCAAGAGCTGACACATTTCCCAGGTGTCATGTGGTGGTTCTGCTGGGACTCCCCAATATTGCTGAGTCACAATGGAACTTTATGTTTAATATTTTGAAGAACTACCAGACCACTTCCTAAAAGTCCTGCTGGTGGTGTGGGGGGCTGGTTGGCTGTTGTTTTAATGCCAAAGAATCTGGTTTGTTTGGGAAACAAAGAACTTCTATAACTCTTTCTGGGTTTTTAAAGATATAGTTAATGGCATTTAAAACAACAAAACAAAACAGACCTTTATGACACTCCCCAAGTGCAGTTAAAAACTGAAGATACTAAATTTTGCGTTCTGGCCTTTTACTTAATTGCACAGGAAAATGCAGTTCATAAGCATTCTATTATTATACTACACTGTAAATATACCATATTTTCTCTCATGTTAAACATTTAGCATTTTTCAAATTTTCATTTATTCTATAATAAACTTGTTTATTGATAAATATTTTTATTCTGGAATATTTACTTAAGAGTTTTGAAAGTATAGTACAAAGAATATGAACACTAGGAAAACTTACCTATGTCTGTGAATTTCTTTTTTAAAATATATGACAGTTTGAAACTGGAAAGATGGCTCAGTGGATAAGAACACTGACTGCTCTTCCAGAGGACCCATGTTCAATTTCTACTCACAACATCTGTAATTTGAGTTCCAGCAGATCAAATGCCCTCTTCTGACCTCCTTGGGCACTGAGCATGCATATGGTCACAGACATGCATGTACGGAAAAAAAAAACAAACACCCATTTTAAAAGTTCTTTGAAAACGCATGGCAATTTATAGTCTTAGCCTCAGGGTTCATTTTCTCTCAAAAGCACTGGTTTTTTCTTCTTTAAAACTTGAAGTTGAATGTTTAAGAAAATTTCTTTTTTAAGCTAGATGTGATAATCACAGCACTTGAGAGGCAGTAACAGGCTGATCTCTAAGTTGGAGACTAGCCTGGTCTACATAGCAAGTTGTAGGACCATCAAGGGCTACACAGAGAAACCCTGTTTTGAAAAGAAAGAAAGGAAGGAAGGAAGGAAGGAGGAAGAGAAGGAAGGAAAGAAAGAGAAAGAGAGAGAGAGAGAGAGAGAGAGAGAGAGAGAGAGAGAGAGAGAAGAGAAAACTTCAATTTCAAGGAAAAAATGTATTAAAAGTGTAGCAGCATGTATAGAAAATGCTTATGTTGGTAAGACTGTTAGTGTGGCAATGTGATGACAGTTGTGATGGTCGATTTTCACAGTGTGAATCCTTGTGTCAGACATTGCACACTGGACATCTCTGGCATTTCAAAAGTCCCCACTGTGTACCTGCACCCCCATCCCCATCCCGCACCCCCATGTGAATAACCATCCTGCTTACTCTGCTGAAAATCCAGTCCCTGGAGCTGGGCGGTGGTGGTGCACGCCTTTAATCCCAGCACTTGGGAGGCAGAAACAGGCGGATCTCTGTGAGTTCGAGGCCAGCCTGGGCTACAGAGTGAGTTCCAGAATAGGCTCCAAAGCTACAGAGAAACCCTGTCTCGAAAAGCAAAGAAAAAAGAAAGTCCAGTCTCTGACTTCAAAAGCCATACAGAAAAATTACCAAACCCCAGAAAAACCAACTTTCTAACTCAGTGTGCAAAGATGCTTCCTGTTGGGCCTGGGGAGATGCTCAGTGGGGAAAGGACTTGCCTGGCAACCTGAGTTCCATCCACGGAGCTCACATGAAGGAGAGAGCCAGCTCCCCAACGCTGTCTCTGACCGCCACATGTGTGCTGTGGTACCCACACCCACAGAGATAATTTTCTGAAGTCTTAAATCACAGTGAACCATGGCACTGCTGGCTCCCTGAATTTTCAATTATTTGTGCTTCTGGAAGCCTGAGGCACGTGCTTTGCAAGGGTAGGTGTGCCTATTCCGTACCCCAGTTAGGTCGGAGAAAGCAGGAACCCCCATGGTTTTTAAATCCCAGGGTTTAAGTTCAGGTCTGCAGTCAGTACACCATACTTGGATCTGGTATCTCTGCTCTGGGAACCAGAGCATCTTGCTCCTATCCCTAGTGCACTATCAGACCTGACTTGAGAGGATGCCATGTCAAAATGCTCTACAGCAACATTAACCCAAGGCAAGATCGTCACCAAATTCAAGGCTCCTACTCCTGACTTTGTGTAGGTGGTAAGTGCCCTCTCCACACTCGCCACCTCAGCCTAGATTGAAGGAAATTCTCAACTCTGGAAAAGCAATCTCAGAACAGACCTGAGATATTCCCTCAGCTCTCTCCTTCCTGGACCTAATTCTCTGGTCTTCCTTTATGTGGATCCTGCAGAGTACACAGAATAAGTAACTTTGCCACTAATTTGGGTGAATTGGGCTCTTTGGGTAGGCACTTTGTTCTCTGACGTGAACAAGGTTTTTGCCCTATTCATTGGATAATTCATTTATTCATTGCCTTTGGGAGATTCTGGGAGCATTGCTGTTGATCATTCATTCATTCATTGCCTTTGGGAGATTCTGGGAGCATTGCTGTTGATCATTTATTCATTCATTGCCTTTGGGAGATTCTGGGAGCATTGCTGTTGATCATTCATTCATTCATTCATTGCCTTTGGGAGGTTCTGGGAGCGCTGCTGTTCTCAACACTATCCCCAAAGTTCACCTCAACCCAGGATGTATTTCTGCTCTTGAAAGCCACCCTGAGGTAGGGCGGAGTGAGCAGCACTGTCCCCTGCCTGAGACTCAGGGAGGTTGAATAACTGACCCAGGTTTAGTGACAAATTAACTCCAATGTCCTTCTGCCCTTTCGTGTCCCTGCTGTGTGTACAAGCTCCCAGATTGTGACAGCCTAGTGCAGAAAGTCATAGGCTTGGAGAACAGAAGATTCCAGGTGGGATCTGGTTTCAGTCTTAATGAAAATTTAGACAAGTTATTGCCTTTGATTCTGCTTAAGTAAGTCAGGACAGTGCCCACTCTGTAGGTGTAACTACAGAATCCCAGCCAGCAGGGTGTCTGCTCCACTTTCTTACCTGCCATGACAAATGTTTAATCTCGGCCTCCATTACTGTGTAGTCATGGACCTTCGATTTCATTCAGCCTTTTATAATTTCCTTTGCCTTTTTCTTCATAGTGATGAAATGGATTCATAGCTATTGAGAAGTCAATCCCCCACTTTGGGATCTTGCTTCCTTCCCCTGGAGCAGAGTCTGCGCAAGCATCAGGCCCACATTGTCAGGTAGTTAGAGAAATCTAAGGCTGTTGCTGGAGGGCTTCTCTCCAGGTTCCACCAAGCCCCACAGTCCCACAATCTACGTATAAAATAATCACTCAGGCCGGGCGGTGGTGGCGCACGCCTTTAATCCCAGCACTCGGGAGGCAGAGCCAGGCGGATCTCTGTGAGTTCGAGGCCAGCCTGGGCTACCAAGTGAGTTCCAGGAAAGGCGCAAAGCTACACAGAGAAACCCTGTCTCAAAAAACCAAAAAAAAAAAAAAAAAAAAAAAAAAATCACTCAGACTTTTATATCCACAGCATAAGGCAGATGAAATCTACTTAGAAGGTATAATCTAAACACCAAGTCAAACAAGGCTTCGTTTCTCAGAAGAACCTGGGCTCCAGGGTGCTCCACCACCTGCTTCATTGTGTCTCGTGGCCGATGAAAGTTTCTATTTTGTTAATGTTGGGATGGAAGCCAGATGATAACTTGATTATTGTTCCCACAGACCATGGTTTTTTAGGATGTGAAGGTTATGACCAGGACATTAAGGCTTGTCAAAGACATGTCAGCAACTATGGCTGTAGCTCAGGGGGTGACTCATCTCAGGCCTTCCAGAATTGTATTCTTCAACAAAACTGAGTGAGAGGGATTCAAGACTGGATTTTATAAAAGCAGGATACAGTGGCAAAGCATCATGAGTTTGTGCGGCCTTCTTTTCAGTACTCCCCGCCACTGCTCCCCTCCAGATCAGAAGAGAGCAGCAGAGCTGTGCTGGTCATCATGGCCCCAGGGAGGTACAGTGCGCCCACAAGAGAACCTTTCCTTCTCCTACATGATGTTCACCGAGGGTCAGATCTTGAGGGCATAGGGTGGTGACTAGGGAGCTTCTGCAGCCTCAGGAGAAAACAGGATCCTACGGTTCCTGGGAGACCCAGAACAGCACAAGGAACAACTCCCAGCCTCAGAAAGCCTTTCTTTGCAGCCTCCATCGCACTGTCTCCTTGGAGAAAGGGACCACTTTCCAAGGAAAAGCCATAGACAGACGCCCTGGCATCACATCCAACCATCAGCTGGGCTTGTTCAAGAGAGGAGGCATTCTCCCAAGCTCTGGTGGCATGTTCAGACCCCAAGGTCCAGTCACTACTACTTAAAAGTTTGGTCACAGATAACGTCTAGACAATTCATCACTACATTGGTCCTGAACTTGGAAATACTCTCAACAATGGGGAGAGGCAGTCGGGATTGATTTCTAATTTCTGGATAGGTGACAGACATGTCGTAGCATCTCAGCAAGTACTACTTGGTTCATGGAGTTTAGAAAGGGCTAGTTTTGCCTGTCCCGAGACATGCTTCCCTACCTCTTTTCTGGTCTTGTCATTACTGGTGCCTGCTCTGCTCTGTTGTTGGCCTGGCCCTGAACAGGGACAGGAGGCCCGGTAGGAGTTATACCACTGCTATGGTCACAGCTTGAAGGCCTTGAAAGTTTGAAGTATGTCTTAATCGGTGAAATGTTTAGGGGACACCTAGTCTAGCTGTATGTACTGATGAATGGGGGGCGTGTGTGTCAGCATTTTTTAAATATTTTGAAATATTCATAAATTCTTATAATATGTTGTTATCAAACTGGACCCCAGTTCCCTTCTCTCCAGTACTTCCTCTGCCTTTCACACTTTTCCCTCCAATTTAAAGTGAGTTCACTTAGTGCATAGATGTAGGACCATGGGTAGTCTCCCAAGCCAACCATCCCTGAAGAAAACTGACTCTCCCTTCCCCAGAAGCCATTAATTGCCAATAGTTTCTCAGGGGTGTCAGTATTTTTAATTCCATCATGAGAGGAAAAAAAAAATTTTAACTGTAACACTTGCTGCATTTCCACTTTTCACCACAAGGTGTCAATAGACCATGCAGAAGAGCAGTTGAATTCTTTAGGCAGCAGAGGGTACCTCTGCTATTCTAGGAGTCCCTGTGTGAAATTCTACAATTTCCTTTCTCTACCACCACCAACCCCCCCCCCACACACACACACACACTTTCCACCTGTCTGTCTTTGTAGTCTCGACTGTTCCACACCAAAAATCTCACCAAGGTTTCCTCCCTTAGGGTAGGAGAGCAGTGGCTGGAATGTGTATTTACTATGAGCCTGACCGTGATCTAAAGGTTGACTGAAGCCACTGGGTTTAATTATCAAGGTAACTCTGGGCACAGCCGTGAGTTATCATGATGAGGAAGCTGCATAAAGAGAGTTAGATTGCAATAGGAGTCCCACTATCAGGATTTTTCCTGCATGCCCCAGAGGTGAAGCCTTAGCTACCTTCCCTTCCATGTCTTTAAAGAATCCCATAAAAATGCCTTTTATCCTCTCCAGCCCATGACTCAAACCAATGGCTGGCCTTGCATCTTCCCCCAAGTGCAGACAAGCAAATGGGAAGCATGGCTATTCCTCGAAGAATACATTCCAAGCGACCAAAGGATGCCTGAACCTAGGATGTTCAGGCTTCCCTCAGGGGAAGCCTGTCCTCTTTAAGGCTCTCATTGGCCTATCCCAGGTGCTGGCTTTGACTGTGAGCACTTTGGTACTGTGACCATCAACTGAACAACTCATTAGGCGCTGAGGAGAGACTTCCTGTGAGTAGTGTCCAGTGTGGATACACTGGTCAAGGGAGGTACTAGCTCTGAGGGGGAGAGAGATGGTGTCAGATTTCATTATGCTACCCAGAGGGGCGCACAATTTAAAGCTCAAAGTGTGTGTGTGTGTGTGTGTGTGTGTGTGTGTGTGTGTGTGTGTGTGCTGTCTGTGCATGTGTGTTCATGTATGTGATACTGGGCGTTGAACTGAAGGCCTGGCAAATGCTAGAGAATAGAGCTCTACCACTGAGCTGCATCCCAGCTCTTTCCTCTTTGTATCATTTCATTCTGAGACAGGGTCTTGTTCAAGTGTCCAGGCTGCCCTGAACTTGCTGCTCAGGCAGCCCTTGAACTTGATCCTCCTGCCTTCGCCTTCCAAGTAGGTGGCACAGGTCTACGATGGCAGACCCAGTTCTGTTTAACACTTTTGAACCATGGCTGATTTGGGGGGAGTGACATCACAAATTGTACAGCTAGATGCTCTTTTTCCCAGTGACAGCCTAACTGGTCGCCAGTGGGGTAATGCTGCCTTCCCAGAGGTCTGTGCATGCCAGTGGGGCATGTTCTCTATTACTGTCTATTTTCTAATTTTATAAACTTTGTTATTTAAAAAAATTGCAATTAAATAAAATATCACACACCAAAATTAACTAGACCAAAGTCTGTACAACTCAGTGAACACTTAGTATAGGCATTTGGAACAGAAGCTGTTGAACTGCACACTAAATCTTACACTTTCAATATTGAATATATTTTATGTACTTTTCTATAGCCAAACCAAAAAATAAGCCCATAGCAGAACTAGAACTAGAAAGTTCTTTCACAACTGTGCCCATCAGCTGCATTCACTCCTTCCTCCTCCCTTGCATTTAGAAATGTATATTAGGAATAGATATTTCTTCTTCTCATTCTCTTTTCTTCATGTTATTCTGTACCTACATGCATATTTGTTCACATCTGTAAATATATTATGGATTCCATATATGAAAATGTATGACCTCACTTAATATTATACAATCTAAGTCCATTTGTTTTTAGTTGGAGCTGATTAGTATTCCATCTCACATGTACCTCAAATTTTCAATATCCAATTATTTTTGAAATAACTATTTAGTATCCCTAGGCATTGGGGAAATGCCTAATTAAAATTACTCTGAGATCCCACCTTACCCCGGTCACAGTGGGTATCATCACCAAATATGACAACAAATGGTGGGGGGGGGGTGAAGAGGAAAGGACCTGTCACTCATTGTTGGTGGGAGTGCAAATAAATATAACCACTGTGGAAAACCATTGGGAGATTTCTCAAAAAATTAAAAATACAACTACCATATGGCACAATTTCACTCCCAGGTATATACCCAGAGCACTGCATACCCTACGACGGAGATATTTGTGCTCCCATGTTTATTGCTTCTCTACACCACAGCAAGAACATGGATCCATATATATAGTATATATACACTAAGTGTTTTCTTAGGACAAACCATTCAGCAGACAAATACTCCCATTTTATAGATGGGAAAATGGATAACTGGACCCAACCCTCAGAGCACCATATGCCACACTGCAGTCTTCTCTGCTCTGTCGGATTCCCAAGCTCTGGTATTTGGAGCAGACCCCTCCAGTCTGGGAAGCTGGCTTGGGCGTCTCGTTTAAAAAGATGATAATCATAACAGTAGTAGTAGCAGTAATAATAAATAATGATGATGATAATAATACCTCTGCGGTTTGAGGTGGGACTGAAGAGGTGAGCTAGAACAGCCAGCTGGGACCGCGATGACGCAGTGAGCCAAGCCGACCCTTCCTCATCACCAAGTCACTCTCAGATCGAATCCCATCTGCCCCCCACCCCCACCCCCACCCCTTTCTGCGACCTGCCCAGATGCCCGAGGGCTCTTGTCTGAAGACTACAATTAAACCACGGGCCACGCCCCCTCCCGAAGCGCAGGCAAAGCCGCGAGGACCGCCCTGTCGACAGCAGGTTTCTAAGCAGATGCAGACATGGGCCCGCAGCTGCCGCGGAGCACACCAGCGCGCTGTTTTCTAATTCTCTCTCCCTGCTAAGTGCTGATTACCCGGCTCTGCCTGCTCGCCCCCCCCAACCCCTCCCCCCGCCCCGATTCTTCCAACCACCTGACTTTAGCCAGTGGGGCACCCAGAGAACGGAGCAGCTGGCAGGGCGCACTTCCGGCAAAGGCCTAGCGGGGCAGCAGATGCGAAGCACTGATTATTCCGGGGGCGGGCTGCGCCAGAGACCTGCATTTGCACTTCAAAGGGGTCTGGCCCCAGTGCCCCGCTCTGGGGACCCAGCCTTGTTCTGGGGAAAATCAA
Organism: Peromyscus leucopus; assembly: GCF_004664715.2. Classification (NCBI taxonomy): domain Eukaryota; kingdom Metazoa; phylum Chordata; class Mammalia; order Rodentia; family Cricetidae; genus Peromyscus; species Peromyscus leucopus. The sequence goes on from NC_051077.1 coordinate 51,365,141, forward strand.
GTTGCTTTGAGTGAGTCACCCACCCCCTTCCTAACAGGGGGGCGGGTTTAAACAACCCCTAGAAGTTAATGCTCACTCGCTAGACATCCCCAGGGACGCTCCCCTGTGTCTAGCAGCTCTCCGCTTCAGAGTATGTTTCCATCTGGACCCTCACAGGGCCACAGCAGACCTAGCTCTATTTACACTGGCTGTCTTTTTTCCTTTGTAAAAGCAGTCTCACTATGTAGCCCAGGCTTTCCTTGCACGCTTAGAGATCCTTCTGCGACCACCTGTCAATTGCTAGAATTAAAAGGCTGGTACCACCAGGGTGTCTCTATCTCGATCCTTTAATATCCCTTGTTAGGGTTTGGGTCCTCTGTGTGCACCTACAAGATCCTAGTCCCTAAGCACCTCAGGGTGTGGCCTTATTTGCCAATAAGGTCATTGTAGATGTGATTGGTTAAGATAAGGAGACCATAGCCATGTGAAGCCAGGGTAGAGTTTGGAGAGTTGTAGTCACAAGGCGATGACCCTGGGGTTCTGAAGGTGAAGAAGGATCCCCTCATCCCCATCCCCCAGCAGCTTGGTGAGGGTGTCTTGGATTCCTGGCCCCTACAATCTTGAGAGAACAAACTTCAGGTAGGGCAGCCAAGTTTGTAGTACATCTGGTGGCCTGGGGGAAAAATAGATCCCTGGAAAGTAGGGAAGTTCTTGGCTTATTTTATTGAAGAGAAAACTGAGGCTGGAACTGCCTGGTCTCCCTGTCATCAGAGAGTGTTAGTTATTTAGCTGGGCTCTTACTCTGCAAGGAAATGTCACGAAACACGACAGAATCCACAAACAAGAGTTTTGTTAAGGTGAGAGAAAAGGACGGACAAGTGCTCAGGCCTGCAGAAGGGACACGTGTGTGGAGAAGAGGAAGAAGGAGCGAGAAGCCGGGAATATGGCGCCGGCTTATAAAGGCTGGGTGGCGCACGTGCACACAGGTCGATGTGGCTACTCCACGCATGTGCAGAACACATGATTGCGTTGCACGCTCTCACACAACCATGCAAAGTCACAGGGTCCTGGTCACTCGAGATGCCTTGACCCGGAAATGGCTATTTTGACCTGGAACTGGCTAGGCGGAAGTGTCTAGGTCCGCTGGGCATGCACAAACATGCCCAACCGTGGGGGCGGGTTGTGAACCCATCAGAGAGAGCTAAGGTCTGTGTTCACATACCACCTATCGAGGCAGTTTCTGGTCCTCGCTATAAAATGACTCAACTAGGGAGCTATCTTTTGTTAGTTGGAATGACCAGCCCTGACTGTCTCTTCTCTACCCATTCCGCATCCTCTCCACCCTCGAGACACACACACACACACACACACACACACACACACACACACACACACACAATGAAGCTTACAGTAATGAAGGTTGACCAGGGCCCTGAAGTCATGTAATGAAATGGAAGGTGCTGGGCTCTAGCCAGCTCCCCCTCCTCCACTCTGCTCCTGTCGGCGGGCGCAGTAAGCCAGGGTTATAATTATATGTGTTTGTGTCTTAGCCAGACAGCTAATTCTGAGGATAGGATCCTGGAGCTCATCCTCCTGCCTCACCTCAGCAAATACCAATTTAATTTGGGAGCCTTTTGCATTGCAGAGTGTTTGGAAATTCAAAAGAAATCAGCACAAAAGGAATTAGATTCGTACAGCCCGCAGACGAGAAAGCTGTGTTCTTCCGTGTGTCTGTGAGTCGACAGGAGGCACCTGTCCCACAGGAACAGGGCCTGCCTGCTGCCGCTTTGGTCTCCACCTCAGCAAACCTCCCCCTTTTAGAAGCTTCTGTGACATAGTTTCCCCATATCCCTGTACCTCAGCTGGGAGGATCTGATCATGTATGTTCTGTGACACAGCAAGAGAAGCCAGGCTCAAAACCCAAGGGTAAGTGTCCCCAGCTCCACTCCAGGCCCTCAGCTCTTCCAACCCCCTCCTTTCACAAAGGGGGAATCTCCTTGCAGGGACCAAACACAAATTTTGGATAAGTCCTGACCTGACCCTCTCTCTGTCAGCTAGCTGGCAACATGGCTGGTGATGTTACCAGAGTGTTTAGGGTCCTGAGCCCCGGCAGCCCCCCAAAATAAGGCTGGGTCTTTCATCCCAATATACCAAGTGAAGAGACAAGTAACAATACTGAAAAGTAGAAAAAGGAGGTTTATTCAATGTTGTCACACTGGGAAGAGCAAAGGGGTCAATGACCTCCAAGTCTGCCTTTTAGTTTATTACTGTGGTTTAGATTTAAAGAAAATGTAAGAGGTATGCATAATTAAGGAATCTTGGTCAGGGCGACCAAGTCCTCAGTCAGCAGCCTGAGGCGTTCCTTTTTAGAGACTCCTCCACTTAGACAAGGCTGGATCTTGACTTTGCTGGAGAAAAAAAAATGTCACGATGAACCAGTGTGAAGCTGATTTCAAGTTTTACGAGTACATTTTTAACAGAGATTGGAAGCATGGGGGTTTATAGACAGAGAGGTGCTGGGGGAAAGGGTAAGATCGACACAGGCATGCGTGGGTGTGGGTTTCTCAAGGAAGAGGCACACTGCAAGGGTCCTCGTGATGGCAGTACATAGGAGTTTGTCATGTTCAGTGGGTTCCGAAGTGACCCTGCCTCCCCTTATCTCTGTTTTTCGTGATTGAGATCACATGTAGGGTGGCTCTCAGGATGTCTGGAATTAGACTATAATCTGACAAAATAAAACTGAGAGCCGCTGGGACTGCACAAGGGAGTTTGACCACGTCCTTTTCTGGTAAAGGGGTTTCTGGTGCAGTCCAGAAAACCCCAGCTCTACAGAGGGGAAGGGAGCATGGCCTTCAGCAGAGGTTGATTCTGTCTGAATTCTTGTTTCTCAACTGGCAGGAGACGTCAACTAGACTCTGGGGTTCCTTTCCTGTCCCACGTCCCCATAATTTTCCCTGTCTTCCTGTCCGGCTCGCCATCTGTATTAGATTGCTCTCTATTGCTGTGATAAACACAAGTAAAACCGACTTGGGGAAGAGTTTATTTAAGCTTTGAATGAAAGAAAGAAAGGAAGGAAGGAAGGAAGGAAGGAAGGAAGGAAGGAAAAAGAAAGGAAGGAAGGAAGGAAGGAAGGAAGAAAGAAAGAAAGAAAGAAAGAAAGAAAGAAAGAAAGAAAGAAAGAAAGAAAGAAAGAAAGAAAGGAAAAGGAAGGAACAGGAAAGGACATGACTGCTCCTAGGTATGGTGGAGGAGAAGGTTGATTGTAAATATGTGGGAGATGATAGTAATGGCGCTGGTTACTGTGTGGAAAGGTCACGGTCACAACAGAACTCAGTGGTACTTTTAGGGCTTTATTAGAGGGGAAAGGTGGGGTGTGGTGTGGGGGTGGGGAGCCAGGCCTGGTGGGGGAAGAAAGTGGGGGGGCAGAGCAGAGAGAGGGAGCATGTGGAGGTCCACATACGGCTTTTTAAGGCACAGATTGCGTGACCACGTAGTAGCCAGCGCCTGCTAATGACATAAGACATAAGACACAAGACCTTGAGCTGTGCATGTACAGGATTCTAACAGGAGAGCCTAGCCAAAGGCAGGGACAAGGACATCTGGGACAAGTCCAGACTGGGTGCCGCAGCCGGGAGGCCCAAAATATAAAGAGAGTGGGCAACCAAAATGGTTGGGTTATATATGGAAGAGCAGTCCAGCCCACTGGGCTGAAGAAGTTTAGGGTAAGGGATGGGGTATGCCGGCTGTACCCTGTAACAGGTAGAGACTGAGGGATGCAGGGAGAACCTGCTGGCCAGGTCTGCTTTGATATGTTAAATAAGCACCTCAGTCATTTGTCCCAAGGGTTGAAACCTAATAATCTTGTCCTTCCAGCTTATAATTCACCCCTCAGGGAAACTAGGGCAGGAACTCAAGGCAGGCACAGAAGCAGGAACCACGGAGAAAAGCTGCTTACTAGCTCACTGGCTCATATTTGACTAGCTTCCTTACACAGCCAGGCCTGACTAGTAAACCAGTGTGGATATGTATATGTGTATAGGTGTAGATGGATTTCTAAATGGTCTTATTAAATAAAAAACACAGAGTGAAATATAGGGGTGAAAGCCTTAGAGAGATCAGGGAAATAGGAATAGCCACCAGCCAACCTTACATCACCAGCGCTGCAGCTTCCAAATGCATCCCACTTCCTGTCTACCCACACTTTTATTGCCTTGCTTTTCTGCTCTCTCATTGGCTCTTAGCCTAGCTACCTCACTTCCTTGTCACTGTCTGTCTGTACTGACCTCCAGGTCTCTATGGTTGGTACTGGGATTAAAGACGTGTGTCACCACCCTTGGCTCTGTTCTCTAGTGTGGCCTTGAACACACAGAGATCCTGTCTGCTAAGTGATCAGATTAAGGGCATGTGCTGCCTGACTTTGTTTACTTAAAATGGCTGGCCTTTTCTCCCTGATCTCTAGGCAAGCTTTATTTATCAAAGCATGAATAAAATATCACTACATGTAGGTGTGGATGTATGCATGCATGTGGCATGTGAGCATACATGTGTTTAAGTGTGGATGTATATATGAATGTAGGTATACATGTGTGTAGATATGGATGTGTATATTATACATGTAAGTATACATGTATGTAGATATGAATATTGTCTTAGGGTTTTTATTGCTGTGAAGAGACACCACAACCATGGCAACTTTTATAAAAGGAAACATTTATTTGAGAGGGCTCACTTACAGTTTCAGAGGTTCAGTCCATTATCTTCATGATGGGAAGCATGGCAGCATGCAGGTAGATGAGGTGCTGGAGTAGCTGAGAGTGCTACATCTTGCAGGCAACAGGAGGTCGACTGAGATGTGCAGCAGGATCCTGAGCATAGGAAACCTTGAAGCCTGCCCCTACAATGACACACTTCCTCCAACAAAGCCACTCCTTCTAACAGTGCCACTCCCTATGAGATTATGGGGATCAATGACATTCAAACCACTTATGTGAGTGTGGATCTAAGGATCTGGAGGGTGTTTCCTCATAGGAAACACACCTCATTTCTCATGACTTTCATTTCACCCCGCCTTCAAGAGGGCTCCACCATGTCTGCTCAAGAAACTGACCTAGGATGCACTCGGCGCAGCCACCAGGATCCCTGCACTCAGAGTGGGCTAGGAACCAGGAGCCAGGCTGCCTGTGGAACTCTGTCGTCAGTCATCTCAACAGAATGAGCAAACCCCTTGACACTTAACCATCCAGCTCCCTATACACACGGTCACAGTGATCTGGAAGGTTCTTGACAAACAAGTCTCTTATAGCCTAGCTGCCTGTGATGCCACCCTGGGCAGTGACTGGCAGAGGAAGAATCTGTTTCTAAGCTATTGTGCTCTTCAGAGCATCCTAGAAAAGGCCTGAGACACACATCTATATCCACATGCATATATACACACACAAAAACACACATCAATACCCACAGTACATATATATGTGTGTATATGTACCTCTTTATACAAAATGTACCTCCAAGTACAGATGTATACATTCACACTGACACACATGTATATCCACATGAAGATCTATACATATATGTATCTATACATATCCATATCCACATGTATATATATATATACATTGATTAACACATTTATAGGCATCCATACATGAGCATATAGATACACATACATAAACATCCACACACAATAGATGTATCCATACCCATTCCCACACACATTCATACATACATCTAAACACACACATACTGTGGTGGTTTGAATGATATACGTACGATAGTCTTAGGACACTTGGTTGTTGGTGCTGTTTGGGGAAGTGTAGGAGGCGGCATCTTGCGGAAGGAAGTACACATCACTGGGGATAGGAGTTGAGAGTTTAAAGACTAGTGCCATTATTTCCATTTCGACTCTCTGTATTTGTGGTTCAAAATGTGAGCTCTCAGATTGCTTCTCCAGACGCCATGCCTACCATGGTGTTACCAGGTTACCCCTGCCACCACGGAGGACTTCAACCTCTGCATACCTAAGTCCACTAAACTCTTCCATAAGTCCCTGAGGTCATGGTGTCGTCTCACAGCAACAGGAAAGTAACACACACACACACACACACACACACACACACACACACGCACGCACGCACGCACGCACGTACGCACGCACGCACGCGTGTGCACACACACACAGACATCCGCACACCCACAGCCACCCACAGCCACACACCCAGCACATCCACGCTTTCCACACACATCAAAATATGCATGCTCTACCTCCTCTTCTACTTCAGTTTTCAACATGAAGACAGCTAGCATGAACCCACTGACTTTCATCACGTGTGGACATATGTGGACATGGGGTATCTGTGTGTAAGGAGTGATTTGAAAACGGGGTTTTCTTTTCCTCGTGTGGCTGGACCCTTGGCCATCTGTAAGAAGGAAAATCCCTGCCTGGCTACGACACATCAAAGCTGTCCTGTGGGACTGTGCCCAAGACTCCCATTTCCTTGGTGACCAGATGGCAGAGAGCAGAAGAAGCAGGGCTTTGGACTGGGGACCTGACTTGGTTTTCTCTGTAGTTTGTGTCTCTCTGTGATGCCAGCTCCCATTCAGAGCTGGCCAGTTGGCATGGATGTGGCCCCTTCTGCTTGCTAAGTTGGTCTTTGGGGCCCAGCCAGGTGGACACCGGAGCCAACATTTCCCTGGAAAGCGTTTAACTCCACAGGGTAGGGCTGGGACCTGTCTGACAGTGCCGTTGGGGTTGCTGGTAGTTGAGGTGCTCCATCCACAATGGTCCAGTCTCTCACTGTCTACAGAGTGGAGGCTTGGAGAGACAGCCATGGAGTTCCTCTTTGTGGTGGTTTGTTCCTCCAGGATGGTGGAGTTGAAAGTCCAGCAGGGCAGGTCAAGACCCTAGCTCCAGCGTGGTGTTGTTCAGAACATGGTGGCCCAGGAGCACTTCAGGCCACTCTGATGAGTATGGGGGATGGGGAGGAAAACTAAGTGACCTTGACCACCATTGGCCATTGCCTTTACATTCCTCCCTCCTTCACTGTGCACAGACCCAACTCTATTGGCCAGCAGGGGAGCAGGCCTGGCCCTGTGGCTCAACCACAGGACTGGATCAGCAAGGTCAGCTGACGTCTCGTTACATGGAAAATGGACAGAGGGCCCAAAAGCAAGTGAGGGAGAGAGGCTTGGGCAATCCCCCAGCCTCAGCCAGACAGCACTCATCATCTCTTTTGGTGAATGTTGACAGTGCCCCCCCCCCCCCCCCCCCCCCCCCGCCCAACACACACACACCCCTGCTGAGCTGGGGAGTTCTACTTGGACTGGGAACTGCTGGCTCTGTCTCCCACTTTATGTGGCCCTGTAGCCCAAGAGGGTGCTATCACAGCGACAAGGGGTGCAGGCATATTGTCCTGTTAGTTTTAGAACGAGGAATTTGATTTGCCTCACCTGCCACGGATTACAAATTCTGTCATGAGCTCCTTAGCTCTCCATTAGCTGCAACCGAGGCAATTGGAGCACATGCACATGTGTGTGTGCTCAGTGTGTGTGTGCGCGCGCATGCATGTGGGTATGCTCAGTGTGTGTGTGTGTGTGTGTGTGTGTGTGCTCAGTGTGTGTGTGTGTGTGTGTGTGCTCAGGCTGGTACTATGTGATAGAGCTAAAATACCAGAGCAGAAAGGGAAGCTGTGCTCGGGGTGGTGGTGAGCGAGGATTCGGACTGTCTCCTTTTTGGTACTCCGAGTCACAGGCTGCTCCTGTGAGGTAGGTCACAGGTCACTAACTTGCACCTCCCATCCCAGCAAATTCCTCTTTGTTCCTTTCTTCTCCCTCCTACACCCTCTCACCCAGAGCCTTGTTCCCAACAAACCAGTGTTCTAGAATTGAGAGCAGAGGAGAAAAAGACTGCAGGACACTGGAGCTCCGAACAGCTGTTCCCACAGGGCGGAGAGTCGGCAGCCCAGGGAGCATGGGTGGAGCAGGGCCTGACGCGGTGATGTGATACCAACAAACACCAGTGATTGTCCGAACACCCAGTGCTGGTGGTGTTAACAATAACAGCGATACTTTAGAGAACATTTATCACATTTAGTTGTCCAACCACCCTCTAAGAGTCACAGAGAGGTTAAGTAACTCAAGCCACACTGCTCAGCACCAGGACAGTCTAGAGATGCGTGTAGCCAACCCAGATTCTGCAGTTAATCACTGCATCATGGTTGGGGTTCAGAGAAAAGTCTAGGATTTGAAGGGCAGACTAGGGTCTTTTGGATGATGATTAGGAGAAATCCTACAGGGAAACTTCTGAAGCCAATGGTTGTTTTCTATGATATATGTTAGATCCAAAAATTAGGAAGACATTAGAAACTGTGAAAGGGCTGAACTTCTGAAATCAGTGGGAGCCATTGAAGGTTTTGAAGAGAAAAGGCGTGATGGAAGGAGCGTTAGGGGCATACACCTCTTAACAGCAATGGGTTAACGGCTTAGAATAGCAGCAGAGAATTCGTGAAGGTGACCTGGATTACAATTAACCTGCCTCTTTGACCTTGAAACCAGCCAGACATCTGGACCTTGTTTTTGTTTCTCTACTGAAGAGGGGGCTTTATTTCCACGAGTCTAGGCTATCTGGAATGTTTTTTGACTCCTTGATAGCCTCAGATTGGCCAATAGATGTAGGGACGAGAGGGATGAGCTTTAAGGAATGGGCAGGACCTACCTACAGGACCCGGGGTCTGACTGGATAGGGAAGATGAGAGAGTCGGGAGGAGGGGAGAACAGAGCTGTGCAGGAGTGTGGATCATGCAGCAGGCTGAACAAACACCTTCCTAGTGTGACTAATGCCTCCCCAGCAAACAATAGCAACAGTATGTATGGATAAATTCCTGTAAGCCCAACATTCCATTGTCAAATTACCCAATGAAGGCTGAGGTAAATCTCAGTGGTAGATTGTGTGTGCAAGGACCTGGGATTCATCCCCAGCACTTTTTATTTATTTATTTATTTATTTTAATTTACTTAACCTAGAAATAGGCAAAGGTCACCGAAAGGATCATACCTCTTAACAAGACTTTTGCTTTCAGGCATGGGAGAACACGAGAGGCTTGAAGCTTTCCAAAGGCTATCAGGTGCTAGAGCTTGCTTTGGATGGAAGGCAGTTGAGGTCTTAGGTTACCCAGGTGGGGACTGGGGTGGGATGGCAGCTCAGGACAAGCCGTCAGAGGAGAGTCGCAGGTCCCCTCACTAGGCAGGTGTCTACTCAGGCTCCGAGAGAAGGGGTTCTCAAGAGAAAGGATATGAGGAGACATCCAAGCTGAGATTTGCCTTTGTTCTCTACCAATGGCCTTGCCACATCCCTTTCAGACACATCGCTGTCTACATAGCCAGCATGTACCACCCGGCTTAGGACCCTGCTGTAAAACCTGTTTGCTTGGAGAATGCAAACTCTCCTAGAAGAAAGGATTCTTGTGTTTATTTAATTTTTTTTGAGACAAGGCTCACTATGCAGACCAAGCTGGCTTTGAACTGCACTTGCCTCTGCTTCCTGAGTGCTGGGAGTGGCGGCACATGCCCTTGACCTGAGCACTCAGGAAGCAGAGGCAGGCAACACCTGGGTTGGGTTGAAACTTGGGGACAGAATGACCTGCTAGAATTGATTGACTAAGTGCGTGCAGCTGAAAGATGCTCAGGGAGGCTCACGGACTGGACAGCCTCCCTCCTCACACATGGTGAGCACAGAGTTTAAGACATTTGGATAACAACATCTGCTGCACCCGTGTGCTGGCTGGGCAGGCTGAGCAAGGCTCAGGTCTGTGCTGCTTGTCCTCAGAAGAGCGCATCCTCTCTCTCTCTCTCTCTCTCTCTCTCTCTCTCTCTCTCTCTCTCTCTCTCTCTCTCTCTCTCACACACACACACACACACACACACACACACACACACACACGTTTTCTTCCTCTCTCCTCTCTTCTGAGTTCTCTTGTTTGGATCAGCATGGGACGAGGAGGTGGTGTGGGGGAGATATCCTTGTTCCTGCTTTGCTGCCTCTCTTCAGCGGGGTAGCTTTTGTGTATAAAAGTAAATAAATCTTAAAACCTTTTTTGTCATGGTTCTGGAGGCCATGGTGCTGGCAGAGTCTCTAAACAAATCTCTGCTGCGCGCACGTGGCTTTGGCTGGGTCCTGGGTGGTCCTAGCTGGGATGCTGGGATTAGCCACCTTCTTGCTCCAGCAGAATAAGAGGCAGCCCAGGGCTCCCAAGAATGTTAAAGTGGAAGCTGCCAAGACTTCCAAGCTTATGCTAAAGTTGGCAGCATGGCTCTCCTGCTTAATTCCCCTGGGCCTGCCCCCAGTGAAGGGGAGGGGCCAGTCATCCAGAGTGTCATGTTTGGGTTGGGCTATTATGAAGAGCACACTCCTGAGTCTAGGAAGAGGACCTGGCCACCTTCCCTGACCTCAGTCTCGAAGGACCTTCCCTTTCCCAGAGGCATTGTTGTATGCCCATGGACCTTTAATTCTTTATGCTTCCCTTCTGTCCTCTCACCATAGCAGCTATCTTTTGGGCCTAAGATCTGAACCCAAAACAGGGAATGCCCATCAAGGCGAGCCAGGTGGGGTAGTTAGTCCCAGGCAGGCAGGACAGATGGTAGCAGTGGTGACAGCATTTCCACCTAGGGGTCTGGAGGAGTGGCAATAATAGTTCCTCTAGTCCCCTTGTCAAAAGGCCATATGCAATGGGCCGAATATTGGCTATGAGGTGAGCAGCTGGTGGAGGGAGGAGGTGAGAGGCCGGGTTGGGAAGTGCTGAAGTCACTGGCCCCTTGTCCCCTCCCTCCTTCCTCTGGGTCAGCCCAAAACACGTCACAAGTAAGGTCACCAGGCTATCGAAGGCAGGGTTCCCCAGGTCACAGAACTGGATTCCCCAAGGCCTCTACGTGAGGACCACCCCAGCTAGCACAAAGGGACATTGCCTTTCTGGCTCCAAAGGGAGAGATCACCAGGAGTCACCTGCCACATCATAGCAGAGGAGCAGGGGTTAGCTGGAAGAGACAAAAGTGACCGTGAAGACATGAGAAATGGCATTCTTTATTCATAAATAAAAACATAAAATTACCAGAAATAGTTTACAGAGCCAACAAAGAACTTCAAAAATAAAACAAAACCGAAGCCGTCAAGAGCAAAGCAAACCAGAAACAAGGGAGAGAAAAATAACTATGTACACAGTCTTCAGAACACCAGGCCCCCGGAAGCCAGCCTCTGCCTCAGGCTCCAGAGTGGTCCATAGGGAAAGGAGGTGCCGCTGAGGGGTGCTGGGGTCTCTATGTGGCATCTGAGGAGAGCTCAGGTCCTAGGGAAATCTCTGGTCCAGCCTGGCTTTACCTGGGACATCTCTCGCACCGAAGACACAGCCAGGCTGGAGCCAGGGCCAAGAGGACCAGCAAGTGTCTCTGTCTCTCGGAGAGAGGCCAGGCTAAGTCCCCCACATGGTCCTCCGCTGAAGCTGAAGTTCACCTAGGGAGAAGAGAAAGGAGCAAGGAGGTGCCCCATGGGAGTCTGGGCATTGCAAGACCTGAGGCAGGCCCTTTCTGTGAGGCAATGCTGGCTGGTATTCTTCCTTCGGAGAGCAGCAGCATTCCCAGGCCAGGCACCTCTGGGGAACAGCATGGATCTGAGAGACAAACCGTGGCTGGCGACTTGTGTGCCCTGAGCCCACACACCCCAGTCTCCACTCAATGACTCTTCCAACATGGGCATGGACCACAGATAGCAAGAAGGCTTTAGGACAGAGAGGGAAAAAAAGCCCCCAGGAAGGCAGGGTTACTGGGTTACAGCACAGTAGCATCTTGGAGGTACCTTGGGGTCTAGCCATCTTGGGTGTCTGCCATCTTGACTGTTGGGCAGGTCCCAGGCAAAGGTCTCAAAGATGACCTGGGGCAGGGCCACTGGGCAGTGCCATGGGCAGAACTCCCCGTGAGTAGAAGGTACCCAGCACAGAGACAGAGTACACGCTTTGTGCCCGTGTGCCTGCCCCAGGCATGACACTCACTTCTTCCTGGACAAGGACTCCACGGCACGGCACTGAGCTTCTGACCCTTCTTTCAGAAGGCAGAGTCCCCCGGTTTAGGGAGGGACGGCTAATCAACCCTCATCTTGTTCTCCCTCTGCTGGACAGTCTCAGTGGGAAGGAGGACTCAAACAAGGCACAGACTGGTAGAGAGCAAAGGACGGAGGGCCATGAACTTCTTATCTAGGCTGGGAGCTGTGCCCAGGGGAGAGTATGACCCTGCAAGTGGGGGATGTTGTCTTTGGCCTGTAGATTGATTCCAGGTTTAAATCGAGCATATGTGGCTATGGGAAATGGTAGACCAGAAAACACTTGACCTTGGAAGTCGGCTGGAGAAGCCAAGCCTAGCCCCAGGATCAGACAGTAGCGCCATCTACAGGGGAGGCGCCTAGCCTGCAGACACTAGGCAAGGAAGAAAGCCTGCGGGAAGACAAGGTCAGCGGGCTGGGGTCCACCCAGAGACTCTAGGGGCCAGCGTTAGGGAGGTAGAGCTAGACTTGGCTCCTGGACCCGCTAAGCACCCAGACCCTCCCTTCCATCTCCTATTCCCTGGGTCCCGCCCACCAGGCAAGCACATGGCTCAGGAATCCGACAAGGGCTGGGTGTCCCTACCGACAACAGCTGTGGTAGGGGCCAAAAATAGAATATGGAGCAGCCTGGCTGCCTGCTTAATCTGGCTTGCTTTGGAAAAGACAGAATGGGAGGGGGAGGGAAGAGAAGAAGATAATTCCTTGAACTAAGCAACTGTACTTCCCTCTGCCCCTAGCACTGGATGTCTTCAAAGGATAAGTCCAGGCTCCCACAGGTTCGCACGCACGCTGCTCTCCAGACTGAATCTTCACAGCACGGGGCTCCACATGGAGGGAGGAGCGTGAGTGGCATGGACTAGTCACAAGGCTCTGTGTGTGTGCCCTGGATCCCTCCCGCCTCGACTCCGCCGACCCACTTGGCACTCGGGTGACCCTTCTTCCTAATCGATGAAGATTCAGAACACGGCCCTTATAGATGATGCTGGAAGGGAAGAACTGCTGCTAACTTGGGCTGCAGGCCAGGGAGGCTAATGCCCAGCTCCCACACACACTATCTAAGTGGATGGGCTATTCTGGATCCAAGCAAGAGCCTGGTGTTCGGATGGGGGGGGGGGCAGGGGAGTGGGGGGAGGCAGGCAGATTCCATATTGGCTGCTGGTCAACTGAACCATTCAGGAAGTCCCTGCTTTGGCCTCGGCTGATGAAATAAGAGGCTCCTCTGGAACAGCCGGGAAAGCTGCGCCTCATGTCGTTTCCTGGTACCCTACCTGGGCCCCCAATGTCTATGGCTTTGAAAAGGGTGACCACTGGGGTCAAAAGGGCTGTGCAGCGCGTTTTAGACCCTGGATCCCACTGTCTGCCATGTTCTCTCCCTTCACCTCTCACTCTGACCCCTGTGAGGCCTGTGAAGGTTCTGTAACGTGGGACTGTCCATCCATCCCCTCGTCCCATGGCTTGCTGGCTAAACCGCGTGGCAATCCAAACCCCTCCACCTCCGCAGTCAGAGAAGAACAGGCCGGAGTGAAGAGTGTCCAAGGCTTCTGGTTGTGCATGGCTTCTTTCTATCTCAAGGCACCCCAATATGCCTAGGGGAGGCCAGGGGTTGGGGATGCCAGGGAAGATGTGTCTGTCCTTGGGTAGCCATGTGGCCTGTATGGCAGTTGCCCCCTTCCCTGGTGGAGTGCTTTTCTCACTACTTTGAATGAGACCAAAGTTGAAGGGAACATCAACCAGTACATGAAGCTCCCTGAACACATCTCGAGGAGAGTTTGGGGTTCAGAGATCAAGGTCCAATAAGCAGCAGGGTTAGTTAGACTGGAAAAGGCAAGAGGGAAGGAAAGGCTGTGTGGTGACCCCTACCCACCACTGGGGACTCCTGAGTCTGGGCCCCAGAGTTGACTTCTCCTCAGGGAGGGGCTCAAAATGCTTCTTTGAACATACTCAGCTCTCCCTGCCTTCTGGGGTCCAGTCCCCATCCCTCCATCCCCTAGGCAGCCCCTCAGATCTCAGTGGCTATGATGTCCTCGTAGGGGATGTCAGCTCCCTCCAGGTCAATTTCAAAGGGTTCCCCTGCACCATCCCCACGGGCCAGCTGCTGCAGGGCCTTCTCTAGACGCTGGTTGCGCTGGTACATGGCCAAGTAGCTCTGCTGCAGCTGCTTTTGGTACTGAATCACTTTCTCCTTCTCTTCCTTCCACACCAACCGCTCATGCTGGAAGCCAGAGGACATCTGGTCATGGCCTTGCCTCTCCTCCTTCAGCTCAGCCCGAAGTCGCTCCAGCTCCCGCTGCAGAGCAGGGATATCCTCTGAGAAAGTAGGCCCAACCCCCAGAGGCCCCAGGGAGGCAGCATCTCGATGCAGGGCAGCCTGGGCCCGCAGCTCCAGCAGCTCCTGCTCCAGCAGGTTCACCTTCTCTCGCAGTAGTTCTGCCTCGTTCTTCTTGCGCTGCAGTTCATTCTCACAGACCTCCAGCTCCAGCCCCTTGGTGCGCAGGGCACTCTCCAAGTCCTGGGTCTTCAACTCCATGCCCTCCAGTTTGCCCCGCGTGTCCTTCAGCTGTGCCTTGAGACTGAGGATCTCACTGGCCTTGGTGTTCACCTCTATCTGGGACTCTTTGAGCTGTTGCTTCAGAAGAGAGATCTCACCTGACTTCTGGCACACCTGCCAAGGGTGGGGTGAGAAAGAATGAGACACGGTTGCCAGAAGTGATTGGCATCCTAACCACGATGACATTTCCACTTCCTAGAGGTTTGAGGCTGCTCCTGACAGAGTGCTCCTTGAACACAGTTCTCGTGCATGTACATGATCTATTTTTCTTGCCTGCATTTCCAAGTGCCTGCCTCATCTCCAGTTCAGGCTCCACGTCCCAGTCTGTGCTCAAACCCAAGGCTATATGCAACTCAATAATCAATGGCTTACTCTGCATACTGCTCCCAGTTCTGTCACCTACCTTCAACACTGGGGATATTGGCTTCAGGATGCAAATACACAGACCTCACACCTGTACGTACCCTCCCCTGCACTCACCTTTGGGGTAAGACTATTTCACCTTGTCCTGCTGCACCCCAAAGGCTAGCCATCCAGTGTGGGATCACAGGCAGTGTCCACCACACATCTGCCAAACAATGGGCGGTGGTCTTCCTCCCTTCCTCGCTTCCCCAACCACCTCACCCATTGGCCATCAAAATTGGGTCAAGAACACAATGAAGTCAGATCAGTGTGTCTCTAGGGTCTTGGCTCTTTGGGGTCATAAGCATTATTTAGGGTCATGGTTATGGTTTGAAATCATGGTCCACACCAGCCTATACATATCAAGCCTGTCTCAGGTACCCCCTCCCATCTCCAACTAAAAAAAGAAAGCATGAAAGAAAAGAAAAATTAAAAAAAAAAAGTTCATGCCTAGTATGCATGAACCTTCCCCCACCAAAAAAGGAAGCCTGGTGACCAAAGCCAGCTAGACTAGTAAAATGAAGGCCAGGGCTTGGTACTACAGAATGGACTGTTGGAACAAAACTAGAGGCCACCACCCCTGTATTTCCCCTCTTCCTCTCCCGGTAAAGCTTTGCTCCCAATGAAACACTGACCAATGTAAAGAAGAACACAGCCTCACCACCAGGCACAGCTAGAGCCCAGAATTTCTTGACAAGGCCAAGTCCCGACCTTGAATTTTTCCCAAAGCCCATGTGTTAAAAGCCTGGTTTCCGATGTGGTAACACTGAGAGGTAGAGGAGCCTCTTAGCAGTAAGGCCTAGTGGAAGATGTTTGAGTCATTGACCCTTGAAGGGGACTGTGGGATGCTAATCTCCATACATGGCCACATGCTGCTGTGGGATGTTCTGTGTGCTCTGAATGTGTTGCTCTGATTGGTTAATAAATAAAGTGCTGATTGGCCAGTAGCCAGGCAGGGAGTATAGGCGGGACAAGGAGGAGAAGTCTGGGGAGTGGAAGGCTGAGAAAGGAGACGCTGCCAGCTGCCGCCATGAGAAACAGATGTTAAGATACTGGTAAGCCACGAGCCACGTGGCAACTTACAGATTAATAGAAATGGGTTAATTTAAGATATAAGAACTAGATAGCAAGAAGCCTGCCGTGGCCATACACTTTAAAAGTAATATAAGCGTCTGAGTGATTTTTTATAAGTGGCCTGCGGAACTGCGGGGGCTTGCCGGGGGCTTGGCGGGACCCGGAGAGAAACTCTCCAGCTACAACACGCCCCAATCATGATATCCTGCTTCACCACAGTCTGTTTGCCAACTGGTCATGAAGTGAAGCCTCCAATATTACAAACCTTTCCTCTTTGTAAATGGCACGTCTTGTGCATTTTGTTATGAAGACAAAAAAAAAAAAAAAAACCTGAATAACAAACCAAGCCTAGAATCTCATGGAGGGAGGTAGGACAATCACTTTAAAGCACAGGCTTCGAATCCTGGTTGGATCACTTCTGCACCAGGTGAAGCTGGCACACGTTAGCATGGAGGCAACAAGCAATTAAAAGTATGAACTCTGTGGCGGGTTAAGGTGAAATGGTAAACACAGGGTAAACACGTTTGTCTCCAACTCTGACCAGCTAAGTTCTGTCCCTGGGACCCACACGGCAAAAAGAACCAACTCCGGAAAGTTGACCTCTGACCCCCACATTTGGACTGTAGCATGTACATGCCCACATTCTTATCGTTAAATCCTAGCATTGATCTTTCCTATGTATCAGACATTAACCAAGTCACTTAGCTAGCTATTGGCTATCGGAACTAATTTGTGTATCAGTTTCCTTAATTATAAACTGAAAAACTATAACATATCTACTTCATAATGTGGTTATAAGGATTAGATAGAAGAACATGGCACTTCCTAAATTCCCTGTAAATTAAATGGGTTTATAACAATATTCCTGTCACTATTTATTACTTTTTTTTATTGTTTTTCTAAGTATCCTGACTAGCCAAGGTAGGAACAAGATCATTGAAATATCCAACTTGGTTTCAGACTGGACCACAAGGATGGACGACACGGGCCAACACTCACTACTTATCTCTGAGATGCACAAAAGGTCCCTTTCTTCACCCTTCTTGTGACTACGGGAAGCTCCAGGCAGTTAGGGCTGTGATGCTGATGGTGCGTGCACCACCCCATCCAGGCCTGCTGCTAATCCATTCAAATAGAACAACTGCTCTCCTTCCTTACATAGACGTTTCTGGACTGAACAACAGCACTGATGTGCACACACCCACTGCCTGCCTAGCCCATGAGGACTGCTCAGGAAGGAAAGTTACTTTCCAACCAGCAGGATTCATGAGGGGACCCTGACTGTTCTCCAGCCAGGCCAGGCTCACATGACTGATTCCAAGATGACTGAAGCACTGAA
Organism: Peromyscus leucopus; assembly: GCF_004664715.2. Taxonomy (NCBI): domain Eukaryota; kingdom Metazoa; phylum Chordata; class Mammalia; order Rodentia; family Cricetidae; genus Peromyscus; species Peromyscus leucopus. The sequence goes on from NC_051077.1 coordinate 51,382,562, forward strand.
GAAATAGACTAGTGATGGAGTGTTTTCCTAGCAAACTTGAGGCCATAAGTTTAATCTCCAGCACAAAAAAAAAAAAAAAAAAAAAAAAAAAAAAAAAAAAAAAAAACCCACAAAAAAACAAAACAAAACCAAAAACAAAAGAAAACAAAGCAAAACCTGTCCCCAAAGTGTGACTGTGTATCTGTTTGTCCTTTTTCTTCTTCCTCTGTGTTTAAATCCTAGCTGATCAAGTAGAATATGAACTTACACCTCCCCAAGGAGGGGCAATTCCATCACTGATTGCCTACACACGTGGCAGTGGTTAGGGCCCCTTCCCCCAAAGCACCAAATAGACCCAACAAACACAGGCATGCCCATGCATCTTTCTAGTCTCCCATATGTGAGGTCAGCCCTCAGGCAGCCCGGCCGAGCCTCCCTTGTCTGGATTTTGGCTTTCTCACCAAAGACTAGACTAGTGAATTCAATGACTGGGGGGCCATGACGATGATGATGGAAAGAGCAGGAGACTCAGAACTGACTCAGATCACCCCCCCCCATGCTAGTTCAGGAGTCCCTTCCTTAGTCATACATAAAGCTGTCTCTAGCAGCAGGTGCCAGAGCACTCGGTGTTGAGATTGCTTTGCCAGCACAGATGTGGTAGCTGTCAGCAAAGCCTGGGCGGGACGAGTGGAGCCTTACCTCCCACTGGGTCTCCTCCAGCGCAGGGGCGAAGTTGGTCTTCTCCCGCTCGTAGGAGCGCAGCTTGGTCTCCAGCAGGTCCTGCTCCTTCATGAGGCTCTCGAGCTCCTGCCGCAGCTGCCGCTTCTCCTGCTGCAGCTGCAGCACCTGCAGCTGGAGCACCTGCTGTGTGCGCTGGCTCTTCTGCGTGGCTGGCTTCAGCTTGCTCTTGGGTTCCAGGCACTCCAGCTCGTCCCGGGTTCGCCTTGGCCGCTCCTCAAAGGTCGGGCCGGAGACGAACTCCTTCTCGTCGAAACTGCGCTGTAGCCTCTGCAGCGCGCTTTCCCTCTGCAGCAGCTTCTGCTCCAGCTCCTGGATGGTGCACTCATCCGTGGAGAGCGGGGAACGCACACAGGACGAGCCCTTGTCTCCCTTGCCTGGGTGAGCCAGCTTGCTGCCCCCATCAGAGAACGACAGAGCCTTTAGGCTCATCATGTTACTGTCCTGAAGGATGATGCCTTGCGTGATGTTGTGGGCTGAACCCCCAAAACGGCTGGTAGGCCCCACGGGGGTGACCAGAGGATCCAGCTGGTAGCTGCTGGTGGTGCTATGCGTGGGCAGGCTGGACATGGAGTTCCGGCCCGAGTCAGACAGGGCCCCTGAGCACTGGCCTGGCTTCAGCTCCTGTTCCTTGGGCTTGTCTGGAGGCATGGGGTGAAGCTGGTGGCTGGCACTCTCGGGTGAAGAGTGGAGGATGGCTCCTGACCGTGGCAGCACAGGCTTGAAGGCGGTGGGCCTCACTGCCCCCTTGTCTGAACTCTGGGGAAACAAAGGACCACACAGGCTTGAATGTCCCTTCCAGACTCATCTCACCTTTCCTCACGGTGGGCGCACATATGCCACCCTCATGAGCCCACCTGAGCTCAGAGCCCAAGTGACACCCTTCTTGGTTGGTAGCCACCCTAGACCTTGTCATTCACTCTGGACCGGCTGAGTATAGAATGCTTTTCTTGTGTACTTATATGTGTCTGTGTACATCCATGCCACAGCGTACACATGGAGGTCAGAGGGCAGCTTACAGGAAGGAGTCAGTTCTCTCCTTCCACCAGGTGGAAGTCAGGTTGTCAGGCTTAGTGGCAAGCCCTCAAGTGCTGAGGTATCTCACCCACCTCAGTACACCAGGATTAAGAAGCCCTCTGAGGGAGCTGGAGGCAGTGGCTAAGAGCACTGGCTGCTCTTTCAGAGGACCTAGATTCTATTCCCCACACTCATATGGTGGCTCACATCTGTTTTGTAACTCTAGTTCCAGGGGATCCGATACACTCTCCCGGCCTCTGTGGGTACCAGGCACACATGTGGTACACATACATACATGTAGGCAAAGACCCATATGCATAAAAAATAAAAATAAACAAATCTTACAAAATAATAAGAAAACACTCTAAGGCCAGGCATGATGGCATATGCCTTTAGTTATTTAACTTGGGAGGCAGAGGCAGGGAGATCTCTGTGAGTTCCAGGCCATCCTGGTCTGTATAGAGAATTCTGGACAGTTTCAAACACACACACACACACCCTCTGTACCTAAGAACGTCTTCAGTGATTTGATAGCCTAGGCACTAACAGCAACCGCTGCCACCTGGTCCCGCCCTCTAGAGAGGCTGGATGGGGACTGAGATGTGGTACAGTTAGGACAGCAGACTGTGTCCGCTTCAGCACCCCCTTCCCCCCGCCTCTTCCACTGAGCCCAGCACAAGACTGTACATCACTACTTCCAGTCCAGGTTGGAAGTTTTCTGAAATTTGCAGTTTCCCTCAGAGGAGGACTCTGCCCTTCACAGGGCCTTTGTTTGGAAAGCTCTGTGCAAACACCGGCATCTTTCTTAATCTAGGTTGGGAATTACTGGCCCTAAAAAATCTCATATCTGAAGTGCTCCAGAATCTGCAAGGCTTTGAGTTCAAACAAAGATGCCAAGAGTGGGGAGAAGAAAAAAAAAACACATACGCTAGGAGATTTGTGTTTTGTGCATAAATCATTTAAAACATCATATAATCATCTTCCACTTTTGTGTGTCAGGTATATAAGAAACATAAATGAATATTGTGCCTAGGTGTTTCATTATGTCTGTTCAAATATTTCATAGTCTGAAAGAAAACAGCCCTGAAACCCCTCGAACTCCTGTTCGCCAGCATTTCCGGTAAGGGGTATTTAACCTGTGTTTTCAAGCCATTGACTCTGCCACAGAGTGGCCACGGGGACTAAACAGGTAACTTGTTTCCAATGTGCACTAGTGAGCTTACGAGAGCCTGAACTGTTGGAGGGGCTAGATATCCAAATACCCAGGGCTCTTGTGGGCAGCCTTGCTCATTTGACAAGAACAAAATCCCAGGGCCCTTCTCCAGCCAAGGGGACCAGAAACCAAACCACAGGTAGGGCAGGGTGAGAATGCTCACCTCCTAGAGGCCTCTAGAGAGCGTCTTCCTCCTCCTGTCAACTCTTCCAGGGGGGTAAGGGCCCCTCTTCTTCCCTAGCCCGTGAACTGGCTGACATTTGGCCGACTTGAACCACCCAGGTCATGTCAGAGCGGAGTCCAGAAAGGCTAGGATTCCCCTTTGCCTCTGCGGCAGGGCAAACCTAAGATTTCCGGTTTAGGGGATAGACTTTTGATTTCTGCAGTGAGGCCAAATACGTCTGCTCTCACCACTGCTGCTCTGGCCTCTTGAAGGCCTGAATGCTTGGATCAAGGTACTCAGCCCTACTACTTCTCACCCTGTTCCAGCGCCCCCAGACACCTTTGTCAGAGAGCCTCACTTACCATTTCCAGCTGATTGGAGAAGGGCAGGAGCTTAGGTGGGGTGGCTGGGTCAAAATCTATGCCAGCCTGCCCCCCCACGTCCCCACTGGATAGGGCTGTGTAGTCTGGACGGTGGGAGCCTCGGGCCTTCTGGCTGACCTTGATGTAGAAGAAGTCTTCGCTTTTCCCCATTTTGGAACTAGACTTGCCGCGTCCTGAGTCCTGGGAGAAGCCAAATCTCAGCAGCCCATCCGAGTAGCGGTTGAGCTTCTTGAGGTGGGAGGATTTGCGCAACTTGTACTGCGAGGCGCGGCAATGCTTGCTGTGGAAGCTGTGGCCTGAGATGAGGCTGCTGACGCTGCCCATGGTGACACGTGGCCAAGGGCCGGCAGGGTAGATAGACCAGGGGCCTGGAGACACTGTAGCAGCAAAATGTAGTCCTGGCGCAGCCAGGGGACTGTAGTCAGAGCCAAACCCTCTCAGAGCCTGGGAGAGCCATGGACCTGGAAAGAGACACAGAGGGAGGTCATAGACCTAGACACAGCACCGCCATGATGATGTCAGGAGTGTTGTTCCTACCATTGAAACCTGGATGGTAGAGAAATGTGTCGGCCAGATGCTAGCTCTGCTTCTTCTACCTATGAGTGTTTCCATCATTCTGATGATATGAACAGGCCAGATGATATGATATGGCCATCCAGTGGATCTGAAGCACAGGATCATGGAGCCCATATGTCACTACCCATGGATCCCCATGTGGATAGATAGCCCATACCTAATCTACAGGACCCATTTCAACTATGCTAAGGAGAAGTCAGGATGTTTATGGGGAGGGGCACAGAGTTCTGTATACCCAGGGAGTACGAAGGTTTAGATGCATCCATCTCCAATGACATATGCTCATGGTATTTGGGAATGTGATTTGAACTCACTAGTTTTAGATGAGATCATGATGCAGGGGGCCTCATGATGGTCTCTTTAATTAGTATACTGGGGATGGATAGCAGAGCCTAGCTCATTGGGGCTGCCAAAGCCCAGGCTTTTATTTAAAATTCTATTAACAGTAGGGAAGTTACCAAGGACCTAGATTCTATCCCTAGCATGCGCGTGAGTACACACACACACACACACACACACACACACACACACAAACAAAAGAAATAGAAATAAAGAGAAAAAGCAAATAAATAACTTTAAGAATTATTTTTTTTAAATGTTAATGTTTTTATAAAGCAGCCAAGGATTTGTCACTAATTAAAACAAGGAAGATCACAAGCTGAGCAACTGTAGGTGAGTTGGGCTGAAGAACGGGGTTTGGTTTGAGACTGTAGGTTTGTAAAAGCTGATGGGCACCTGGGCTTGATGGAGTAGGAAGGCTGTAGGCAGTGAGGGAGGCGCCGGAGCTGCGAATTTACAGCAAAGGTGTGAGTGTGCAGAGACAGCTGATAAAGGAGCTGCCGCTGCAGAAAGACAAGTCTGGGGATGGATGGGTTCAGGGAGCAAGCTCAGGAGGCAGGGAGGACGCTGAGAGCGGAGGCCGTCCACACACAGGAGGACCTTCTGCATTCTGCACACTGTGTCACTCAAGACTAGGTCCTGTCTTCTATTGTGTGGATTCCTGGGATCAAACCTGAGCCCCCAGGCTTGGTGGCAAGTGCCTTTACCCAGTGAGCCATCACCTCTTGGGCAGATGGCTCCTCCTTTCTTGCACAGCACGGATACATTGGTGAGGATCATACATGCCATGTTGTAAGGCCAGACCACTGGCTTTGGCTAAGAAAAATTTCAATATGAAAACCTATGTGGCTCTGACTGGGTTGATATTAGAGAGCCCAGACTGCCCTCAAGCTCAAGTCAGCCTGCTGCCTTACTCTCCCAAGTGCTAAGATTGCAGATGAACCACCCAGCCTGGCTGAGACGCCCACACTTCGATAGGAACTGTAGGAAGATGGAGCATGCTTACGGAGTGCAGTGTGATGCTTGGCACAGTACGTGTGCCCCTACAGATATGTCTAGGATAAACAGAAGCCTATGACAGCATGGTGCCTTCAAAAGCCAGTGACAGATGAAGTGTAACTGCAACATGGGGCATGTGTGTATTAAGTTTGAATGCTAATGGCTTCCCCACAGCGTATGTATTTGAATGCTTGGGTCCCAGCTGGTGGAACTGTTTTGGGAAGCTGTGGAACCTTTCGGACTGGGATCTGACAGGCAGACATAGGGCCATGTGAGTAAAGCAAGAGAGACACAGCCAGTTCTTGTTTCACCCAGAGTTCTCTGTTTCCTGATCCATCAAGATGTGAGCAGCAGGCCTGCAGAGATGGGTCCATGGATGAAGGGCTTGCCATGCAAGTGGGAGGCTAGAATTCAGATTCCCAGAACCCATAAGTATAGCGCAGGCACGGTGACCCACCTGACAAGCCCAAGGTTCGAGTTAGAGGCCTGGTTTCAACAGAGAAAGGTAGATACCGAGCTTGGATGAAGAAGGATGCTTGACACCAACTTGTAGCCTCCACGTACATATGGATACATGTGCACCTTCATACATGTGTGCCCATATACATGTGAACACACATACACACATATATGAAAAAAAAAAACCACAAAATATAAAACGTGAAGAGCCCCAACTGCATACCCTGGCCACCATGCTTTCTCTGCCTGATAGGCTGTGTGACCCTCTCAAACTCTGAGGTGAGATCAGCCTTCCTCCCCTCCTGCAAGTTGCTTCCGTCAGGTATTCTAGTGCAGCAACAAGGAAGGCAAGTGATAAACATACTAAATAAATCTGTTTAGGGCTGTTATGCCTGCCATCTCCTCTCCCCTGGCTCTTGCATCAAAGGTGAGAGGGCCAATGCCTTTCCCCATTTGTTTGTTACACACATCACAAACACGGGGTGTCTACGGTGCAAACCCTGCCAGGCTTCCCGTCATGCTCACAGTACATCTTAGGGCTCCTCTGCACATCCCGAATCCTTCACTGACACCCACAGTCACAGCAGCACTGCCTCTCTCTGGGCGGTGAGCACCAGAGGCTTTGCCCACTTCGGGCACGCTCATCTGCGCCTGGCCTGCCTGGCCTCCATATACGTGACTCTCGCCCTTTGCTCCCAACTCACCTCCTTGTATCCTAGACAAGTACAGCTCCTTCACTGCTTTCCACAACCAACCCACTTATTTCCCATCTAATAATTCCTTTAGCCGATAACACTCTTATTTTAAAATGTAGTTCATTGCACATATCTCCACCATATTTGAATTCTGTGGCAACAAATACTTTGTCATCTGTGGCAGCCAGAACAAAACTGAGGAAGATTAATCAGCAGCTCAGAGAGCTACTGTAATGCCTCAGACAGTCAGCTCACCCCTGAGCAATGGGGGCCTTGAACTTAGATCTGCATGTCACCATCTGTTAGATGAACATAGATCTATACTACCACATGCTGTTGAGGATGTAGACTCAGAGATGTTTAGTTCCTGTCCCAATGACCAAGATGAGTCCCTAAGGTTGGGAGAAAACCTAGAGGAGAAAACAAGGACCAGAAGCCTCCTGCCACACCTTCATTTCCTTTAAATACAAATATCAGGAGGGTTCCGGGCACCCTGAGTGGCAGCCTGGGTGACTCTGGCTTGCTGTGCACAAATTTCATGCTGGGCGCTCAGAATCGAGAGAAAACAAAGAGCATTAGGAGAAAAGGGAGGTGTGGACAAAGGACAGGCGCCTCCGGTCCCAAGGAGAGCAGACCTGTCCCTTAGTCTATACACCCTCAGGTCTTAACATTCAGGGAGCTGTCAAGTTCAAGCTTTCTCCGAGAGCCACTTGAAACCAAGCTGATTACTCCTTAAGTGTCCGGACTTGTTCTCCCGTCCACTCAGAGAGCATTCCAGCAACCTTGGTTGGAATCCAGGCTTATTCTCACCCACCCCCATCAGACTTGATGCCTCTCTCCTCTGCAAGGACAGGGTGAAAGGGCTCCTCCCAGTGCCTGGGAAACAAGATTTCATTGGCCAAGGGGAAAAGCAGGAGCCACATAGCTCTTAAGAGATTTGGGAAGAGGAAAAGAAGAGGAAAGAAGCCACTCTGAGTGTGGTAGGGTAGCCTAGGCTGCACGAGCTCTTAGGAACTTCACAGATGAGTCTGAGTTAGTAGCAGATGCCATGTCTGAGGAGCTCCGAAGAGGACAGGAACCCAAAACAGCCTCCATTTCTCAGAATCCCTACCAGGGGAATACAGGACCTCCCTGTCCCTGTTCCCCAGCAGCACCGACATTCACCCCTCCTCCAGGGCCAGCCTGGACTGAGCTTCACTACACCAGTACAGGAAATGGGCAAGATAACCAAAGCCCGCAATTTTGACCCTTAGGTGGGAACGGGGAGGGATGCCTCTGACACTCTTTCTCGACCCGTTCTGCACTCTCCTCTTCAAAGGAAACCAGGGCTGAAGCAGATGTGACACATTCTTGTGTATCCCCTCCAGAAAGTGGAAGGAGAAGCATGGAGTTGAAAGATGTTTGTCTGAATTCCAAACCAATGGTCTTCCTTCGCATGGAGTAAAGCAGCCGGCCCTCGCCCACAACATACACAGACAGGCTTCAGGCCGAGGAGAGAAGTTCCGGGCATCCATGCATACGTATCCTGTTGCTCTTGCCCACACAGCAGAGAAGGCCAAGCTCAGGATGAGCAGCCTCTCGCTGCTTACTTGGTTCTCTCGCTCCCACAGCCCTCCTTCCCTTCTTCTACAGGGAGGGGTCTGGGCTAGAGGAAGTGAGGCAGGTAGGACAAACTGGCTTCTGGCTTGGAACTCACAGCCATGCCGTGGACCCCTTGCTGTGTCCAGGAACAGTTGTCAAAGATGCTCCTGCCTCACTTCCTCTAGCCCAGACCCCTCCTTGTAGAAGAAGGGGTTCCAGATGAAAGGAGGGCTGTGAGATTGAGAGAACCAAGTGAGCAGCTAGAGGCTGCTCATCCTGAGCTTGGCCTTCTCTGCTGTGTGGACACCACATATGGGTCCAAAATTGGAAGCAGGTAGAGACCACAGTACAAGGCTGAACGCTCCCTTGCCTTATGTCTTCCCTGGGCTCGCTTTCCAATCACAACATGAGGCTGAATTTGATTCCCTTTTGTGTTTTTAGACGTCTTAAGAATTTAATAAGAATTACTGTCCCCTCCTCAGAAAAATGTACTCTACAAGCTCTTGGCTAAGACTTCTGAGGACCCCTTGGCCACTAGCGCCCGACCCTTGATTGACCTAGTTTAAAAACATGAATACACGCTCTAACATGAACTCTGGGGAGAAAGTTTGGCCTTGGCTTATGGACTTGACTTTGCTGCTTCCCTCTGGGGACGGGAAAGATGGGGAATGGGGACAAGGACAGGGTGACAAAGCAGAGCAAATGAGTGGCATGACCTCAGTCCCCTCAAGACGTCAGGCCCAGCCGCCCTAGTTCCTAAGATGTGGGCGGGTTTGAGACTGACTTCCAAAGGAATGTCTAGGCCAGGCATGGTGGTTGTACTACTTAGGAGACTGAGGCAAGAGAATAACTAATTAGGGACCAGCCTGGGCTACATAGCAAGGCCCTGTCTCAGGAAAGTGAAAAGGAGATAGGATCACCAGGTGTGCAGACTGGGAGGCCCCCTAGTGAGGGTCACAGTGTTCAGGGTACTGTGTCTCAATTCGGCTGGTCTCGTGCCTGGCAGTCCATGATGCCATCTTCATTCTTGTGTTTCATTCTTATTTTAATAAAGGGTTTTAAGAGTTGAAATACTCACAAAACTAACCCAAGGGCTGGAGAGGCTAAGAGCACGTTCTGCTTTTGTCGAGGGCCCGATTCAGTTTCCAGAACCCACACAGTGGCTCACAGCAGTCTGCAACTACAGTTCTGGGGGATCCAATACCTTCTTCTGACTCCCTAAAAGTACTAGAGGTGCACAAACAGCACACGTGAGCACACACGAACATGCATGCAAAACACACAGGAAATTAATTCACAGGAATAAATCTTACAATCAAAAAAAAATTGACCCAAGCACTCCATGAAGTATGGACAATTGTTAAAATGCTGACATGTTGGTTTCAGAAATAAAACACGGCAGAGCTGAACTCCCCTCCCACATTTCCCCAACCCCCTACCCCACGCTCTCTCCCCAAGGGAAGCCAGTCCCATGAATTTGACAGGAACATATTTGGATCATAAAACATTTTAACATGGGCTGGAGAGATGGCTCAGAGGTTAAGAGTACCGGACTGCTCTTCCAGAGGTCCTGAGTTCAATTCCCAGCACCCACGTGGTGGCTCACAACCATCTGTAATGTGACCTGGCACCCTCTTCTGTATACATAATAAATAAATCAATCTTTTTTTTAATCATATTGTGTTCCATTAAAAAAACATTTTAACATAGTCTATATTGATGCTATATGCTTCTTATACAAATGTTATGCTGCTTAACTTCACCCCATTCCTGCTGTTCATTCAGGTCACCGTGAGGCACAGGGCTAGCATCACCTACTGCCTGGTGCATCTGTGGGGAGCTGCTGTTCTTCACATTGCAAAGGCTCTCTGCTCAGACCTAGCCATTGTGTTGCAAGACCTCTCTTATATGTGACAACTTTGGCACACACATGAGAGCTTTTCTAAGTTTGTTCTATTGAGGTCTTGAAAGCTGTCTAGGCTTTCAACCCCCACCCCCTTTAGCTGAATCCCTCCAGGACAGCTGACACCTGAGCCCCTTATTAGCCAAGAAGGAAAGCAGGAAGATGAGACACAAAGCCCCCAAATCACACTTCGCCCAGTCACAAGAAGGCAAGGGCAGGGTCAGTCAGTCACTTTACGGCAGGGCAAATCTGCGGCTGGATTTTTCTTAAGAGATGCTGTCCCTGTGGAGGGGGTGGGAAGAGCCCTGAGGGTAAAGTCAGCCGGAAGAACCTCAGCAAACCTGCAGCAGCCAGATGGGAGAAATAGCATGTCCATGAGACCTTCCATAACACGGGAGCCAGAGAGACCTTGGACATCCTATGTGTAAATCTTCGTGATGTAGAGGCTATATCATGATGGATGAGCCAAGTGGGAAGGGACTATACCAGATCATATACTTCAAGTTTCAGGTCTACAGCACACTTTTTAGATACTAATGGGACAAGGCCAGCTGGGTACCATGTATAGATGGGACCAGTCAGAAATAGCACCAACTACTCTTTATGGGTGATCCATAGATAAGTGCGTGGTGTGTGTGTGTGTGTGTGTGTGTGTGTGTGTGTGTGTGTGTGCGCGCCAATTAGAATACAAAGTGTATGAGAGCATATGTAAGTATGTGACTATGAGTATATGCACAAATGTGAACACATGTATGTGTGACTGTGTGTATGAGTGCATATGCATGCATGAGTGCCAGTGCAGACATGAGTTAGAGCAGGCATGATTGTATGAATATGTGAGCAAGTGTGTATATATGTGAACATATGAGTTTGAGAATGAGAGCGTGATTGTGGGAGCTTGCATGTATTTCATTAGGAGAGTGGGGGGGGGAGGGGGAATCTGTCTGATTGTTTTTTTGTGAGTCCTGTCTCCAGGTATGGTTGGCAGCTTCTGGGCAGGGTAAAATCTCTGCCCCATCCTGCCCATCCCTCTGAGAAAAAAGTTCTAATTTTGGTTCTGGAACCACATCCTTATTTTTCCTATGTTCAGCTCTCTCTTCAGGACTCATTCATAAACACAGTCCCTTGGGGCAGACCATGGGCAAGCACTGTGGAAAACACTGAAGGACTCCTGAAGGACTAGAATCTACTCAAGGCCATTTCCTCTGTAAAGGAAGATAAAACCCCTCTTGGCCTGTCTCCTTGTGCATCTTCCTGTTGTAAGCAGATGTCTGAGTCAGCTGATCACCCCAGAGAGAAGTGGATTTACCCTCTACCACCCCAAAGTAGTCCTGTTCAAAGTCTTTGGCCAAGACAAAGAAATGTAAGCCTGGGTTTCTGTTTCCAAGGATCCGAGAGAGATGCCAGGTACAGACCCAAGTAGGAGTTTAAACAGCAACACAGATTACCTGAAAAGCCAAGACACTCGAGGTTGCCAAGTTGCTTAGAGTCCGGGCCCCTCTGGCCCTAGTATAGAAATGCTCTCCTGTGATTTTGTGTAGGAGGTGAATGCTCAGACTGCAGTTGTCTGCCCTGTCTGTCTGGCCAGGCCACCGTTTCCAGCCTGTGCTTTAACTCTTCGCTTCAGAGTCCAGTGTGAAGGACAGCTGTTCTCTGTGAGGAGCCACACAGTGGACAGATGCCAGGCTGGAAGTTAGGGAACATGAACTGATTCGGAACATGAACATGCCTCATTCCACCTCTGGCCCCTCATTTCACCTTCTGGACTTTGCTCACTGTTGTTCCTGGCTGGCAGTGAACAACAGTACACAGGAAGAAACCACTCAGTTCCATTCATCAGGCTCCCCCATCACCACACTCCTTATCCATTCTCGACAAAGGACCACAGATAGACGGACCCACTCCCATCTGGTAGAAGAATCACTATCAATCAGGATCTCCATTTCCTTGAGTGTCAGATAACTGCAGCTGATAGCAACTCCAGCCATCACCAACATCCAAGGAAATTAGAAAGATACATGTGGACCAAAATTAAGGAAAGAAACAACACTGGCAGACTGTGATGGCTAAAACTGTGAACTTGACAGGCTCTAGGAGAAAGACCCAGGGGCATGTGAATCAGAGAGTTCTAGCCTGGGTGATGGGGGTGTTACAATTTCATAGGCAAGGGTCCTTGACTACATGAGGAGGAGAAAGTAAGCACCAGTGTTGTCCTTCTCTCCTGCCTGTCTGTAGACGCAATGTGACAGCTTGACAGCTGTGTCATGCTGCAGCTGCCATGATTTCCCATACACACACACACACACACACACACACACACACACACACACACACACACATTCTACCCACGTGTGTGTGTGTGTCCCTGTCACACACAGCCCAGGGAGAGCAGTAAGTGCCGCCTTCTCCCTCTTCCCCATCTGGATACGCAACCCAGTCGCCCCTACCCCAGAAGTAACTAGAAAGAATTGCCTCATGATGCCTCATTGAACCCTCCAACTGGGAGCCAAATAAGCCCTTTCTTCCTGAAGTTTCTTTTTCTTTTGTCAAGGTGCTTTGCCACAACAACGGGCATGGAAACTAATAGCGGCCAACCAGACCTTCTGAAATTGGGAGGGAGTGTGGAAAGATGTAAGGACTCCACCCTCATATGTCTTCAAGTCAAGATAGTGAGTCCTGGCAAGGGGGGGGGGATGGCTCAGTGGATAAGGCACTTACTGTGTAAGTGTTAGGACCAGAGTCTGGAGCTCTAGAAGCTGCATAAAAGCAAGCAGCTACCTGTAAACCCAGCATGGACTCGGGAATCAGCTCCAGCTTCACCTAGAAACCCTTTGTCAATTTATAGACATCAATCGAGGAAGACACCCGGTATCAGTCTTTGACTTCTACAAGCATGACTTCCACACACATACTCATGTATCAGTACACACACATGCGCAGGCCCTTCAGAAAGGGTCTCCCTATATCCCCCCGCCCCCTGCTACTGGGGAAGAGTTCACAGCATCTTCTAGGCAGAAATGCTTCTGCCTCCAATATGAAAGCTAGTCAATCTCACAGGCCCATGAAACTAGTCTGAGGCATCTGTCAGCTGTACCAGATTGATGGATCAGCCTCTAGGCACCTCTCCAAAAGAGGTCTCTCAAGGGCTAAGGGCATGTGCCCAGGGCTAACTGAGTACCCTTTGATGACACCCACCCCCAAAGCAAGCAACGCACTTTGCTCTGCCGGATTCAGCTTTTCCTATCCAGAATTCCTTCCAGTGTTTCAGCTCCATGTCCTTGACCCTGCTCTCTTTTGCTTGGGGGTGGGGTGAGGTAGGGGTGCGGTGTGGAGCAAGGCTAGGAAAGGGGTGAGCTCACTTTGCAAGCCTCAGATGCCTGGAGGGCTCCAAGTGCAGAGCTCAATCCATACTTTCTGAGTGAATAGATGAATGAAAAAAGAGGCAGGGACGGAGGAGGAAGGGGTGGGGAGCGTGGGCGCTGAGAGGCAAGGCTGAGTGAGGGTGCTGAAGTGCTAATGGGGAGCAGGCTGTTGGTGGGTTGAGAGCAAGGGCCCACACAGCTCTCAATTAAGTGAACTTGGATGCAGAGACAAGGCAGAAAGGGTAATCACCGGCAGGCTGAGTCATTCCGTCGCACAATCAGAAGCAATTCTGCTTCTCGCTGCTCTGGAGGAATCGAAAGCCACTCTGCCTGGCAGCCTTTTGTGTGCAGGTCGGCAGCATTCAGCCACCAGCTGAGCCTCCCTCCATACCGGTGGGTAGTTTGTGTCTCAGCAGCAGCTGATTGACACCTCTCCTCAGGAATATGATTGCAGCTCCAACCTCCCCCATTTCAAACATAAAGCCCCAGTTACATGCAAAGCTCAGGCAAATTCACCCCATTGCTACTGGTGTAGCTGCTCCTACAAAAGCAAGCGGAAGGCATTCGCTTTCCCATACAGGGCTCTCGGTGCTCTGGGTGCCAATGCCTGGCAGGCTGGGCAGTACTGGCATGAGGCAGACAGTTGGACAGATGGACGAAAGAATGGAGATTCTGATCTTAGAGAACAGAATGTGTGAGAACAACAAGGAGGGTGGGACAGCTGGTTAGGTACTTTGCCATCTCATGTGGACAGACAGAAATGATTCTGAGGCAAAGTTCAGGTTGGTAAGGATCTGACAAACCAGTGGTGACACCACCGTGGATTTGGAGAAAGGGGTAATTGACATACTGTTAGCACCGTGACATTCCTGGCTCTGGGCACCCGAGCTGGCATTTGGTCAGCATTTGGCCAATCAGATATCCCCGAGTCTTCATCCTAGGCTGGATACATCTCAAGCTCCTTGAATGCTGAGAGTTAATGACTCTGAGGAGTGCTTCTGTGGTTCTCTTCGACATTCCGATTTTTCCAGTCACTGTTTCCGGGTCTACCTGGAGATCCTCTCTACTGACTCATCCATGCCTTTTCATCCGAAAAGCCAGAGGCAAGGATCTCCTTCCTAATGGCATCCCCTGCATACAGAGGTTGTTGGGGTCCCTTCTGTGACATCACAGAGGCGACTCCTCCCCAGCACAGGCTTGAGGCCCAGCTGGCAGACAGGGCTAAGAGGCCTTGGGAGTTGGCAGGCACAGAAAGAACTTGGCCCCAGGTTGCAGATGAAATGACAGATGGAGAAATATTTAAATGAATAAATAATAAGTAAAGACAGTGTCTCGTGTAGCTCGGACTGGCCTTAAACTTCTAGCCTTCACCTTACTATACAGCTGAGGATGACCTTCAATGTCTGATCCTCCTGCTTCTAAATCCCCTGTTCTGGGATTATAGGTACTGATCATCACACCTCCTTTATGTGGTGCTAGGAATTGAACCCAGGACTTCCAGCCTTCTTGACAAGCACTCTCCTAGCTCGGCTATTATCACCAGCTCTGGGAGAACTTCTAAGCATGGAAATGCTTCAGCGTTCCACACTGAGGAGCCGTGGCAGGGTCCATGACGGTCTGAGGCCATCAGTAAGGCAGAAGCGCAGTCCAGCACCATAAGCCTGCTTCCTGCTTGTGTCTGTCGTTAACTTCAGAAGAAAGGGTTGGGTAGGAATGGCGTTCCATGCAGAAAGGTACCATTTTAAAAATATTCAGATCAGACTCAAAAAATGAGGTCAGGTGCCTAGGCTGCACCCCAGCAACCTGAGACTTCCCATGGCATCATCCGTCATCAACTCTGGGGAAGGCCAGGTAGAAATTTGTAACAAGAGATGAAACAAGAAAAGGTAGAAATCCCTTGGCCACTTACAAGCTCCTGGGGTGGGGGGGAGGGGGGGCGGGGGGCGGGGGGGGGCTCTGCCTTAAGCAGGGAGGGAGGGAAACTGCAGTGGTGGGAATGGGGGGCAGGTGTGGGAGAAGAAGGGAGGCAATGAAGTGAGCAGCTAATGGAAGCTGCCTTAAAAGGCTCTGTTTCTCCAGGCTCTGCCACTCCCTCATCCCTACCCTATAGGTGCCCTCCTTCTTCATACCTACCGTGTGTGTGTGTGTGTGTGTGTGTGTGTGTGTGTGTGTGTGTGTGTGTGCGTGCACGAGTGTCGGGGGTACGTGGTGAGCGGGTATGGTATTTGTGTGGTGTGTTTGTTTGTGTCCTGTTGTGCCGGGTGGGAGTGGGTGGGTGTTCTGGAGTGGGGAACACAGGGTAGATACAACCGGCGGATTATAAAATGTAGGGAGCACTGCAAAGCCCTGGCAGAGAGCACAGCTCAGACTCCCAGTCCTGGTGCTTGGTAGGTTTTGTCTGCTCCCTTGAGGCGGGGGAACCTGAGTGTGGTATAGTGCGTGCTCCATAGCATGGGCCACTCCCGGTGTGTTTCTGCCTGACTTGAGTGAAAAACTTCTTTCAGTACCGCTTGATATGTCTGTCCAGGGAACGTGATTTCGGCCACCTCTGTCCTGCCTTCTCCCTTCACCCTTCTCCTAGGACTTAGCCTTGCCGAGTCTCATATTCAACAAATGGCCTGCGACCCCTCTGAGCATATGGACCTGGAGTCTGCTCTACAGTACCCAATGGGAAAGTGAAAGCACAAACTTCTTCAGAAGCCCAGCACATCTGCAGGTTGCCACCTCAGTCTCTGATTTTTTCCCCCTTGGTAACTATGAACCTTCCTGCGGGGTTAACAGCTGGCAGAGCCAGAGGCACATGAAGACACCCTGAAAAAGCTTGTGGAGATCAGGGGAATGGGAGTTACCAGAGCTACACCCCAGGACCTCTTTGCACTTTCCACCCTAGTGATGCTGCCCCAACATGCCACCACGGCTTCTCAGTAACTTTCCGAGTGCTCGTCTTTCTGCTGGAATGACCTTCTCTGACCCACCGAGGCTGCTCAGGCAGGTGCAGGGAATGTGGAGAAGTGCCTTTCCCTCACCACTGCCTTGCTTGGCTGTGTCTGAAGAAAGCAATGCCCGTCCTGTGTGAAATCAAATCCCAGATCACAAGCCTCCATTGCCTGGGGGGCTGGTGAGGGTGAACCGACCCGTGCACAGGGGCCGCTGTAAGGCTGCTCAGAGCCGAGGCTGCTGATGCCCACTGACACTGGAGACCCATTCGTTGTTCAGGTATTTTCTCCACACCTCTATCACTCTACTGGTCCCAGCTTGACCAGCTCCTTGGGAGTAGGCATCTTGTCTTATTTTCCTCAGGAAATTGGATAAGTGTGTGAATTTGAGTTGGATGTCTCTTTAACTATATTTCACCTGAATAGTTAGCTCCACCAGGACAACAGACAAACGCTGGGATGCATAGTCACCTTACCATGTAGGTCATGGGTAAGCCATGTGTCTTCCAATAAGGGCCAAACATGGGTGAAGATGTCAGAGGAAGTTTAGCATCACCATTTTCGTAATAGACCGGGATTGTAACACAGACTGGCCTCGATCTTTCTACCTAGCTGAAAATGACCCTGAATTTTGGATGCTCCTGTTCCTACCTCTTGAGTGCTGGAATTATAGAATTATGCACCACTCTGCCTGGGTTATGCAATACTGGATATCAGATCCAGGGCTTCATGCATGCGAAGCCAGCACTCTACCAACTGAGCTGCATCCTCAGCCCCAGATGTTTTAACATCCTGTCCACTACAAGAACCAGGAGGCAACCAGGAAGTTGGGTACCACAGCTAACACATCAGTTGCTCACGTGCTCTCTTGAATGGCCCTTCTGTCACCTGTTCCTACAACAACCCTGGGCAGGCATTACTCACAGTATTAGAGACAGGGTTTCTGGAGGCCACAGCTTAAGCTGATTCTAGAACTGGGGGTTTCTGGCTCATGGGCCACAGCCCCACTCTTCCTGAACACGGCCTTCTCATGGGGCAGCCAAGACAAGAACGGGGCTGGCCCTGGCATGATGTTACCTGGTAGGGCAGGCACTACTGACCTCTACCTTCCAGAACCTGTATCATAGCAACTTTTAAAGGGAGGCAGATGTGTCCTGGGAGGAATTAACTGCCAGGAACACTGCATTGTCATAGCATTGCAGGTATTTATCAAACACCTAATGTGTGGTCACCACAGGGTCCTGTCACTATAGCAGTGAGCAGGACAGAGTCCTTTATAGACAAAAAGTTACATGAGAAAATGGCAGGGTTGTCTGCCTGCAAGACCATTCTTTCCTCCCAGCTCATTTCCTCTCCCATTATCCGAGCTATACTCACTATGCTGGCGGCCTTTGGTCCATAGTAAAAGGAGTCACTGGCACCTACTGGAATGGCACTGGACATCTGGCACTGGACATTTATGACATTTATGACAGTGTTTAAAAAACTCTTTGCTGTTGACAAATATTTTGACCACTGTCCCTCACATTCAATCATATATCCTCCTAGAGCACTGCAATCCACAGTCTTTTAACCCCATGTCCCTGCCAGGCGATGGTGGCGGTGCACACCTTTAATCCCAGTACTCGGGAGACAGAGGCAGGTGGATCTCTGTGAGTTCGAGGCCAGCTTGGTCTACAGAGCGAGTTCCAGGACAGGCTCCAAAGCTACACAGAGAAACCGTGTCTCAAAAAAAAAAAAAAAAAAAAAGGCCCCACGTCTGTGGTGTCACCGTCCGTCCGTCCATCCATCCGTCCTCCCTCTTTCTTCCCACTCTGTTCCCTGTGAATTCTCTGCAAACCCTCCTTTTCCTTCCACACTCGTCTCAGGCTTCTCTGCTTCCTGTGTCCGAGCCCTGGGGTTGCTGAGACAGCCCTTCCACGGGGAAGATGACTATGTGTTTGACAGGCACACACTTCTTCTGCTCCCCTTTTCTCTTATAATTTGAGATAAGACTTTGGTGTGTAGCCCCAACTAGCCTTGCACAGCCCGAATCCTCCAATCTCAGCCTCCTGCATACTGGGATGACAAGGCATACACTGTCATGTCAAGCTCCCTCTGTTCCTCCTTATAAGAGCATCCATTGATCACAGCCCAGTGAAGCTTCTCTTTCCTCCTGTCTCCTCTGGCAGACTGCAATACTGTATTCCCAACCCCTATCTAGCACAGTTCCTGGCTCAGGACTTAGTATTAGTGTTTAGAAATAGGATTCCATGAGCCAGGTTTTCTCTGTATAATACCCCTGGGTGTCCTGGAACTTGCTTTGTAAAAACAGGCTGGCCTTGAACTCACAGAGATCCACCTGCTTCTGCCTCCTGTGTACTGGGATTAAAGAGATGCACCACCACACCTGGTTTACAGTGTTTTCATAGAAAGAAAGAAAGAAAAAGAGAGGGAGGGAGGGGGGAGGGAGGGAGGGAGGGAGGGAGGAAGGAAGGAAGGAAGGAAGGAAGGAAGGAAGGAAGGAAGGAAGGAAGGAAGGAAGCAAGCAAGCAGGCCCAATATGGTGGTGTACACCTTTGATCCCAGCACTCAGGATCTCTGAGTTTGAGGCCAGCTTGATCTACATACTGAATTCTAAGACAGCCAGGGGTATCTAGAAAGTCTGTCTCAAATAAAACAAGACTCCAAATGTTTTCACCGTTTACCCCATCCTAAGGGAGCCCTTGGAATGCATCCAGTGGCCCTAGCGCAGCTGTGACAAACCCGGCCTCTGTATGCACTAGGTAAGTTTACTAGTTCCTTCTGTGTTGCTGTGACCAACAGTTGACAAAACTCCTTAGAAGGAAGACAAATTTATTTTGCCTCTCAGTTTTAGTGGGCTCAACTCATCACAACAGGGAAGACATTTATGCCAGGAAGCAGAGAAAGGGTAATGCCAGTATTTTGCCGGCTTTCGCCCCACACTCACCTCAGAGGGTGGTGCTATTCACATTCAACGTGTGTCCTCTTCCTTCAGGAAATCTCCCCACAGACACACAAAAAGGTGTGTCTTGCCATCTCCTGGGTGATGTGCCCATGAGGCTGACAATGAGGCTGACTGTCACAGGAGGCAGTACCGACACATGGACCTTGGTAGTACTCTAGCCTCTACCTCTGGTCAGGCTGAGGCTGTGGAAGGCATCTAGACTTGTGTTAGACCTTCCTGCTGTGGATTCACTGACTGACGTAACCTCTAAGGGTGTAGGTGCAGTCATGGGTCTGCGTGAATGCCAAGCTGTGTTTCAGGAAAAGGATCTCGGATGTGCTGAGCACCCTGCTGCCCTAATCAGCCTGGGGCCTTGGAATTCCTGGAGCATAAGACTTCAGTCCCAAAGAATGATAAATTCACAGGATCGCTGGGACTAGAGGGTAGGCCTACACAAGTGGGAAGCTGGGATTTGCAGAAGACAAAATTAGTCAACAAAGATCTGCTGATTTTTACCCTTGGCCTCTCATCAAGTAGCCTGCTGGGGTAAGGTAATTAACAAATAGAAAGATCCAGTAGCTGCATGTATGTTTCAGTAGAGCTGCCTCTCAAGACATGATCTTGAGCTTGTTTGGAGGCAAGAAGGCATATTGTATGGAGAAGATGGGTGATTTGTTAAACTGGGGGCAGGAAGACTAAGTAGAAGATGAAAGGATAGCACCATCCTTCTGCCTCCTGCAGAAGCCTCCCTGCAGACATCAAAGGGTGGGGCAGAGGAATGGCAGAGAAGCTGAGTAGGTGGGAGAAGTCTAAGAAGGTGTGGGAGGGAAGGGGGTGAGAGGAAGACTGGAGAGGGGGCTTGTGGAGAGGAGCAGGAGAAAGGTAGACGATGGAAGGAGCCTGTTGGGTGCAGATGACTAGCAGGAGAGGTCTGGGATTCAGAAGAGGGAGGTGGTTGTGATGAAGTGACTCCAGGGGACCAGAGCTAGGCATGGAAGTGGGATGGGGCAAGGCCGAAGCAGAGGTGTAAACTGAATGTGAGAACAGCATTGTAGTGCTGCTGCTGCTGCTGGATAGTGAAGTGGGATTTCTTTTGTCTGTTTGTCACAATGCTGGGTGAGCTGTGACCAGAACAAGAGGTCAGGGCTTCGTAACAAGGAGGTGTGGCGTTGAGACTATTGTAGGATGGGTGAAAGTAATCCTGGAGACTGTAGAAAGGAAGGCAGCTTCCAGGGACTGGAGCATATATATCCTAATGGTAACAAAAGTCTATATAGGCAGTGCATATACAGGCAGATATAGCGCCTACCTAGTCCCCACTACTACCAAAGAACAAGAGAAGAGATGCATAAGGCTTTCCAGTTATCAAGAAATTATACAGCCAGGAGTGCTGGTGCATGCTTGTAGTACTCAGGAGGCTGAGGCAGGAGCATTATGAGTTCAAAGTCAGTCTGAGATACAGCAAGAGCCTGTTTGAAAAAAACAACAAAAACTTTTGAAAAATAATAAATAAACCGCATCAAGTGTACTATTCTGAATGACTCAAAGTCTACAGAAAGACTAGCACACTCATGCTTATTGCTGTGGTATTCACAATAGCCAAGACATGGAACCAGACTATATGTCTACTAGATAAGTGAGTAAAGAAAATGTGGTATACATATGCAATGGAATTTTACTCAGCTATAAAAAAGAATGAAATGACATTTAAAGGAAAGTGGATGGAATTGGAAATCATCACAGTAAGTGAAAAACAAGCATGTCTTCTCTTCTATGTGGAATCTAGATTTAAATTTAATGATATAACATATATGATACTAAAAGGTGTGTGTATATATACATACATATACATAAACACACACACACACACACACACACACACACACACACATGACCTTAAAGTAGAAGGGGATTATTTGGGGAGAATGGGAGGGGATGTGGAGGGACAGTAAGGGAGAAGGTGGAAGATATGAACAGGTGCTTTTTTATATATATATATGAAAATGTCACAGAAAAAAATCATTGTCTTGTATACTAACTAAAAAATAATTAATTTTAAAAGCTTTTAAAGTCAGGCTCTCACTATGTAGTTCTGGCTGGCCTTGAACTCACTATGCAGGCCACCCTAGTCTTGCACTCACAGAGATCTGCCTGACTCTGCCTTCTGAGTGCTGGGATTAAAGTCAAGTGTCATGACATCAGGGCCTAATTTTAAAAAAATGTAAAGAAACTTTAAAAAGAAATGATAATCAACATTTTGTTTTGTTTGTTTTTGTTTTTTTGAGATGGGGGGGGCCTCACTTTTTGGGCCTGGCTGGTATAGAATTCACTGTGTAGACCAGGCTAATCTTGAACTCATAAAGATTCCCCTGCCTCTGCCCCTGAGTGCTGCCCCAACACCTGGTACTACCGATGTTTTTTAAAACTGGCAACATGAAGCAACTATACACACACACACACACACACACACACACACACACACACACACACCAGGCTGGAGAACAAACCCAGGTTTTTGTATGAAGCAACAAAATTAAAGCTGACAAGTGAGAATCCCTTCACGATGGAAAAGCAAAACAAACAAAGAAATAGTGTCATCTTAGGCCAGATTTGTGTTGTTTGACTTATTAAAAGGTGCAAAGGCTTAATTATTAAAGATGTCTCCAATGCTGGATGTCAGAACTGAGTATAAGAATAAGAGGAAGGTATTTGTCTTTAATGGGGCAAACCATGGAAAATATGATCTAAGAACTGGACCTTTCCCTGCGAATCTAAAACCCCAGTCACCCCAGGGTGCAATCTGTCCTCAAAGCACCCTCTTCTGTTTCTACCCCCCAATCCCCCCACACACAGAGCCAGAGTCTGAAACAGAGTTTGTCAGCGTCCTGGCACCATCCCAGGGTGCTGTCCATGCCTACTGCCAACTCCGGCTTGATGCAATCTGGAGATTCTGGTATTGGAGGAGAGCCGATCGAAGACAATGAAGGCAGAGAGGCTAGCCAACTGTAAGTCCCGGCGACTGCTGCACTCACCACTACACCACTGAGCATAGTGCCTGGCACACAGGTGGGGCTCAACAAATGCTCATTGAGTAAATGGATGACACTTTGCAGCAGCTAGAAGTTACGTTTGTAGAACACTGGCCCAATCCCTTCCAGCTAGGAACCCTGGCAACTTCTCTGAAACCACTGCCTTAATTTCCCTTTCAGACATCAGGACTCACTCATGACCCTCCACAATCTAAGTTATGCTTTGTGTCTGAAACACATGCTGTCCCATGACGAGAAGTTTGAACACTTGATCCTTAACTAGTGGTGCTGCTTTTGAAGGCTACGGAGCCTTTGGGATGTGAGGCCTGGCTCATGATGTGTCAACCACTACAAGTGGACCTTTCGGGGTTCTGATGTTTAATACTGATAGGCAGGATCCAGAATCACCTAGGAGACCAACGTCTGGGCACATCCGTGGAGGGTATTTCCAGACACTTTTTAACCAAGTAGATCTATCATGAATATAGGTGGTACAGTTATGTGGCCTGGAATCCTGGAATGCATAAACAGGTGAAAGCTAGCTGAGCACCTGTGTCGATTGCGCTCTGAGTCCTAACTGAGGATATAAGGTTCCCAGCTGCCCCAAACCTCTACTACCATAGCAGATTGTACCCTTGAACTGTGAGGCAAGATGAACCTCTGTTTCCCTCCTAAGGGAGTGGTTTATTGCATCTGTCAGGTATTTTATTGTCCAGCAAGAAGAGTCACTAATCCACGGGTTAGCCTAGCCCCCAGCTCTGGTCTGATACTCTACCTAACCCACCTCAGGCTGCCGGCACCGTGTATGGAACCATTCTAGCTGCCCTGCCCTCCCAGCCACGATGGCTTGTTCGCTCTGAAAACAAGAGTCAAAGCAACTTTCCTTTAAGGCGATCTGTCCGGTATTTTGTTACAGAGTACGGAGCACATCTTAGCACCTGATTCTTTCCAATTCTGCTCAGTCCTTCACCTTCTATCAATTCCTCCCTATGCCCTCCTGAGAACACTCAGCACATACCACCTCATGTCCTTGCTAAGGCTGTTGGCTCACCAAGAACCTCTTCCACAACTTACCCCCTGGGTCTATTTCACTGAAAGTCTAGTCTTCCCGGTCCACATCAAACATCCCTCTTCTGGGAAACCTTCCCACATTTACCTTGCCACTTTGTCTGACCTTTCTCATTAAAACAGTTATTTCTAAAATGACTTGTTCTTTTATTTGTGTGTCACCCTTTACAAGCCTTTGGGATCCTTTTAGGCTAACCCTAGTTTATTCATCTTCATATACCCAGCTAAACTGTCCACACAGAGGTGGGGGGTGGGGATGTGGAGGGAGGAGAGGTGTCAGAGAGGTTCAAAGAGGTTGGTAGAAGAAATGTTAGTGGGTTGCTGTTAGAACTGTGGCTTCAGAAACCGAACGTTCTTTTTCTGACTCACATACTACCGAGAAGCAGAAGTACCACTAAGACTGGCAGGAGATAAAAGAGCCCTTACGCCATTCTCCTGGGGTAAAAAGACTGGTTCCCTTAGGTGCTGTCCCCCCCAACTAACCCTGAGTTCCAGCAGAGAAGACATGGTCACACTTTCCTCCTGTTTTCAGTCCTTTCTTTGGAAGAACTAGCAGCCCTGATCTCAGAGCAGTCCCATAATAAGGGTACGTGCTTCTTCCGGCTTCCATCTGCCCAGTCATCTTGCTAATTGGAGGGACTCTGGTTCCCCCAGGCAGTCTGGATCTGTCAGGCAGAAAAGTCCTCTCTGGTTTTCTGGATGTAGTCAGTGTTCCTGCTGGCCCCTCCTTGGGTGTTCACTTGTCATTCAGGCCTCATGAAAGGCTCCCTTCCAACTGCCCATTCACTGTAGTTCATTGTCCCTGCCCATTCATTCCCATTCATGGGGATAATTCCTCCATCAGCCACACGCACAGGGGCCGTGTGCACGTGTGTTGAGACCCCATGTCCCTATTAGCACTGAGGCCACTTGAAATAAAAGGCAGTGTCGCCTGAATGCAGAACGGGCTCCCCTCTCTAATGGATGGAGTCTGTTGTGCTCAAGTTATTTGAAGAAATACCAGGAAAATGCAGGGCTGCTGAGAGCTGAGGAGGAGGAGGGGCAGGGCAGTCCTGGCAGCCACCTTCTTAAAGCACTGTCGGGGACTTGAGTCCAGATACTGCAGCACGGTCCCATCCTTCCTGAACCAGCTCATTCTGGAGACGCACTCCATCACGCACACATGGTCCTCTCACACTTCCTGGACACATCTTCCACTTCCTACATTAAATCCCATTTCATTCAACCAGCAGCTCTGCTCCTTTTGTTTCGTTTGTTTTATCTGTGGGGTGGTGCTGGGACTCAGGGCCTCGTGAGTGCCAGACAAATGCTCTCCACTGAGCTAGGTCCCCAGCTCTTCACAACACTTTTAAGATGGTGATTGATAGATGATCGGAAGCAAAGTAAAACTAAGACCATGAAATAGGAAATAAGAGAAACATAGCCAAAGGACCATGTTATTGATCATCTACTACTTGACACTGAAGGATGTGCCTGCTGGCCACCTCCAGGTGCCCAGAACCAGCCTTGATTCTCCCTGACATTAAGGTTTGACCATCTCTGCAGAGTGTTTAAGTCAGGGTCAATTTTTTTTTTTTTTTTTTTTTTTTTTGGTTTTTCAAGACAGGGTTTCTCTGTGTAGCTTTGGAGCCTGGCCTGGAACTCCCTTGGTAGCCCAGGCTGGCCTCGAACTCACAAAGATCCGCCTCCTGAGTGCTGGGATTAAAGGCGTGTGCCACCACTGCCCGGCATCAGGGTCAATTTTAATCCAACCCTTCACTGAGGGCCCTTCCCTGGTTGACACTGGGACCCATGGGCCCAGAAGCCAATGGGCTTCTTAGCAATACCCTGCCAGTGGTGCCAAAGCCACTTTGTGGACTCAAGAGATTTCAAATGTTGGGCAGGAAGAGGATGAACTCCAGTAAATGTTCAGAGCACCTGATGGGAGAGGCTTTGCCGGTCAGTAGCTGTTTCAGGGCCTTCCTGGCTCCTGCTCCAGCAGACACCGGCTGATGTTTGCTTGCCTGGTGAGAAACACCAGAATGTCTTCTCTCCAGGACAGATCCCATCGAGAGGGCAATTGGTCCTTCACAGGGGTGTTTTGTAACTAAAAAGACAAAAAGGCTCTGGGATCACACAGAAGTCGGTTAGAATCCAAATCTGCCTTGACAAAAGGCCTTGGGGAAGCCCCTGGACTGTTTAGAACCAAAGTTTTTCCTTTTGCATTTGTATGTTTCTCAGCTTGAGCATGCTGAAAAATTAGACTGGATATTGTCATGCTTCACATTAATAATGTTTGGTTAACACTGGACCACACGTCCAATAAAAGTCTCATTATAGCAGAAATGATGAGAAAAATCTTATCATCTAGTAATGTTATAAAGATGTGATATGGCACACCACTGATGTGGTTTTGGTGAACACTGCTGTATGAAAGAATATACACACAATTATGTATGGTACCTAATACTTGATCGTAAATGACTATTTTACCTGTTATGGTGGCTAATCTTCATTGTTAATTTGACAAGTTTAGAATCACCCAGGAGACATGAGGTGGGAAGGTAGGCCTTGCATGTGTGTACCACCAATGGGCTGGACTCTGGGATAGAATAAGAAAAGAAAGCTGGCTGAGCACCAGCATCCATCTCTCTCTGCTTCCTGACTGCAGATGACTGTGATCAGCTGCCTCACACACCTAGACCATGCATGCCTTCCTTGAATAAAGCTCCCCTTTCTTACATTGCTTCTTCTATCAGGTGCTTCATCACAGCAAGGGCAAAAGCAGCTAATACACTGGCTTGTGTGTTATACAATACCTTTATCTACCTAGAAAAAAAAAAAGTTTCACTGTAAACAATATACAGCAGCCTCACGCTTCCCTTGATTGCAGGAAGCCATGTGGGATGACTGACCTGTACTGTTAGCTTTGTATAAACCACACTGTGGTGAACTCACCTATAGATCAATGTCTTGACTATGTCCCTGCCAACAGACAATGCCTGACTATAATGCTTTGTAGACGATGCCGTCCTGTGTATATAGCAAGTTTAGAACACCCCCAGATGGTATTTGTACTCACCCACCCCAAGTTGTGACATTTAAAAATGTCTCTAGACATTGCCACATATTCCCTGGGGAGCAAAATCTTCCTCAGTTGAAAGCCATTGATACACCCACCCTAGGTTTTTTTCTAAAGATTTGATGATATGCTAGTATATATAGGTATCTCACATAGCAATCCAGTACATAGGAAATGATCCATATATATTAGATCATTTAAAACTTTAAGTAACGTTAGCCGGGCGGTGGTGGCGCACGCCTTTAATCCTAGCACTCGGGAGGCAGAGCCAGGCGGATCTCTGTGAGTTCGAGGCCAGCCTGGGCTACCAAGTGAGTCCCAGGAAAGGCGCAAAGCTACACAGAGAAACCCTGTCTCGAAAAACCAAAAAAAAAAAAAAAAACAACTTTAAGTAACGTTTTGTAGGTTTCCCTTCCATATTCACTCACCAGGGATTGTCCTGGGGTGGAGGGCCACAATCCCTAGAGAAGAGCTCTGAAGGAGGTATCCAAGCCAAGCGCTATCACTAGTGGCTTCATTAATCTCAGGATGAAAAGCAGTAGACAACTTCAGATGCTCGGGTATATTTGGAACTGTGTGAAGGGAAAAGGGGGTTGTAGTTTGCTATGGTCAAGAATTTTGTTATCGCTGCCTTGTTTTTTGAGGTGCTGGACCTCGTATTTAGCAGAAGCTAAGCACTGGACCATATGCTCAGTACATCTTCACTGTTTTGTTTTTATTTGAGAGTGGGTCTTATTAAGTTGCTGAGGCTAGCCCCAGCAAGCAACTTCGCTGCCCAGCAAGAACTTGAACTTATGATCCTCTTAATCCAGTCTCCCAGGTACCTGGGATTACATTTAGACCAACACACTTATCTACTGAGACCTAATGGGATGAGGGCCTTTGGGAAGTAGTTAGTACTTCCCATTCAGGTAGAGCTCAGGTACAGCCCTCAAGAATGGGATTAGTATCCTTATACAAAGAGGCCCCAGAAAGCTGCCTTATCCACTCCCTGCACCATCACACAGAGACCGTGCAAGAACCCACACTCCTGAAGTAGAAACTGGACCCTCGCCAGACCTTGAATCTGCTGGTGCCTCCATCTTCAATTTATCAGCCCTCAGAAATCAGAGAAAACACATCCGTTGCTTAGAAGCCATGGGGTCTATAACAATTTTTTTTTTCATAGCAGCCCAACCAGAGTAAGACATTGCTGGAGGCCCAGAGACCGCAGTAGCTTAGGAGTTATTTCCAAGCGGACAACTTGTTTCTTCTCAATTCTCTCTTCCCACTGCTATTCTGGGAGGATATAGAGTCCATGCTAGGTGAGACATCAAGGACAGTGTGGATAAGATGCTGAGTCTGTTGGCATGGCTAGGGCAAGGGAGGAAAGATCTAGGCTCGGTGGGCTGCAAGCTCAGGCCACAGAGGAGAAGCTGCCTGCCCTAAATGCCCACTATACATCTGGCCTGAGCTGCTGTGACCATCCTCTTGCCCAGAGCCAGGCTTCCTTTGCATGTGCACAGGGCATGTTGAGTCTGGAGGTTGCACTTCCTTAAGAACTGGAACCAATGGGAGCCTTCCACGTCAGCACTGGTTTCTTCCAGAACAAAACCAATGGAACAATATCATCCCTTGACCTCTGCAGGGACTGGTCCAGGAATCCACTCAAATTTCAAAATTTGTAAATACTCAAATCTCTTCTCTTTCTTCTTCCTCTCTCTTCTTCCTTTTCCTCTTTAAGACAAGAATTCTACCACTCAACTACATCCCAGACTTTGGTTTTTTGAGAACTTGAACTCACAATCCTCCTGCCTCAGCCTCTCAAGTGTTTTGATTACAGAATTATGTCACCACCTCCAGCATTAAGTCCATGATAGAAAGTGGTATATTTGTATAGAACCTATTGCAATGTCTCCCGTGTTTTAAATTGCAACACCAACCAAAATGTAAATGCTATGTGAATAGTTGTTATAGTGTATTGCTCAAGAAATCATGATTTTTTTTTTAAGTCTGTTCATGCTCAGTACAGACCCAACTGTTTTTCCCTATATATTTTTGATCCAAGGTATTGGCTAAATCCACAGATGTAGAACCTGCAGATAGGGAGGGACCTGAGGGAATCTGAAGGACTCAACCTCTTTGTGTGTGTGTGTGTGTGTGTGTACATGTACATGAGTACATGAGGAGTAAAGGTCAACCTAGGGTATAGTTCCTCAGGTGTTGGTTCTTTTTTCCCCCAGACTGTCTCACCAATTAGGCTAGGCTAGGTGGTCAATGAGCCTCGGGCATCCATTTGTCTCTACCTCCCAGTGCTGGGATTATAAGCTCATACCACCATGACAGGCCTTTTGTCACATCTCTCTAGTACCTCAAACTCTCTTTCTTAATTTTTAAAAAAATGTTATTATTGTCAGTATGTGATGCATGGGTGTGGGAGCACACAAGCCATAGCGTAAGTGTAGAAGTCCAAGGACACCTTTCTGGAGTCCGTTTTCTCCTTCCACTCTTCTGTGGGTTGCAGGGATCCAACTCAAGGCATTAGTCTTCATGGAAGTGTTTTTACCCACCAGACCATCTCTCTAGCCTTCAACCTGTCCTTCTCGATGGCGGAGCAGCAATGATAATGGACTTGACATCAGTCGGCCAGACTTGTTCCGCAACACTAGTCATTAGGCAGGTACATGGCCTCGACTGAGTCTGTTCTCTTTAGGGATCCCTTTGTCATCTGCTCTCAGGCAGGCTGGCACCAGCTCCCTAAAGTGCACTGGGTAGATCTATAGAGCTCAGTGACCCAACCCACTCTGTGGAGGAAGGAAGGGCTGTGCATGCACACTCACCCACCATCAAGTACAGTCTCCCACTGAGGGGGCAAGGCCATGCCAGAGCCACTTGAAAGGGAGTTGACAGATAAAAGGGGCTGAACTGACAGTCTGAGCACAGATCAAGGCCAAGGCCAGCCATCTCAGAAAGGCAGAGCTCAGGGGCCCTTGTAAAGATTTATGAGAGTGTATGTGACAGGCACTAGGACCTACAGCAGCTGAGAGAGAGTCCAGTAGAGCATCTGAAGGGGAAAGAATTAGCTGTTTTGGTCTTAATCATAAGATTAGCTGAGAAAAAGTTAAAAAAACAAAAACAAAAACAAAAACAACATACTCTTTGCTTTTCTGTCTGTCTCTCTGTCTCTGTCTTTCTCTATCTATCTATCTATCTACCTATCTACCTATCTATCTATCTATCTATCACCTATCTCTACTCTCAGAGAATTAAGAATAAGAACTCCAAAGGTGTGTTCTGCAGACATGTGTATATGGTATACACTGACTGATCTGTGGACTGGATTCCAGGCACCTAGCCACATTCTCCTCTGTGTGTGTCACATCTGCCTCTCATCCCCTACTTCAGGACCCCTACAATCTTCTGCTTAGTGAATAGTGACATCCTAGAGGATGGCCTGCCTGATCCCCTGCCTCCAACTTCCTATACAAAGGTCATTCCAAGCATAGGTTTCAACACTCCATCACTATCACTTGATAACCTCCATGGTTCATTTCTTTAAGACCCAAGCTACTACCTGATAGTCTCAGAAAGCCTCTCCATGAAATCACAAATCAATAAGCTGTGATTGACTTTCATTTTGAAATAGGGTCTCAATAGGCCTGGCTAGCCTTGAACTATCCGTCCTTTTTCCTCCATCTTCTGACTCAGCAGTGGGTCACAGGTATGAGCTAGGAGCTTTAAAAGTGATGTGTGAAAATTATCATTCACTTCCTTCATGAGATCTTGTTGGCCAAGCCTCTCAATGCTCTGAGTCCCTTTCTTTATCTCTGAAAATGATCTAGTTTTTACCCGGTGACCCTATAGACACAAAGTGAGCACCAATGACGCAGTAAATGTCGAAGGGCTTTCTACACTGTGAAGGGGAGAACTGGTAACTCAGTTCATTTGTGTCTCTAGCACCCCCCTCAACGTCCATGTAAGATAATCTGCACATTTTTTCCTTTCATGGGGATTCTTCATTTACTGGTCAGGTAAATCTTGTCCCCACAATCTCACCCATCTCCCCACACCACACCCTCAGTCATCACCACCACATCCATATCAATCAAGACTAAAGCTGGAGGGTGTAGGTTTCTAGACATAATCAAGACAGTGCCAAGCTGTGCATACTGGCACATTCCTGTGATCCAGCAATTTAGTAGAAGCAAGAGAATCAAGAGTTCATGGCTATCTTCAGCTGCAGAGTGAACTTAGGTCAGCACAGGAGACATGAGACCCTGTCTCAAAAAGAAAAAAAAAAGCACAAAAAAAGAAAGATGTGATACTTATATAGACTGACCAACAAGAAAGAAGAGACTCAGAAACAGAACTCCACACAGGACACCTGAGTTATGACAGAGGGGACACAGTGGGAAAATAACTTCTGAGTTACCTGGTATCCATTTGAAAAAATACTCTATCATCTATCTATATTCATTATTATTATTATTTGTAGCCAGATGTTTCTCCAGTCTTGCCCAACCCCGTGGTCCAGAAGAATCTCTCCCACGTGCATTCCCTCAGCTGCTTATAAAATAATCACTCAGAGGCTTATATTAATTACAAACTGTGTGGCCGATGGCTCAGGCTTCCAACTAGCTAGCTCTTACAACTTCAGTCCATTTCTATTAATCTATGTCTTGTCACATGGCTTTGTGGTTTACAGTACTTTCACATCTTCCAGCATCTCCCCTACTCTCGTTTCTTCTTCCATCTCTTCAGTTCGAATGTCCCGCCTAACCTTATTCTGCCTTGCCATTGGCCAGGCAGATTTATTTATCAACCAATCAGAGCAACACATATTCACAGCATACAGAAAGACATCCCACAGCAATTATTGGTTTGGGTGTTTGTGAGACAGGGTCTCGGGTAGCAGAGGCTGGCCTCAAACTTGCTGTGCACTTAAGATGACCTTGAACTCCTGATTTGAACTCCTGACCTTGAACTCTGCCTTCCAAGTGTTGGGATTACAAGTGGTTATGAAACTCATTAAAAAACAAAACAAAACAAAACAAAAGTTGGGGTCTCATCTAGGTCAAGCTGGTCTCACAGTTACTCTGTAGCCAAGAGTGAATTGAACTTCTGATCCTCTTGCTCCCAACTCCCAGGCTCTGAGCTTACAGGTACGTTCCAGCACACCTGGTGGTGGTACTGGGGATCAAAACCAGGCCTTTGTGCATTGTAGGCAATCATGATACCAACTATATCCTCAGCCATGGAGTCATGAAGCCATTCATCATGACTACTACTTAGCACTACATATATAATACAACCCTGGGAAAATTATAGACAAGAATAGAGAATGCAAAACACTAAAGCTTCTAGAAAAAAATAGAGGCTATTTTCTTGATTTTTGCAAATACCTCATAGGCAGGGAATAAAATGTACTCACTGTGATGGAAAAATATTGATAAGAGTTTTTCTTTGTCAAGGAGTTCCATTAAGAGCAAAAAGACAAAGCTTTGAGTGGAGGAAAAACATTTACAATACATATATCTGGTAAGGAACTTGTCAGAACACATACACACAAAACTGAACTCAAATTCTCAGTAAAGAGACAGAAGGCAAGTTCAAAATGAGTGAAAAAATTTAGACAAGGGATTTGTTTAAAATAAGAGGATATACAATGGCCAAGAAAGATGTTCACTATGATTAGTTGTCTGGAAAATATAAGCCAAGGCCATAAGTAATGGCCTCTAGATAACAACCAGAATGGGAAAATGAAAAAGCCTGATAATACCAAGTGTTGCCAAGGATGAAGAGGGTGTGAAGCTCAACCACTGTTGACAACAGTATAGATGTTCTTGGCTACCCTTGGGCATGCTGGCAGAATGTCTATTCAAGCTGAGCATGTGACCCAATGTTCCATTCTTATACACACTAGGAGAGGTTGTCACATGTTCTCTAAGAGTCCTAGCAGCATTGTGTTAGGAGTCCCCGAGTGGAAAAATCTGGAAACTTAAACTCCTGTTATTAGTGGATGGGTACATTCGTAGACCAGAGAGAAAGGGGAATAACAGAGTGGCTCCTCTCTTGTATATAGTGTCCTATGTACAACAGCATCAGCCACCTACAAAGGAGTACATGGTGTGATTCTGCTGGTAAGAGAGAGATAAAAGGCAGCGTTCCATAGATATGGAGAGATGACTTAGCATTTAAGAGCACTAGCTGTTCTTCCAGAAGTTCTGAGTTTAATTCCCAGCACCCACATGGCAGCTTACAACCATCAGTAACTGTAGTCTCAAGGGATACAATGCCCTCTTCTGGTGTACACATAAAATAAACAAACAAATAAGTAATTTTTTAAATAGGTCATCATGCTAGCAACTGGAAAACAAGACTGGTTTCTGTTCTTGTTTAATTTTAAAGTTCTTGTTTCTTTTGTTTTCATTTTGAGACAGGATCTCTTGTAGAACCGGGCTAGCCCCAAACTCACTGGTAGCTGACAAGGACATTAAACTCCTTGCTTCTCCTGCCTCTACCTTCTGAGTGCTGGGATTAGTATCCTACCATACTCAGCTAAAGCCCCCATGTCTTGATATGTGCTCTATTGATAGGAGAACTTGACCTATTGATAGGAGAACTTGATCTACTGATAGGAGAACTTGACCTATTGATAGGAGAACTTGTCCTTCATGACTTGTACACATTTCTGTATGTACATATACAAACACTTCAATGCATTTTTATTTAAAAATTTCCTCATGATAATCTTGCAAAGAAAGACGCTCCAAACAGATAAGAAATGTGTCCAGTGTTACATGGGGATGAGAAGCACATCTAGGACTCTGTGTTCCTACACACCATCTCCTGCCTTTATATTTGATTCTTTTCACATTTCTAGCTCAGCTCCTCGTTGGGCTTAGAGCTACCAAAGTTGGGCACTTATCTTTGCAGTCAGTATAGGGCTGGAAGCCATAGTTCTGAGCATGTTCAGTGAAGAATGGAGTCAGAGACAAACTCCCATCCTCACTCACTTGGACCTCCCCTTCCTCATGTACCCTCTTTCTGCTCTGGCTCTAATAGACCTCCCAAACTTACCCTGGCTCTTTTTACCTCTCTGTACTGCTGCCGATGCACTCTTGCCCAGCTCTTGACTCTTCCTCGCTGCTTGGCCAAATCAGTGCCATCTATGGGGCAAGCAGACTTCAGTCTTATATCCAGAAGGGCAAGTAGAAAAGAATAAATGAAGGGGTTGAACAAATGTCTGTTATGATGGCTCCTTCTTCCTGCCTAGGCTATCACCTCATCCTTCAGGCATAGCACATCAACTATGTGCTAATATAAGCTGGATGCGTGTTGGGTACAACTCCATGTGGTAGCAGCTCAGACACCAACTCCCATCTCTCTCTCTGGCCCCCAGGACTGCTGTCTCCCTGCCTAGCAAGCTTCATCCCCCAAAGAGGGAAGAGGCGGCTCTCTGGTCTGGCAGCTCAGCAGGACAGGAAGCAGGACTGTCCTTCTGTCTCCTCCTCCCCCACACAGCTGGGAAGCCTTCCATCACTGCCTCCCAAAGAACCAAGACCTGGATGTCTGTCGATAAGAGCCTCCGCTGAAAAGGTTGCCAGCAAACCTCCCCTCCCGCAGCTCAGGAATCCAGCGCTGACCTCCGCCCCCACCCTTAGGCTATGCCCCACCTGAAGCATCATAGGGGATAGGGTTTCCTGGTAGCTGCCTTGGGCTTCTGACGCATTTTTGGTACTGGACAAAGCATGATGCATGCAAAGTGAAAATCCCATCCCATCTCAGAGGGACAGCAGTAGGTGACTCATTACTCGGAGTTTTATGTCTGGCCAATGCCTCAAATGCAAGCTGTGGTTAACATAACTCAGTGACAGTCCAACAAACAATGGCATCAGGTTTGGGCTGCTCATTTGTACCCTGATCCTTACCCCTTACCAGTAGGCTTCCCTGTCCCTGCAGACCCTACCCTAACTCTCTCCCAGCCTTGCCCTCTTTTCCTTCCTAAGTACCCTCCCCTCCACTCATCCTGGTCTCCTGTAACCCTGTAATCCTTCTCCTCTCAGCCTTGGACCTTGCTGTTACTTCTCTGGGTTTCTGTTTCCTATCTATAACCTGGAGTTAAATGTTCTTCCCTGCTGGGTAGAGGGCTTGGACAGCATTGAGGGGAATCTCATTTGTGAAGGCACCAGGGTATACTTATAAGAGCTTGATTCCTGGTTGTTGGTTTTTTTTTCCCCCTTTCTTTCTTTTTCTTTTTCCTTAACATACGGGACTTGGTGACTCAAGACATTAGTGGGATTAGTGAGGCTCAAATTCTTCATATATTTTTCTCCAGATTCACAGGTTCACAATGCCCTGGGCTCTATTTCCTGTCTTTTCATGATCAAAAGAATTTGAGAACATTTTCATTTGGATCCTTTAGAGATGACTAAAATAAAGATCGTATCAGAAGTACATTAGTATAAAAGATTCGGAGGCATTGTTTTGAAAACATGCTTGGAGAGTGCTCAGCAATCACTGATCTAGCCAATAGATTATAAACTCCCGGAGGACAGACAGGCTGCCTGTCAGGTTCACTATGGCATCTTCAGGGCTAGCTTACAAGGAACTGCCAGAAGCCCCTTCAGGAGAAGGGAGAGAGTAGCCCTAGTCCCTGCAAAGTGCTACAGAACCTGG
The DNA here is from genome assembly GCF_004664715.2 of Peromyscus leucopus. NCBI lineage: Eukaryota > Metazoa > Chordata > Mammalia > Rodentia > Cricetidae > Peromyscus > Peromyscus leucopus. The sequence goes on from NC_051077.1 coordinate 51,417,668, forward strand.
ACCCAGAGGGGATCAGTTGAAACCATCTCCGAGTTACCTCTGCTTGCTTTACCTTGAATCTCAGGCAGGTACCAGCAACCCAGCCTGGAGGTGGATATGGTCAGACTCATCCATCTCTGCCAGAGGCCCTTCTGTTGCATTCTACCCTAGCATCCTCTTGACGACAGCATGCATAGCGCTGGCTTCCTCTTCTCTGCCTTCATGCTACAAACCTAATGGAAGTTTAGCTAGGAGTACTCGCAAGGTGTCCTTTTCTCCTGGATCTCGGGGTGGGAGGGAGGAGAACAGAAGGTATGCAAGGTCCCCTCTCCCCTCTGTGGCATGGGCCAAGAAGAGTGAGGAGTTGGTTTGCAGAGGTGGGGGACAGGGAAGGGGGTCAGTGGGGATTTGTTTAGGGGATTGAGCCTAGGGCATCATGCATGCTAGGTAAGCACCCTATCACTAGGCTGCATCCCCAGACGGGGTGTGGAGTGGAGGTGGTGGGGTGGAAGCCAGAGGACAAAGTCAGATTATCTCCATATTGGGATTAGACAAGGACTGGCCTTTTATGTGTATGCCACATGTCTGAACTCGGGTTGGATCTCAATCTCATGCTTGCATCACAAGAACTTTTCCTGTTTTTTTTTTTTTTTTTTTATGTTGAGATAGGGTTTTCCTAAACTGGCTTAGGCTGGCCTTGAACTTACTCTGCAGCCCAGGCATGCCTTAGTTTTCCAAGAAGCTGGGATGCCAGACCTGCACTACCAGGCTGGACTCAGGATGTTGGATCACACACTGGGTTTGGTATGCATGGCCAGGGAAACCTGGAATCAGACTCTTGAGATGCCGGACACCTCCAGAAGGTCCCTTACTGTCACTCAGGGTTGAAATGGATTTACCTGTCAAGTCTCAGATTGAGAAAGCCCCTCTCGGCAAGAAGGCCAAGCAGGCAGGTGGCTGCTCAAAAGAGGCTTCCTTTACTCTATCCTCAGAATGCCTAGTCCAGCTGCCTGAGAAGCACAGGTCTGGGCAAGGCCAGAGACCAGCACTGCAATTAAACCAGCCCCACAATTGTGAGTTCCCAGGAGAGCCTTGCCCGCCTCCGGGTCCCTTGTCCTGGAGCTTGCAGTGGCTGGCGAAAAGCAGGAAAGGGAAAGGACAGTAGCTTGCTGCCATCTCTTCATGTTTCCTGTGCTGGGGTACATGTTCCTGGGGGCCTTTTTGGGTAGAGACAGCTTAATCAGAGACCTCAAGGTAGCACCATGGTTTTGACTTCTGGCAGGCATCCCAAAAGGAGAGTAAGGTACAATTCCAGGCTGCCTTGTGCTTCATTAACAAGTCTCCTATCTCCCTTCAGCTTGGGAATCTCTGAAGCAAGGTCAAGTGGGAGTTTAATAGTCATCTCTGGGACTGTGCAGAGGGCAGTCTTTGAACTCTGCCCACAGGTGGGTGGTTCCCACCACTGAATAGTTTATAATTTAAGTGGAAGGGATGAGACAGCCTGGAGGGAAATGCCTGGGCTTCCTAGGGGTTCTGAGTCGATTAAGAGCTATGGTCCTCACACCTAGTTCTAGAATCAAGTTTGACAAACCAGCCTGCACAGCATCCCTCGTCTAGACTTCCCAGCAGCTAAGAAAGCCCGGCCGGCGTGGGTAGCGACACCACCCCGGTGGATGCTTACATATTAGGGAAATGATTGCTGTACTCCGACAGTGCAGTTTCTCACATCAGACCCTCAGATTGGACGCTTTAATAGCTGCATACCTTCCGAGGGAGTCACCTCAACACACAGCTACACCTTCACCAGGGAAAAGTTTCCTCCACTGTGTGTGTGGAGGGGGTTAGAAGGGGTGGGCGAGGAGGAGAAGGAAAGCAATACAAAGTCCTCCTGGATGGTGCATTAAACTCCAGCCTACACATTTCCTGTGGGAGCATTTGGATGTTTCCTTGGTAGGAAAAATGTGTCCCCAATAGAAGTAGCTTCTCCTAGGCCTACTCAGTCTGCCCCCGCCCGATTTTGTCTAAAGCTATTTAGGCAGAGACAAGCTTCTCTCGTCTTTCCATGCAGGATTCAACCCTATCATGCTTTGCATCCTCTTGGGGAGACTCAGCCAGACCTGGGCCATCCTGAATCTAAAGAACTACCATAAGGTGAACACACAGAGAAGTTCCTTTATATTCGTTTTCCTTCCTGTCCTTAGGTGCCAACATAATCCTGGAACCAATCAGCTGGGAAAGCCATTGGCTTTGAAGCAGGAGGCTGGAGGAGAAGAAAAATGAGGGGAGTGGACCCCTTTCCAGACAATTGTCAGGTGGAACATAGTTCTTCCGACCCGGGGTCTGTACACATCCTGATTGAGATGGAGTACCTGGTATTTGGTGGGGTGCAAGGAAGCCCAACTTGTTTACACTGCCTCTCCTGGGCATTTTTCACTAGCCGTTCTGAGCAAGAAATTTATTTTCTTTTTTTTTTTCTTTTAAATTTTATTTTATGTGCATTGGTGTGAAGGTGTCAGATACCCTGGAACTGGAGTTACAGACAGTTGTGAGCTGCCATGTGGGTGCTGGGAATTGAACCTGGGTCCTCTGGAAGAACAGCCAGTGCTTTTAATTACTGAGCCATCTCTCCAGTCCCAAGAAATTAATTTTCAGTGCTGACTTCAAGACAATAACACCAGCTCATTATCCAGCATCCTTTCTCAGGTAGTCTGAATTTAAATTTAGTCAAATGGGCGAGTGAGATGGAGATCTGGGGACAAAGTTGGAAATTACTCCTTGCCAGGGTTTTCAGTTGCTAATCAGGTCATCGGGTTAATTCCTGTCGCCAGAGTCAACTGATAAAATGTTAATGCACCCCAACCTGTCCCTCCTTGACCCCCTCTCTCTCACACACAGGGAACTCAGCTTCCTTTAAAACTAATGGGGAGGACACTGACAGATTGGGCTCTGCCATCATGTTTGACATGAATTTGCTTACACTGGCTCATGGGATTCCCACAGCAGTTCTATGTAAGACACAATACATTTCGCAAATACAAAACTGAGGTGCAGAGAGGCACACGGACAGACACTAGGCAGCAGAGCCAGGCTCTAAAACCTGGTGTCCTTGCTCCATTGCTGTTGCTGTGATAAAATACACCGATAGAATGAATTTAGGGGAGACAGAGTTATTTAGCTTCCAGTCCCAGTCCATCATTGGAGGGAAGTCAAGGCAGGGGCCCGAACCAGCCATTCATGTTCACGGTCAAGAGCAGAGAGAAAAGGAACACATCCATGCCTTCTGCTCCTACCTCTTTGCCTTCTCATCTCAAATTCAGGACCCAAAGCCGGGGAATGGTGCCATCCACTTTTATTTTTTATTAAAAAAAAAAAACAATGTTTAATTTCCCACCCCCAGGCCCCTGCTTTTTCCTCCTTCCAATCCCTCCCATGCCCCCCTCCACTCCTTCTCACATTGATGGCCTCTTTTTGTTTGATTATTTTTACACATATATCATTATATATATACACATATACATATATATTACATTGTTATTATATATGTATCTACTCTGAGTCTTCCCACGTCCATTAGCGTAATTAAGATAATCCCTCACAGGCATGCCCACAGGCCAGCCTGATCTAGATAATCCTTCATTGAGACTCTTTCCAGGTGAATGCCGATTGTGTTAAGTTTGAACATCAAAACTACACATTTCAATTGGTTTGCCGGTTGTTTGCCTGATTCCAAGCTCTATTTCATCAATGTCAACCTCCCTACCCCATCCACAGGATTGGCGCGTATGTCTTTAGGGTTCTTCTACTCTCCTGCTAGGCAGCAGGTTGCTGCCTGAGTGAGGGGAACTCTCCCTGGAGACAGACAGCATGGCATGGTTGGAGGTGACCCCTGGAGTGCCACGTGAGGTGTCCAGGCAGAGTTATATGCATTCTTCAGCTGGTGGGGTGGTGGGGTGCTTCAAGGCTAGGTGTATGTCTACATTCCCACGACCCAGAATCTCCGGTATTCTATGATTTTAAGAATGGAATTAAATGGTAATGAACTCGGATCTGGGGGTTCAAACCGAGACTTCTCAGAGCCGAGTACAGTAAAAGCAACGTGGGGAAGAACTGCTGTGGCGTGATGAGGGACAAGGAGCAGGTGCTACATACAGATAGAGTGCTATTGAGGAATTCTTCTACCACTGAAGCCCGGCGGGCTTTTTAGTTCTCTGAGCAATTTGGAACCTTAGCCTTGAACCCTTAATGTAAGGTCCTGTGTAAAAATCACTCCAGGAGGCTTCTAAGTCCACAGAGGTCTGGGGGTGCTATTGGAGGGCTCAGGGAGGCTGGAGACACAGCTTTCCTACTCTGATAGATGAGAAAACGAAGGCTCAGGAAAAGCCATGGTCGCTGCCCACACCTGCCCACCAGCCACTGTGGCTGTTGAGACTTTGAGCAGGGGCAGCTGCAAGTCTGGCCAGGGGAGAAGCCCAAGGCAGCTGGAAACTCTTTCCAGGGCCTCCTTCAGCAACCAGTTCCCTTTACTGTGCAGGTGGAGGGGGGTGGGGTGTGGGGGTGGGGCGTGGGGGTGGGGGGGGTTGCTCCTCTAGGCTTCTCTTGTTTTCCCCCACCTGCCTGTGTGCGGTTTGTCTGCCGGCGCCACAGAGGCGTTAGGGCTGGGGGAATTTGATCAGTGAAGAGGGGGGTGTTGTCTCAAGATGTGAGCCCAGTACAATCCTCCTCCTCCTCCTCCTCCCCTCGCAGGGCTGGGATGCCCTTCCACCTCCCACCAGGGGCTCTGGGGCTAAACATCTGAAGGCTGCCATAATGAGACAGCTGCCCTGCAACATTCAGCTTCTCTTCTGGAACACTGCTCCCCATGACCCTGCTGCTCAGGGGCTGGGTGAACCTAGCTCAGGATGGGGTCAAGTGGAAGGTCAGGTGCAGCCCTGGGGCTCCTTGTCTCCCTCCCTTGACAGCTTTTAGTGCTCCTCAGCTGTGTCGGGGGCTCCCGTTTGTTGCCAGTATTTCTGTTATCTTGCTCAAGCAGAGGGCAAGAAGGAAGGATCCTGGGTCCAGGAGGACGCTAACTCTCAAGCCCGCCTGGGTTAGTGTGTTCCTCTCCCTGGATGACCAGACCCACGCCATCGGCAACGCAGGGTAACTCCTGTCCAGTGCTCTGTCCTGCCTCCTGCAGCCACAGACGCTCTGGTCTTCAGCTTCTGCAATCCCCAGTACAATGCCAGGCAAGAGATGTGTCCTGGAGGAAGCCCTCTCCACCTTGGGGGACATATTAGGGTTTCTGCTCCTCTACACTGTCTGATCTTTATGTGATTCCTTCCCTCCCTGAAGCTTTCTCACTGAAAATGGTAGCCAAGCTCTTCAGGACTCCTCACCATTACGTTCCTCTTCCTGTGTGCCTTGGATAGCACCGGAAAACCCAAAGGGCCACCATAAACCTGGCTACCCACAGTCTCAGTCATTAGGGTCAATCCAGCCTGTGCTCAGGGCACTGGACACATGGTCCTCGTTCTCTTTCAAAGGGTTTATAATCTCAGCTGGGAGGAAAGTCAGAGCGGAAAAGCGAAATCTTACCACCTGAGGACAAATGCTTTACTGGGAGCAGCAAGATCGTACTCTAGAATTCAAGGAACAGAGTTATGAGGGTGGGAGTCTCGCCTTGTGGCTCCTTTCCTTCCTCCTAGACCAGCAGGAACAGCCCCTCAGATGCGTCCTGTCCCTGACATGTGGCACAGCTCCACCACCCGATGTCATTGGGGTATCCAGGACAAGGTGCTGGCAAACCCCAAGTCTCCCTACCCCCCTTCACTGCTTCCCTCTTACCTCCTTCCCTCTCTCCCCTCTCCATGCATGTCTATACTCAATTCTCCCTTTACAGCAGGAATCTAATGTTCGGCTGCTTTACACCCACTCTGAATGCTGCCAGCGAATAATGACTAAGGTGGTGGGTGGAAGTACAGCAAGTTGAGACCAATTTAGCAGTCCAGGGTGCCAGGAGGAGGGTGATTTAGCATCAAATGGCTTTGCAACAGCCAAGAGAGTGAAGCTGCCCCCGAAGCCAGCAGGTCACTGAGCCAAGTACACAGCCCTGCCCTGAGCGCCTGGGGCAGGGGTTGCACCAGCCACCTGGAAGTCGACTGGATGAGATGCACACCCAGGTTTCAGAGCGAGCACAGAGCAAAAGCCACTCCCTTCCCTGATCTCAGCTCGACTTGAGGGACCCCTCGTATGGCCCTCAGCTGGGGGTTTCCACCAAACTGGACCCTCCCCTGGGAGGAACTGCAGCTAGGAAGCGACCCCAAACTGCTCTTAGGGGTGATAGAAATTGAGGTCCTGTGGAGTTAGGGAGTGGGCCGACTGAACACACCTCAGGTCATGCCATAGAGAAGCAATTCAGGAAGACAAGGCGCAGGCCTTCGGGTTTGAAGATGCTGAGGGTCACTGAAGGTTTGTGTCACGTGACGAGATTGTGCGTGTGTGCATGGGTATCACAGGAAAGCATAGTTCAGAAGGAGAGACAAGGTCAGGGGATGAATAAATTGGAGGGAGGGAGAGAAAGGGAGGGAGAGAGGGAGGGAGGGAGGGAGGGAGGGAGAGAGGGAGAGGGAGAGAGAGAGAGAGAGAGAGAGAGAGAGAGAGAGAGAGAGAGAGAGAAAATATGTGCTCTGGCAGCTGCCCTGAGGGCAGTCATCCCCTCCACAGTGACACAGCAAGGCTATTGGTGTCTGCAGAGGGCCACCTTTGTTCCAGGTAGTGGACACAACCCACAGCACATGTGCTTCGGTGACAATTTAGCCTGTCACTTCGTGAGAAGAATCAGACTTCTACTGTATTGATTAGGACGGTCCCGCCTCTGTGCCGTCGTCGTCTCCTTCCATGCGCCCACTGATGTTTTTCTTCCTATGACACTCCACCCTCACCTGGGGGAAGCTTCCATGGGTGATAAACCCAGGAGCCTGGCTTCCACACAGTGTGTTGACTCACAGCAAAGAGGCTGTGGCCGTGTTTTATTCTGGAACTTACCTGCTATGTACAAGGTGCAATAGGTGAAAGATGAATCTGGCCATTCCAGTTACATATCATTAATTCAGCTTCTTTGGAGGAAGCATTGACTCTAATTTCAATGTGTACTGTATCAATAAATGTCAGGAATTAACTAATTTTAAAGAGAAATCTAACATATTAAAGTCATTCTTTAAAGTAAACCCCAAATAGATATCCCATCCCTGGCTACTTCCTGGCTTGATTTGTGCTTAACAGATATATGACATAAATGTATATAGCACTTAGGGGTTAAGAGAAGCACAGTAAAACTCAAGAAAAATTTGGGGCTTTTTATCATCCTCAATGTATAATAATTATTAGAGCAGCTGAGCTCTTGCAATTAAGAAATGTAACTATGTTTGTTTGTTTGTTTGTTTGTTTGTTCTTTGGGGGCATACATGCTGTGATTCCAAGGGTACCTTGTAGGAGTCAGTTCTCTCCTTCCACCCTGTAGGACCCAGATAGTCAGGCTAGGTGACAAGTACCTTTACCCACTGAACCATCCTGCCGGCCCAAATTTTAAAGCTATTTCTTTCTTGGCTTATTAGGCCTTTGCCAACAACTTAGGGAGCATACATCTGTTTAATTAATAAGACCAGGGGCTGGGAGACTAGTTCCAAACTAAGGTACATTCTTAGCACATGCAAGGCCCTGGGTTCTACATCCAGCACTATTCCCTCCCCGCAAAAGGAGAAGAAAATAAAAATAAATGACTCCCAATAGCCTCATAATTATGCTGCAACTAGAACTCAAGTCAAGTATTGGGTTCAGGGCCCAATACTCACTTGAAAATCCTGGGTGAATTCCTTGACTTTTTCCTTCACCTGCCAAATGGGAGAAGGAACAGCATAGGGCAGTTGGGAGGTTTTCAATGATAATAACAGGAAGTTCCCTTTTAAAGTGTAGCTTCTATACCAAAAAAAGAACTATAAAATAATTCTTTGGGGAAGTCTGGATCCATTCAAAAGCAAACCTGGACCTGTATTGGCACAGGACTCTAATCCTAGCACTTGAGAGGCTGGCCCTGGAAGCTCAGGGCTTCAAAGTTAGCTTTGGCACCATAGACAGTTCAAGGCTAACTGGGGGGGGGGGGGCGATTACATAAGATCCTGTCCCATAAAATCTAAAGAAGAAGAGGAGGAAAAGGAAGAGGAAGAGGAAGAGGAAGAGGAAGAGGAAGAAGAAGAGGAAGAAGAGGAAGAAGAAGAAGAAGAAGAAGAAGAAGAAGAAGAAGAAGAAGAAGAGGAAGAAGAAGAAGAAGAAGAAGAAGAAGAAGAAGAAGAAGAAGAAGAAGAAGAAGAAGAAGAAGAAGAAGAAGAAGAAGAAGAAGAAGGTGGTGTTGACATAAATCACTTTCTAGGCCGTTGTATACTTCTTGGTTGGCAAGCCCTTCCAAACTCCCCATCACTGATCACTGCTCTGGAACTATCTAAGGAGGTGGCTGTCAGGACCTCGAGGAAGTAGCAGCCTACAAAGATGACTCTGCTAAAGAGCCTGGGAGGCCAGCCCAGCCAGGCTTGAGTTTAGGTCTCTTGCCCACTCCCCTTAACCTTAGAGGAGTAACTCTGGGGGCCAAACCACAAAACGAATGGAGACGTTACCCACCACTTTTCATCCGCCCCTCTCAGGAGGGAGGCAGCAGCCTCCCCAAGAGGTTCTTTCAAGCTCTCAGCTGCAACATAGACTACTGACCTTACCTTTCTACTTTCTACTGTTCTACCTCCTCTCTTTACATCCCACTCAGGTTCATCTTCCAGACTGAGATCCCGACCACCTTCTCTCTGGCATCTCTAGTTCACTTCCATCTGGAGACAGCTGTTGTGCTAAAGATGGTGTGATCCCCTTTTCAGTGTGATTGTCACTAATTCATAAATGCTAGGTTCTCTTTCTAATTATCATCACCAAGTGGAGCCTCCACACATTAGTTCACCTTTTCAAAAGTATCACCCATTTTTCTGACATCTCACATAGACAAACCATTTAACAAATAGCGAAATGAGGGCTGAGAGCATAGCTCAGTTAGTAGAGCATGCATGAAGACCTGGGTTTAGCCAGGCGGTGGTGGCGCACGCCTTTAATCCCAGCACTTGGGAGGCAGAGCCAGGAGGATCTATGTGAGTTCGAGGCCAGCCTGGTCTACAGAGTGAGATCCAGGACAGGAACCAAAACTACACAGAGAAACCCTGTCTCGAAAAACAAACAACAACAACAACAACAAAAAGACCCGGGTTTGATCCCTAGCACTGAATTCAGGTGTAGTGGCACATGCCTGTAATCTAAGTACTATTTAAAGGAGCAGAAATTCCAAGTCATTCTTTGAAATTCAAAGTCATTCTTCAGGCCAGCTCAGGCTACATGAGATCCTGTCTCAAAACAGTTCTTGAATAGATAATAATGGGATGCAGGTTTTCAAGCTTGAGTAATGATCTTCCAAAGAAAAATTAAAATGGTCATGGGCCCCTGGGAGCATATGTAGCCATCACAATATGAGACACAATGAGCGACAATGCTAAGAGCATGTGAAGTAGTCTTGGCCTTGGATAAAGCATGGCCAAATCACCTCCCTAAACACCACAGCAGTTCACATCCCTCAGAAGCCTCAGTGTCCAAACTGCAGCAGCAGCAAGATCCATTCGGAGGCAGACTCAAAGAGCTAAGGTGTAAAATGGCTGGGGAGTCCCCAGGCTGTTGGAAACTCTCTTTTTAAAAAACCCTTATCACTGTTCGGCAACTATGTGCCCTGAAGCTCTGAATGCACAAACTCCAGACCCCAGGTCTAAATCAGGCCTAGCACCTTCTCCTATCAAATCTGCTTTTGTGAGTTGACAGAGTAGGTAAAGTGAGGGCTTTCTTGGTTCTAAAAAAACTGTTAGGACCAGGGCCTGGGATGAAATAAGCTTATCTAGGCAGAGCCTTATAAAACAGCAAGGGAAGTGAGAGGCCCTGTCAGTGAAGTGTGCCCATGCAGAAACCCACCCCTGGAACCAGAGTTCCCTACCAGCCCTCTTTCCTAACACTCTGCTAAACAAGCAATTACAAAGAGCCTAGTCCAAGCAGTCAGACACTACACCCTGAGCGGGGACTCACTGTATGGTCTCTGCCTCAGAAACGGTAGTTCTTGGGAAGCTGTGGTAACAGCCCCAAACGGTAGTAATTATCTCAGAAGGTATGGGATCTGGACCTAAGGAAAAGATAGGTGGGGGGCTATCCTACAGTGGCAGGTCCCTGCGGTTAAAACAATGTTCATTCATGAGTTGACTTTAAGTTGCTTAAAATAGGTGGTCATTACCTTATTGACGGGATTTTTTCTTTGTTATTGTTTTGTGCGTTTGAGCTTGTCTTAGGTAGCCCAGGCTGATCCTGAACTTCCTATGTGGTCAAGACTGGCCTTGAATTTCTGATCCTCCTGGGCAAGGTATGATTACAATCTTGCACCATCATAGGAAGTTGTTGCCTGTAGTGCTAAGGCTCACACCCAGAGCCCCTGCATGCTAAGTAAGCACTCTTTGAGCTAACCTGTAGCTCCAGCCTGGGGTAGTCATTCCTAAGCTTCACTGCAGGACCTTGCATTTTGTGGCACCCAATGAAAATTTGTGAAATGAATGTTAAACAAGCGCAAAGGCATAAAAATAAGTTTTCAGGATTAGAAGGCCATTTTTATCTCGTTACAGCCCCATCTCCTTCTTCACCCATACATGCAGTCATCTGGCTTCTTAACACTGCATGGCAATCGTGCACACTCACACTCAGAGCTTTGGCACACCCAGCCCACTCCACCCAGCCACCTCTTCTGCCTCAGCTCCTGCCGACCACCGGAGGCAGATAGACAGACAAGGATATCTCCTCCTTCAGTCACAAAAGTGCACAGACTGAATTGTTAAAGCAGGTTTGCCTTGCAGAGTGCACCAAGACTGCTAGAAACATTAAAATATTAAAAATAAAATATTGAGCAAAAGCAAATGTCTGATCCTCCAACTTGCATAGAGACTCCCTAGAAAGATGCTCTTCTTTCTTTTTCCACAGACTTTTCTTCTCACCTCAAGCAGGTGAGTGCTTGCTTTTTTGGACCTCATTCGCTTTGGGACCTGGGGGAACACCCTTTCCTTTTGGTGCCTCGGTTTCTTCACTGGCAGACACAGAGTAAATCATGTCTTATGCTAACCTGGTAGTTACGCTGTGAGGATAAAGGAGATAACAAATGAGATAATGTCTATGATGCACAGAAAAGAGTCAGAAGAAAGGGCTGGATAAATACAAGGTGTGGACCATGCCTGATTAGGGTGTATTCTCTGCCCACAGACTCCTGCCCACACTCTGCTCTGTGCCAACCTTGAACACTCTTACCCCTATAAAATCTACCTCTAATAACCTTTCAAATACCTCCATTTTCTCTCTGCCTTCCTGCAGAAAATTGTTTTTGAACTTGAAGGAAGCTCAGGTTACAAACCCTCAAATGCCCCTACCAGCAGCCAGGGTCTGCGGGCTGGAAGAATTGCATGCAGGCAGCTTATCTCTCTGTGGATGGACTCTGAGATTCTAGAAGATTGTGCTTCCGGCAAAGAGAGGGGTCCCTTTGGTGGAAAAGCCCCTGTGAGGGCTGCCCAGAACCTAGTGCTACCTTATTAGCTGAACAGCAACTCAAGGACCATGCATGAAGGCTGAGGGCAGAAGGCATAGGTGCTTGGATTCCTAAACATCCCTTGTGCTTGGGAAATTGAGGACTGAAGCCAACAGGTCTGCAGCGCTTTCCCAGGCCTGGCAACCCAAGGGCGAGCAGAATACTCACGCACGTGCCCTAGGGTTTAATCTCTTCCACTTGGAGCAGGAAAGGAAACATCACCTGGCCCTTGGTTGCCTGTTGCTACTCAGTTAAGCCAGGGCAGAATGAGCAGTCTAGGCAGAGGGGATCAGGCCCCCCTGTGGTGAGTGAGGCAAAGGAGTGGATGAAGTGTGTGTGTCCCTCCGTCCAAGCTTATTCACTGTTATTCCTTCCAGAGAGACACACCGCACCTCCAAAGTTCCACCGTCAAGGTAAAGTTCGCTAGCCAGCCAGTCCCCAACCGCTGGATCCTCTTTCTGGGGCCTCAGTCCCTGTGATCTCAATTCTTCACCTCCACCTTCATGTCACCAAACACGTTTCCAAGATCAAATTCAGTTTGGGAGGAAACACCCCCCCCCAAACCCCCACCCCCGTCTAACAGAGACAAAGACAGAATGATTGACTGACACACCTCATTTACTCCCGGCTGGGGCCAGATCAGCAACACACGCAGTGACAGGGAGAAGACCCCCCGTCCGGCCCGCCCGACGGTTACATGTAGAAACAAAGACACCTAGACAGACGCAGGCACAGACAGACAAAGACCGACAGACAAGCGGACGCACTCCCGAAGTGGCATGCTGCGGGGAGCGCAGCTTTCCCTGCGTCTGGGCGGTGGGCACGGCTGCAGACACTCTGCGGGGGAGGAACAGGACCCGGGGAACCCACACCTTACCTGTCTGTCCTCCTGCGCCTCGGGGCTAGCTGCAAATGGCTGCAGATTTTGATTTTTCGGTGTATTTTATGTGGTGTCCCTGTCTCTTTTTCTGTAGAGCTGCTGGACCCAGCGCTCAAGTCCCGCTCCCGGGAGCAGCAGAAGGGCAGAGAAACTTTCGGACTGGAACCCCGTAGTAGCCGCCCCGCGCCCGCCAGCTTGCTCGGGCGCGCTGGCCTCTGTGCCGGGTCCCCAGCCGAGGGCGGGGAGGGGCGGGGCACGGGCGGGGAGGGGCGGGGCACGGGCGGGGCGGGACCAGCGTCGAAGCCACTCATTGGCCCGAGCTGCCGGCGCCCCGACTTGCTCTCTCCCCGGCCTTTGTTCCCGGCTGACAGCTGGGGTTGCTCCGACCTCCTGGCTCCTCTGCGCCCACAGCCCGCGCGGGTCCCGCTTCGCGGTTCCTTCTCTCTCGTTTCATCACACCCCACTCGGGGGCTCCCGTCTGCTCCGCCTTTCTCTCGCTTTCTCATGTTTTCCCCATCTTGCACGATCTCCTCGGCTCCTGCTTTCACTACCTGCATTCTGTTCGCCTTCGGATTTCCTTTACCCATTTTCTGCATTCCTCTCTTCTCTGCTGCCGCTACCTCTTACCACTGATTTCGCCAGTACTTCAGCCCCAGCCCTTACAAAAGGTTGGATTTCTTGGTTCAAGGACCAAACTAGCGGCCTAGAGGGGTTACGAGGGTATTGCTTCGCCCCGCTCGGCTTACAGACTGGAGCCAAGAACAGCTGCGCTCTACTCCTCAAAAATTTCAATTCAAATGTTGCCACCTCGGAAGCCGGGCCTGGTGATGCAAGCCGGTAATCACAGAGGCTTGAGAGGCTGAAACAGGAGGATTGCATATTCAAGGCCTGCTTGGGGGACACAAAACGAGTTCAACACCAGCCTAAGCACCGAAGTGTGATCTTGTCTCAAAATATAAAGTGGAAATATGAAGAGGGGCGGCCTGGAGAAGGAGTTCAGCGGTAGGGGTTGAGGCCTTAGTTTCGATCCCCAGTACTGAAAAACAGCAACCATTCACCCACTGTTGTACCTCCTGTCTGGGGGTACACTGAGGGTAAAATTGTGAAGAATAGGCCAGCCTGAAGGCGGAGGCGCTGCCTGGAAAGTATCAGTCCAGGCCTGAAGGGGGCTGGTTAAGGGGAGGGGAAGAAAAGGGATCACTAATAGAATGGGGGAAGCAGAATGTCTCTGGCACTCTGCTGCCGCTGCTGCCTCCTGATCTTGACCCTGGATTAATTTTAGGTTTTATTTAATTCTTTAATTCTAGGCTTCCCTGAACACAGCCATGGGGGGGGGGGATAGACAAACAACCTGTAATCTCAGCACTTGGGAGACTGAGACAGAGGAGAGCTACCAGTTTCATTCCAGACTGCCTCTCCATCTGAGACGGATTTCTCCTGCTCGTCTATAACTGTACCTTTTAAAGTTCCAGACCTAGAGCTCCATCCTTCCTCACACCTCTGCAGCCACCACAGGCTGACTGAGGCCTCACTAACGCGGCATAAACTTGTCTGCCCAGAGGTGACTGTGTCTCAGGAATCCTGCGGGAGAGAAAGATACAGGAACAACCATCTGGCACTTGAAGATAACAGTAGACCCTGAAGGTAGACGGAAGGGTCAGTGGGTTCCAGACCTTGGTCAAACTCAACTTTGTCCACAGTCAAACTTTGTCATGGAATGTGACATTCCAGAGAACTGGGCAAAAGAGCCTATAAGCTTCCTGGTTCTGACCCTACCTACGCAAGTCACATCCTCGGGTAGACCTCAGTTTCCTCTTCTGAAAAGTGGATGACACTTTTTTTTCCTTTTTTGAGACATATTTTCCCTAAGTAGTCCAGGCTGGCCTTGAGCTCAAGATTTTTCCTTCGGAGAGCTAGGATTACAAGTGACTCACCAGGACTGACTGAGACACTCTTACTGCAGCACTGGCATCTCTATCAGAGACACTGTGGGTAGAGGGCTGAGCGTGTCGTACCATCTTATTGTGACCCAGGTGGGCAGAAGGCAGGCAGTGCTTGGGTATGCTCTTGGAACTGGATGTATCACGAGGCAACAGAAACATCCCAAGGAAGGCATGCTTCAGAGACAGTGAGGTGTGTTGAGAGTGGAGGAGAGAGAATGAAGAGAGGAAACCTGTGATGGATTGTACAATGCATGTATGTGTGTAACATGCCTGCACACTTACAAGCCTAAGGAACCTTCAGCGACAAAAACAACAATAAGTTCCTTTTTCCAAGGGAATGGCACTGCAGTGGCTAGACGTGCCCACCCTCTCACCCCAGTGGGATTCTCCAAGTCGATCCTCCTCTTCCTCATCCATCTAAGGCAGCATCCATCACACTGTCCTGTACCTGATTCAGATCTAGAAAGGCGGCTCACAAAACCTGTTGCTATGTTTGGCCCTGGCAGTCCACGTCGGTAGGCAAAGGCTCAAGAGGACGGGAAGGGAGATTTTCAGTTCCAAGTTACAAAAGACCTCACCTGGCCGGGCGGTGGTGGCGCACGCCTTTAATCCCAGCACTCGGGAGGCAGAGCCAGGCGGATCTCTGTGAGTTCGAGGCCAGCCTGGGCTACAGAGTGAGTTCCAGGACAGGCACCAAAACTACACAAAGAAACGCTGTCTTGAAAAAACAAAACAAAACAGACAAACAAACAATCCACCTCACCTATCTGTCTTTTAAGATAGAGGCTCCATGTTCTGATTTGGTATCTCACTCTTCATCTCTGCAGCCCATGGTTGACCACATAGGACCAGGACCTGGATCAGTTAAACCAGTAGTTTGTCTCATCTATAAGTATCCTGTTCTAAGACTGCATCCTTTTCACTTGACATCAAATCTTTAAAATACAACCTATGTAAAAAGCAAGCACATACACAAAATCCTTAAATGAATACTCTCAGGGGTAGAGTATAATGTACAGAACAGTATTTCAAAGGAATGGTTGGAATCAGGTTCAGAAGACTCACATACTAGGCCGATTGCTTCAAACTTAGTCTTGCCATAACCTTTTTGAAACTCCATTTTTCCATCAGCAAAATGGGTCTAATAACACTTGCACTATCTTTCTGTCAATGCAGACACTGTAAAGAATGAATAAAATCAAAGGTGGTATGAATATAAAATGTCACATGATCACTTAACATTTTGTTAAGTCTAAACAAATTCCAAGGCCTTGAGTTGCAAGATAAGAAAGACTGGCTACATTTAAATGAGCCTGGAACTCTCCAAAAGTAGAAGAGAGGATATGTATGGTAAGGTTACCAAGACAAGATCTAAGGGAGATCCACAGGCTGTATTCACCCTGTCTCCCAGCTACCTCAAGAAGGGATAAGAAGGGCTGGTTTTCATGCATATCAAGCCACCTTCTGGCTTTAGAGTAGTGTGCTTGACATCCTCTGGCATAGAAAAGACTTTCATGAGTAGTCCTTGCTGTTTGATTTACAACTGGAATGTGTGTTTTCTATTTTTATTTATGATTATTGGTTTTGAGATAAGGTCTCATGTGGCCCATGCTGACTTTGAACTGATAACTGTCAAAGAAGGTTGCCTTGAATGTCTTACCCTCCTTTGCCCACCTCCCAAACTTTGAGGTGCTTGGCTTATGAGGGTGATCATTCCCCAGTAAGCCTTTTCATGTAAGTACAAGATTAAGCCAGACTACAGAGAAATGAGAAGGCCCGGGTAAATTTCTCCATCCTTCTTTCCAGTAGAATATAGCACATTATTTGTAATTCAACACCCTAGCCCAGAAAGGTCCTGGCCTGTCACCTGTTATAAAGTGTATCTCTGCAGTGGTTTTTGACAAGTTTGCTTGAAGCTATAAATCAATGGGGATGTTTCCATTTGCAAGTAGCTAAAAAGGCCAACACAGCCTGCCTGCCTTAAACAGTAGGAAAACAGATCGGGAACTAATAAGCACAGAGCTTAATGTCTAGCTTGGGTGATACCTTCACAGTGGTGGTGAGGGCTCCAATCTTTGCCTCCTCCTTTCTGCTCTATGGTTGTCAGACCTTTGCCCTCAGCATGATAGCTTCATGGTGACAATTTGACATTATCTATCAGTCTAATTGTCACCCTCAAGACCTGTGCTGGGCTGAGAAATAAAAGATCTTTGTTCCAGCATCTCTTATACTCAGTAAAACCATTTCTGACACCCAACAAATTCAGCCACATCCTCTAGTAGTGAGTGGAGGACTCAAGGAAGTTACCTTCACTGGCTTTGGCTTTGTCCCATCTTTTGAGGAGGGGGGTTGACTAGAGACTGAGCTATACCTGTGTATATCACTTTTGTGGCCAAGAAGTGGACAGCCATGTAGCAAAGTACCCTCCCTGCCTGGCCATAGTATGCCTTTTCTGTCTATCTGACACTTCACATACAGTGTAAGGTCCATCCCATGCCTGTGTTCTCTCTTCATCCACACAGCCTTTCTAGAACAGAGAACCTCCTCAAGCTCTCTAAGCTAGAGCCCCCCAGAATGAGGCTTCCAGGATCACCAGAGTCCAACACAAGAAAGCCTGACCTGCTAGACAGTGCTCTCAAACCAAGTATGTAGTTCCCTAGAGCATGTGACTTTTTTGGGAGGGTTGGGGGTTTTGAGACAAGGTTTTTATGTGTAGCCTTGGAACCTGTCCTGGAACTCACACTGCAAACCAGGCTGGCCTCAAACTCACAGAGATCCTCCTGCCTCTGCCTCCTGAGTGCTGGGATTAAAGGTGTGCGCCACCACCGCCCGGACTTTTTGTTGTTGTTGTTTTGTTTGTTTTTTGAGTCAGGGTTTGGGGTGGTTTGAACGAGAAATGTCCCCCATAGTTTCAGGCGTTGGAACCCGTGGTCCTCGGAGTTGGTACACTGCTTGCAGAGGTTATGGGAAGGTGCAGCTCTGACGGAAGAAGTATGTCACTGGGAGGCTTTGAGAATATAAACCTTCCCCCCACTTCCTGTCCACACTCTCCTTCGTGCTTGCTGTTAAAGACATGGTGGTCTCAGCTTCCTGCTCCTGCCCCCACGCCCTGCCACTTTCCAACCATAACGAAAAAAGTCCAGTTGCTTAATGTTATGTCAATAAACTCTTCCATAAGCTGCTTTTGGTCTTGATGTTTTAATCACAGGAACAGAAAAAAAGGAAAAAAAAAATACAGGGCTTCACTCTGTAGCCCAGGAATTCACAGACTAGGCCTTCAAACCCACTAAAATCCTCCTGTCTCAACCTTCTAAGTGCTGAGATTATAGGCATACACTACCATGAACCATTGTATACTTGGTGGACTTCCTTTCCTACTGGATTTTAAGTGTTCAACTCAATGCTCCCCACATGACAGGCATTCCACAAACATGTAATGAAGAGACCACTTCCCCAGTGACACCCAGCCTGCTCCTGTGCACATGGCTGGTGGCTCAGGGGCTAATTGGCTTTGAGCTCATTTCTCCCCAGGGCTCAGGAATGGCATGCAGACAAAGAAGCTGGCATGACCCTTGTCAGTTCTGAGGGAGGCCTTCTTCAAATAGACCCTGTCATGTTCGCATTTGCTCAGCGCCCTGAACTCACTTAAACAAATAGAGCATGTGAGACCACGGCTTCTGAGAAATCATTTAGTTCCCCTATGGGGAATGTTAGCACATTCATTTCCTCCTCCCAGAGGGGAGTTAAACAAGACAACAGAGGGTTCTGAGACCCAGTGGGCTGCAAGTTAATTTACTCATTTTCTCAGTCCCGTCTGCCACGCTGCCAAAGGTGTCCCAGACTCAGGGGCTAAGATTCTCTAAGGGTTGTGGACTTTGGGGGAGGGAAGAGGCTGTCTTGGTCTGGGGAATCCTGCTTGCCTGCCCTTCTGACAGAGCTGTCGCGGTCCCTAGGCTCTGAGCTAGCGTCTCATTTCGTCTCTGACACCCTCAGAGTTCACGTAAACAGCAAGTTTCCTATCTGCTTATATTCCAGATTCGACTCTAGTCCCCAGGAAATGGACTCTATGTGATCACCTGGATATTAGGGAGGGACAGAGGGGCCAGGGGAGGATGCAATGGATAGTTGGGTGAGGAGGAACCTCTGAGGCTGCTTACAGCATTTTTCCCCAGAAAAAAAATGAGTTAGAACAGGACAGCTGTGCCTCACATCCAGAAGAGGCTTTAGCTAAGTTAACTAGTTTTGCCTCCATGGATTTTTTTTTTTTTTTGCCTTCTATCTTTCTTTCTTCAACAGATAGAAAGTTTGATGATAGCACCAGTTTTCTTTGTGTGTATGTGGCATATGCATGTAGGTGTTCGTGCAAACGTGTGCACAAGTGTGTGGAGGTAGGTGTACATGCGCATGTGCTCATATGTGCAGAGGCCAGGCCTTGACATGAAGTGTCTTCCTCTATCATTCCTCACATTTTATTTTATCTTATTTTAGAGACAGGACCTTACTGTGTAGCCCATGCTGGCCTTAAACGGCAGCCATCTGTCCGCCTCTGCCCATCTGCATGCGTTTGGGTGATTAAAGGTGTGCACCACCACAACCAGGCCTTTATGTTTGAGACAGGGTCTCTCATTGTACCCAGAGCTGCCCAATTTGGCAAGACTGGCTGGCTAGCAAGCTCCTGGGATCTTTTTGTCTCCACTCCCCAGTGCTGGGGTTACAAAGGACACCACCATGCTTTGCCCTTTACATAGGTACTGGGGGGGTCTGGACTCAGGTCACCATGCTTGTGTGTGTGGCAAGCATTTTACCCAAACTTCATTTTCCTTAAGGTTCCCTAGTAAGAGGACAGATAGAGCTTTTCAGATCTTCGGTTTCTACATCCTTGGGACCAACCAATTGCAGTTAAAAATATTAAAAATACTGTGACTATTCTGAACATATATAGACTTTGATTTTCTTGTCATTATCCACTAATTGTATTGGCTATTATAAGTAATATGGTGATAATTTAAAGTCTACAGAAGGATTGCCAAAGTTATATACGCAAACACAATGCTGTTTCATGTGAGGGACTTGTGCGTCTGTGGGTTTTGGCATCTTCGATGGGAGGGCTCTGTATCTACCTCCTAATGTTGCCATGGAGATTAGGTGACTTGAGAGGGTGCTTGCCCAGCATGTTTGAATTTTGGGTTCAATTGTTAGAAGTGAATAAACTAAGTGTAGTGGCTGAGTCTGGAACCCCACCACTAGGGAGGTAGAGGCAGGAGGATCAGAAGTTCGAGGTCATCCTTGGCTATATTTAAAGTCTGAGGCCAGACCTATCGTGCTAAATGGGTAGAAAACCCTTTTCTTCTGGTACTTTTTGCTGTTGTTGCTAAAATTTATTTAATGATCTTTTTGGAGACAAGAGTCTCACTATATAGGTCCAGCTAGCATCAAAATTGCAATCCTCCTGCCTCAGCTCCTGAGTGCTCCTATACTCCACTTGGAGCATGACAGTGGTTGGCTCTGTCACCCGTGCTCTCCCCCGAGGTGTCTTTCCTCCTTCCCTCTCTTCTCTTTGGAACGGCCTGTTCCGGCATGATGAAATGAAGACAGAAGCGTTGTGGTTCTGTAGTCCTGGAGGGGCAATAGAGGTTTGTATTCGACAGGCATGTAGCTTGGGCCTAGTCTCTTGCCTCTCGGAGAAAAAATATAATTCCACAGGCTTCGATACCTGAAAGACCTGAGACTGCAAGCAACATCTAATAGAATTCTCAGAGGTAGTGACTGCTACAGAAGAGAGCCCTTCCCACGGAGGCAGGGGAGATGCCGAGCTCACCATTGCCTGCCTCCTTCTGGCTGACCTCACCTTCTTCCTTACTGAGCCTTTGAATTTTATCAGAGGAGATAATTCAATGAATGTGGCCAGAGTCAGCTTCCTGGCTTTCAGAGTGGTCAAAGAAGCTACTAGGGAGGACCACAGGACTTGTCTTTGAAACCCCGGGGGGTAGGTTCAGAGCTGATCAGACTGCCAAGTGCAAGGGCCCTTGCTTGGAAGGGAGAGGAGCGGGCGCACACCAGGGAACCCATCCAGAATGGCAGCTTGAAAGGAAGTAGCTGGCTGCCTGTTCTGGAACCTCTTCGAGTGTTTCGCGTGTTCTCTCTCATTAATCCTATTTAAAGCCCCGCTGCGGCGGCGGCGGCGAGGGAACGTGCAGAGTCCTGTTTCAACTTGAGTAGTGAGGTTCCCTTAGCGGGCTCAGGGGTGGGGGAGGGGCGAAGAGCCTTGAGGGCCCCTGCTGCTGGCTGCTGTCAGTGACGCCAGGAGAGAGGCTCAGGCTTCCTGTCCCTTCAGGCCTGCTGTCCACTGGCCGGACGACTGGCCCTGCTGTTTGGTGGAGGAGAAGGCGCTCGCTGAGAAGCCTGGCAGGCTGTCGGTGCAGCTAATGAGGGGGTGCTGGAGAGAGGTGACTGATTCTCCACTGAAGTGCAGGAGGGAGGCGGGGACAAAATAGGGGGCTCTTGTGCAAGAGCTTGCCTGGGAAAGTCCCTCTCCCTCTGGGCGTGAGGAGGGCTCTAGCAAAATGGAAAAGCTAAAAACAAAGCTGTCTTCCTTGAGGGTTCTCATGGAAGAGTCTCATCTGGGGAAAGGGAACCTTCCCTGCCTCCAACCGCATCTGTGGGGATCAGCCTGCTATTAATAATGCAGGGCCAGCCATTTCCAGAGAAAGAACAGCAGGCCACGTTGACCTCTGTGTTATTATTTCTGAGAACCCAAAAAGGCATTCCCTGTTCTGACTATCTCCCCGTAATTGACAGTCAATGTTTGATTTCCTCGACAGGCCAGTCAGAACCAATGGGCAGTGCAGAGGGTGAGCAGCTTTGACTGCTAGGTGTGTGGCTGCATCTGAAGCAATGCCAGCGGATTGTCTGGAGAGAGTGCCCTCCCCCATTTATATATCTCACTGGATGGTCACCAGAACTAAATGAAGTGACCCAGAGTGCCTGGAATGCACATGGCCGCTGGATCTTATTCATTCAATGCAGACCTTTAATCCCAAACACCCTAGAGGCAGAGGCAGGCAGGCAGACCTCTTTGAGTTCAGCTAGCTTGGTCTACACAGCGAGGTCCAGGCCAGCCAGGGCTACACCGAGAAACAAAACAAAATCTCCAAGTTTCCCTTGGACGATTCTCCTTTTGTTGTTTTGAAACAGGTTCTCACTGTGTAGCCCTGGCGGGTCTTGAACTTCTGTTGCATCTTTCTGAGTCTCTTCAGTACTGGGATTACAGGACTGTGCTGCCACAGTGGGCCTCTTGAAACTTTTTTAAGTTAGCATGTGTTAATTATACATGATGATGGGTTCCATGCATATGATGTATTTTACCATAGGCACTGCAATTATCCTCTCTTGTTCCCTCCCACACCGGGTCCCCTTCATGTTCCTAGCTTTCTATTTTATTTTATTTTATTTTTGTGACCCATTGCACTTCATTAGAGTTTATTACAAGATTCAGGGGTGGGGGAGAGGGGACTGGAGAGATGGCTCAGTGGTTAAGAGCACTGGCTGCTCTTCCAGAGGACCTGGGTTCGATTCCTAGTATGCCCATGGCAGCTCACAATGTTTGTAACTCCAGTTCTAAAGGATCTGACACCTTCACATAGAGTATGTACAGGCAAAAACACCAGTGCACATAAATAAAGAAATCTTAAAAAAAATGATCCTGGGTGAGGGATTATTTGCAAGAATTTGGGACTTGTTGTAGAATATTATTTTAAGATGTGTTACATTTGTTTATGCTGTGGAACATTTGCTTTAATGATGCAAAACTGTGTTGCCTTCTTTTATGCTGCATTTGTTTAACTCTGTGAAGCTGAGTTACTTTGCCTGTCTAAAACACCTGATAGTCTAATAAAGAGCTGAATGGTCAATATCGAGGCAGGAGAAAGGCTAGGTGGAGCTGGTAGTCAGAGAGAATAAATAGAAGGAGAAATCTGGGAAGAGAAGAAGGAGCAAAAAGAGGAGGAGGACATTGGGGCCAGCTACCCAGCTACACAGCCAGCCACAGAGTAAGAGTGAAAGAAAGTAAGATATACAAAAGTAAGAAAAGAAAAAAGCTCAGAGGCAAAAGGAAGAAGGGATAATTTAAAATTCAGAAAAGCTGGCAAGAAATAAGCCAAGCTAAGGCTGGGCATTCATAAGTAAGAATAAACCTCCGTGTGTGATTTATTTGGAAGCTGGGTGGCAGGCTCCCCAAAGAGCAAAGAGCCTAAAGGGCGAAAACAAAACACAACAGGGAGTTTTACTGGGGAATTCTGATTATGTGTCTTCAAAGATGCTCCTATAGAGAGAGGTCTTAGAAATCCCTTCTTCCTAGCAATTCTAGCCGGCAGTTGAGAGAAAGCTCCTGTGCCGTGATCAGACAAACACCTTGGCAAAAGCAGAATCTTCTAATGTTGTCTGATGACTCAGGAGCAAGTGTGATATGCCAATAGGAAATGAAACTTGGAAGCTCAGGACAAACACTAGCCAAGCGCCCTTTGGAAAGGTACTTGCTTTTTCTGTATCTTGATTTTTCCTCTCAATAAAACGGGGATAGTTAAATACATCTCTGCTCACATTTGACCTGCATGGGTGTGACAGGAGACTGAATGAAGCTAAGGGCTGCAAATGGAAGGTAGTTTAGTGTCTTGGGACTCTCAGGCTGTCCTTGACAAATGCCTGTTTGGCGGCCGCCGGCGGCACTCTTGTGATCTTGACGCACAGCCAACTTCAGTATGATTTGCATTAAACTCCCACAATGCTGGGCACCATTCTCATTGCCTTGAAAGCAGTTGGGGAAAATATGCTATTTTAAGACTTAAAACTGAAAAAGAAAAAAAAAAGCAATGTGCATGAATTTAACTGGTTACACTGAGGAGGAAAGGAGAGACATTATATATTAACTTCTGGTCAACCGGTACTTCACATTATGTAGCAAGGGGAATCGACTTGACAAAAACAAGTTAAGAGCCTTATTATCCCTGAGCAGGGAAGAATCGAGACACAAACTATCTCTAAGGTGTCTCTGGGGTTTGAGACGGTTTCAGACTGACAGAATAACGGCATGGCCATCAGGAGATGGATCCTTCCAGATTTCCTTCTTCACCTCAAGAGCAGAGCACTTTATAGGGCGTTTTGCACTTTCAAAATTCAGACAGTCTCTCTTTTGAGTCCCACACCCCTACTTCCCACTCCCATCACCACCCCCTTAGAGATGAGAAAACAGAGGAAAAAAATTTCACCAAACTGGTGAGAATAAGGCAGAAATCATGTGTCACACCCCCATGCCCTCCCCTCCCATGCTTCCCATTTTTGACACTCAAACTGAAACACACAGCGTCCTAGAAATCGATGTAGCATCATGTCATCCTGACCAATGTTTCACCAATGCAAGAATTCTCACCACATCAGACACAGCAGGTAGTTATCCAACTTGTCTGGAAGATTTATATTAACAAATAACTCACTGTTCTCTGAGACAAACTATTCTATTTTCATCATATCTAAATCCTGGGGAGTTCAGAGAAATGAAAATAATGATCTTGCAGGGTCTGATAGTCTAAGGTTGTAATACCAGGTACCTGGGAGGCTAAGGTAAAAGGATTGCAAGTTCAAGGTCTGCCTGGGCAACTTAGCGAGATTCTGTTTCAAAATGTATAAAAAGGGACAAGGTTGTGGCTCTTCGGTAGGGTACCTGCCTAGCATGTCTGAGACAAGGGAAGTATGGAAGGAGGGAGGGAGGGAGAGAGAGGGGGGAGGGAGAGAGAGAGAGAGAGAGAGAGAGAGAGAGAGAGAGAGAGAGAATGGAGGAGACTAAAGGGGGGAATATCTTGAAATGTGTTTTTGTATATTCAGTCATTTATTAGTAAAGAGGCAGCAGAGCTTAGAAATGATGCAATTGGTGGTCCCATCCTAAAGGATGGGCTTACCAAGAACTGCTGGGTGAGCTCAAGGCTTTGCCAAGTGTTTCGTCTGCTTCTGTTCACTTGCACGACCCTGACACACCTTTTTGTAGATATCCCAGAGCCCCATTTCAGTCTACTTGAGGTTTCTCTTTCTCAGATTCCCATCCCCACTTTACAGTGTCGTCACTGTATGGTGTGGCTCCTCCACTTATTCACCATCTGCTCAGTGGTGTGCTAGGCGCTCCAAGCAGAGTGGTGAGTAAGGTGAATGTTTTTGTCCATGTCTTCACAGTCAGATATGCAGATACCAGACAAATAAAATAAGGTGTGGTGGACACTTGATCCAGGGGAAATGGTGACTTAAATGAGCTGCTGTAGAAGGTTCATGGTTACCTAGAAATGGTGTTAGAGAAGGCACCGAATCTGTGTTCTTGTCACTAGGTACCCTTCATGCTTGGGTCCTAGATCATGCCAGGTTTTCATGTGTGTTTGTGAGTTTCTTTGTTTTGAGACAGGGTTCCAACTTGAGATTCTGGCTGACTTAGAATCCACTATGTAGGTCAGGTTGGCCTACAGCTGGCATTGATCCTCCTGCCTCTGCTTCCAAAGGGTTGGGATTCCACGCATGTCCCCCACATCCTGCCTTCATGCTGAGTTATTAAGATCTGTGGGGTAGTTACTTTTTGTATTGCTGTGATAAAATGCCTAAGGTTGTTGCAGGAAGGAAATAATTGATTTTGGCTCATGGTTTTAGGCGCTACACTCTATCAAGGTGGTGAAGTCATTGTGTCTGAATGTCACAGCATCCTTGATATAAGTTCAGTAGACCAGAAAATAGAGAGAGGATCAGAAGCAAGGTGATAGTGAGCAGGCTCTAAATCCCCTTCCCCCACAATTCAGGGATGTAATTCCAATAGGCCCCACCTCCCCAAGGCTTCAAAACCACACAAAACAATGTTACCAGATGGAGCTCAAGTGTTCAAACACGGGAACCTGGCTTCTGGTACCCTGAGGTCAGCTAAATTATTTTATATACAGTCAGACCTGCTTCATGTTTTTGAATGGAAATGAAGTAATTCAGAACTTGATCAGATTCTATTTTTACCCTTTTTGGCTTTGGCCCAAAATTCTGGTCTCTGACAATCTCTTCCTGAGGCTCTTTGTTTTGCTTTATTATTTCCTTTTTTTTGTTTGTTTGTTTTCATTTCTGTAACAAAGTTACATTTGCAAGATCTAGGAACACAGTGGGGTTATCTCAGTTCCTAGTAGTTTATTCCTAAGGACAAGAAAAGCTTCGTTGTGGGATCTCAGAGAAGGAACTGTTATTTGTAAATGAGGAGGTGACCAGAGCAGCTGCAAAATGGAGAATGACCCTGGGGACCCATCTGCTACTGAGATCTTCCCCTCTTCTTCTCTTTCGTTTTCCTGCTGACTTCCTTCTTCTGCCTGTATAGTCTCCCCCCCTCCCAACCCCACCCCATGGCTCCTTCCTAACGTCTTTTCTTTGTGGTTTTGTACCTCTGCAGTGTGCTGTCAGCTGCATTTGCTCATTTTAAAAGCACAGAAGAAACGATTAAAGTCAGTCACCGCTGCCCAGAACCTTGCACCTGCACAGCCCTTACCTGTTTAGATTAGACACTGCCCCTGATCTAATCAGCTACGGATGAGACCGTGATCTCGGGTTAAAAGAAGCATAGTCACCAAATGCCTCAGGAACTCTCGTAGGATGGGTGTGAATGGGCAGACTCTGAAAACACCTGACTCCACAACTAGCTCTTTGCTTGTATACTGGGCAGTAATTCCCTGAGCCACTTGTATTAGGTTTCCTGGGCTTCATCCCTTTATGTCTCCATTTTGGACCTGGCATCTCACCTTTCTCTTCTTGTGGGTGCTGGAAGCAAGAATCACAGTCCCTGACACTCGTCACTTGAGCCGGTGGAGATTTACTCCCTTTAATCTCATTGATGCATGTTGAAACAGGAACACCCTGTGCGCCAACAAAGACACTCTCCAAACTTGTAGTGGAATTGGCAGTCATTCATTTGCCTGCCATGTACGCTCTCTTCTTGTTTCTAAAGCTATTCTTTGATGGCCAACCAAGAAGGGATACTCAGAGGGTTGTCCTCTGAGAGGGTGGAGGTGTACTCATCAATGATCCCTGTGGTCAGACATTCAGACTGGTACTGGCTTTCATATTCTGAGCTTAGCTAGAGTCATTATAATAAGCTTTGAGATCAGGAGGGCAGATTAGGAACTCTAAGTATGAAATTAAAACACAGTATTAGCCTTTATCCACAGGGGATATGTTCCAAGATCTCCAGTGGATGACTGAAGCTATAAACATGTATATATATTGTATAATTTTTATAATTTTTCCCTATAAACATATACCTATGATAAAGTTTAATTTATACACAGAAAGAGATTGACAATAACTAATGATTAAATAGAGCAATTATTATAATAAAAGTTGTGTTACTTTAGTCTCCCCATGCCCCTAAGACAGGGTATCATATGGCCATGAGAAAGGGTCTCACATGGCCCAGGCTGGCTTTGAACTCAACATGGAACCTTGAACTTTTGATCTTCCTGCCTCCATTCCACAAGTACCGGGATTATAGGATTATGTACACCACCAAGCTTGCTTTTATAATGTACTGGGGATTGGACCCAGGGCAAGCACCCAGAGAAAACACTCTACCAACTGAGCTACATTCCCAGCCCCAATGTTTTCTCATATTTTACTCTTTTTCTTGTGAGAAGTTGAAATCGTGTAATGTCTCTCTTATATAACGGGAGTACAGATGTTATAATACTGTGTTGAGGTTGATACACAGAGTTGCTGAAACACAACTACTGTGATATCCCAGCAGTCTATCTGATAACCAAGACGGCTATCAAATAACTAGCAGGAAGGTAGCACATATATCTCGGATATGCTTATGTACTATACACAAGAGATGTTTTACGTTTTGGTCAAGATGGAATGAGAGGACGTGAAATTTCATCTTGGTACTCAGAGTGCAATTTGAAAATTATGAATTATTTATTTCTGGAATTTTTTGTTTAATTTAATTTTGGACTATAGTTGGTGGTGGGTAATGGAAACTACTGAAAACAAAAATAGGTAAGGGAGGAACTACTGTATTATACAAGGATAGAAATGCTGTCAGAGGGCCAGCAAAATGGTCTAATGGGTAAAAGTGCTCCTTGGGACCCACATGGTGGAAGGAGAGAACTGACTCCTACAAGTTGTCTTCTGACCTCCACTTGTGTGATATAGCACATGCAAACACACGACAAATAAATACACGTAACAAACATTATTTTGAAAGGAAAAGGCTGAATGACCAATGTTTTATATCTATCCAGAGATTTTCTTTTAAAAAAATGTATTTGTGATTATTTTGAATTTTTTAAGGTAAGGGTTCGTGGAATCCAAACTGGCTTTGAACTCACTGTGTAGCTGAGGTTGTCACTGAACTCTTGATCCTCCTGCCTCTGTCTTTCAAGGGCTGAGATGATTGGTTGATCTGTGGAACCCAGATCAGCTATTCAGTGATTTTCAAAGTAATGGAAAATTTTCACAAATGCAGAGTCTCAGGCAGGAGCCTCAAACTGGGGACCTGTCAATCTGTGTTTTAGCAAGCATTCTATGTGGTCTTGATGTATATTCAGTTGGGCAATTGCTACTTCTCGATCTGAGAAATCCTTTGAAAAGTCACTAACCATAATAAAGGGCAACATAGATGTGCATTCTAGACATAATAGCAATGACACAATTTTGTGTGTGCATCTATATATGTATTAAAAATATCATGTATGTATATGTACTTACATAATGATATGTGTATTAGGGTTCTCTAGAGTAACAGGACTTAAAGAATAAATCTCTCTCTCTCTCTCTCTCTCTATATATATATATATATATATATAGAGAGAGAGAGAGAGAGAGAGAAGATTTATTAGAATGGCTTACAGGTTGTAGCCCAGATAATCCAATCCAGGCTGCTGCTACCTAATTGGCACTGTACTGTATCTTCAAAAGGCCATTACATCTTTCTATCTGGCCCATGGCTTCAGGATGATGGGTAACATGGTAAGTGATCATGGGCCAATGGTCAGGCTTTGATGGATATGAAATGAGTTTATTGGTCAGAAGCAATGCTGTGTAGAATGCCATGGAGGTGGGTAAGGCATTCTGTAAGTCCACTGATGGTACTTTTGGCAGAAGCATTATGTGAAGGAAAGACATAACCAGAATATGTATCTATTCCAGTAAGGACAAAGCGTTATTCTTTCTGTGGAGGAATGATGTATATCTGCTATTCAGTGTCGGTCTCTGCTGTTGGCAGATCCAGTATCCAGCAGCAGTTGTAGCCAGGTTAGCCCTGATGAGCAGAAGTCCGTGTTTTCAAGCCCATGCATGGCTTTCTTTGTCATCATGGCCCCATCGGATAATGACAGAAATAGCTGGGCAAAGAGACTTACTGTCCACAAAATGGGTCATCCTCTCTACTTGATTATTGAATTCCTCCTCAGCTGAAATCACCTTTTGATGAACATTTACATAGGACACAAGTATCTTCACATCCTCCCATTTGGAGAGATCTATCCACAAGCTTCCTAAGATGTCTTTCTCATGAATTTTCCAATCATGCTCTTCCAAGTCCCTGACCATGCAGCCGAGCTGAGGGGACCTGCAAAGTGTCCAGGCAGGGAAGCAAACTGTGAAGAGGTGAGAATGAAGACTCAGTTCTGATTGACTTCATCAACCTGGATCAGACTTGGAGAGTATGATGCCAGGTAGTTTATTTCCAACAAATTCAAACACAGTATTGTAGCAGGAATTTTTTTTTTTTTTTTGGTTTTTCGAGACAGGGTTTCTTTGTGTAGCTTTGCGCCTTTCCTGGATCTTGCTCCGTAGACCAGGCTGGCCTCGAACTCACAGAGATCCGCCTGGCTCTGCCTCCCGAGTGCTGGGATTAAAGGCGTGCACCACCACCGCCCGCCTGTGGCAGGAATCTTAAAGGTACTTGCTAATAAAATCAAACCTGAGGCCAGTTATTGGGGTGAATGCTGGAAGATCAGAGAGACAGAACATGCCACAGCTACCTCACCTCGCCAGTTCCTCAGCTGATCCTGTTTCCTCAGACTGGAAGCCTCTGAGTCCTCATCCAGAATGAATCTCAGCTGAACTGCTGCTCCAAAGCCTGAAACCTTAACCAGCTAAAAGCTTCTAGTTTCTGGTCTTCACGTCTTATATATCTTTCTGTTTTTGCCATCACTCCCTGGGATTAAAGGCTCACTTCTTGGGATTAAAGGGATTAAAGGTGTGTGTCACTATGTCTGGCCTTGAACTCACAGAGATCCAAAGGAATTTCTACCTCTGGAATGCTAGGATTAAAGGTGTGAGTGCCACCATTTTCTAGCCTTTGTATCTAGTGGCTGTTCTGTCTCTGACCCAGGATAAGTTTATTAGGGTGCACAATATTTTGGGGAACACAATACCACCACACAGTATAACTTGGAAAAAAGGTTTTCTGGTGTAATATAATCCCTGTGTACAAGAAACTATAATTACATTGGAACTCAACTCGGGGCATATATCATTTCTTCCAGGAAGCTGGGTTTTAGAGATAGGCTGCCTGTGCTTGCTTAAGGGCATAAGGAAGGGTCTGGGCTTGACTCATACAAATAGTAGAGAGGTCACTTGAGCTAATAGCCACCTCGAATACTGGTTTGGGAATTTGGGAGACCCTCTGGCTATACAGATAATTTAAGAGTCATTTAGACTATTAGGTATCTCTGGTCCTGGTTGTGGGAGCTTGGGGATCCCCTGGCTGTAAGGGTCATTTAGATTACTAGTCATCTCTGGTCCTGGTTGTATGAGCTTGATATGTCCTGGACCAACAGATAACACAGATGCTAGGCTGCTAATTGCTTCCAGTTTCCAGCTTTCTGGGTGGAAGAGCAGGTTTCTTTTACACCTTTCCCATTGGAGAGACAGACAATCCTGTGTGCTTACCATTCCTGGTTTCTCGGGAAGTCTGTAGGTGCAAGGTCCTTCATGCTGTACTCCCAACGCCAATCCACTGCCTACCGTTCGTGAATCAGTGACCAATATCACATCTGGCCACTTTTTCTAAACAAAATGTATGACCATTTGTGCTGCCCAAAGTTCTGCCCACTATGAAGGTTTTCCTTCATCAGGGTCTTTCAGGGTTGTGCCCCAAAGGGATTGTAATGTCGCAGCTGTCCACTTCTGGGTGGTGCCTGCAAAGCCATCTGTAAACCAGGCCCTAGTCTTCTCTTCCTCAGTCAGCTGATCATAGGACACACTCCACAGGCTATAGGTGCAAGCTTTGCAGCAGATGACATTGTAACAGGAGTAGAAAGCGTAGGTACCTGAGCAACTCCTTCATGTAACCTGCTCCAGCCCAATCACGTATACACCACTTCCATTTGATAATAGACTGCTGCTGTGTGTGTCCTGTTTTAAGATTTGGTGGGTAAGATAACACCCAGCTTGTGGTGGGCAGCTCAGGTTGCATGGTAACTTGGCCCACTGTCAAATGTTCAGCTTCCACTGAGGCCAAATAGCAGGACAAGAGCTGTCTTTCAAAGGGAGAATAGTTGTATGTAGATGATGGTAGAGGGAATAGTTGTATGTAGATTTGGAATAGAGGTCTTATTCCAAAATCCCACAGGTCTCTTCGGTTAGTCATCTACAGAGGCCTGCCAAGGGCTTCAAACAGTATTCCTGTCTGCCACTGATACTTCAATTACTATTGGGTCTGCTGGATCATATGGTTCAAGTGGTAGAGCAGTCTGCATAGGAGATTGGACCTGTTGAAGAACTTTCTCCTATTCCAGACACCAAACAAAGCTAGCATCTTTCTGACTCACTTAGTATGTGGGCCAGAGTAACACATCCAAGTGAGGATGTTTGGTCTCCAGAATACAAATAGGCTCACTGAAAGTTGTGCTTCTCCCTCGGCAGTAGGAGGGGTCAGGTGCAATAACTTCTCCTTCACCTTATAAAGGCTATCTCTTCATGCCACACACTACTGAACTCCTAAGAATTTCATTGAGATACAAGGCCCTTGAATTTTTGTTGGATTAATTTCCCTTCCCCTAATGCCCATGAGTCCTACTCAGTTGGCTCAATGAGCAAAATGGTGTCAATATAGTACACCAATGTGGTATTTTCTGAGACAGACAATCAAGATCCCTTCTAACTACAATAGGGCTGACGAGTTAATATAACCTTGAGGCAAAACTGTAAAGGTATACTGCTGGCCTTGCCAAAGGAAAGAAAATTGCTTGTGATAGTCCTTATGGACAGGTACCTAGAAAAGGGCATTTGCTAGATCAGTAGCTGCATATAAGTCCCAGGCGATGTTCTAATCTGCTCAAGTAAGGACACCACATCTGGTACAGAGCTGCAACCGGAGTTACTACTTGATTGAGTTTTTGATAGTCAACTGTCATTCTCCGTAGTCCATCTGGCCAGATAGGAGAGCCAAAGGGAGACGTGATGGGAACCTCCACTCCTGCGTCTTCCAAGCCCTTGATAGTGGCACTAATTTCTGCAATTTCTTCAGGGATGTGAAACTCTTTTTGATTCATCATTTTCTTTGGTAGAAGCGACTCTCAAGACTTCCATTTAGCTTTTTGAACCATAATAACACTCACTCCACAAGTCAGTGAACAAATGTGAGAATTCTTCAAACTTCTAAATATATCCATCCCAGTTATAGATTCTGGAACTGGAGAAATAACCACAGAAGAAGTTTGGGCACCCATTGGGCCATTCTTGTGGTCTCCCAGAATCAGCATTGACTCAGAACTAGTATCCAATAGACTCCAGAAAGTCTGATTGCCTCCTGTCTCCCTGTGATGGTTTGAAAGAAAATGGCCCTCAAAAGGAATGGCACTATTTGGAGGTGTGGCCTGGTTGAAGTAGGTGTTGCCTTGTTGGAGGAAGTGTGTCACTGTGGAGGTGGGCTTTGAGGTCTCTTTTGCTCATGCTTTGGTCAATGTGACACTAAGACCATTTCCTGTTGCCCGTAAGATATAGGACTCTCAGCTACTTCTCCATCACCAGGTCTGCCTGGGTGCAGCCATGTCCCACCCTGATGACAATGGACTGAGCCTCTGAACTGTAAGCCGCCCCAGTTAAATATTTTTCCTTTCCTGTCATCATGACATCTCTTCACAGCAATAGAAACCCTAAGGAACCTCCAGTGTACTGTTACCTTGTGAAAAAGGCTAGAGGTCCCTTTGGAGGACTGCAGAAAGGCTAACAGTAAAACTTTCAGATATTTTATCAAGGTCTTTCCTCAGAGGAACCTGGCCACCTCTTCACTCAAGGGATTCCGGGTCTGCAAACTGACTCAAGTCTGGAAATTGATTCACAGGCTGAGATTCCCCTTTGTCATGATTCGATGTAATCTTTCTTTCATTTGTTTGAGAATTTTTCCACTTACACACATCAAACAAAAATTCAGTAGGCTTCTTATCTATTTTGTGCCTGGAAACACCATGTTTGATTAGTCAGTACCAAAGGCCCATATGAGTCATTCTTCCATAAAATCACTTTACCTGTGCTGACCATTATGGGTCAGGCCATTATGGACATTGCTTTGTCTATGCTTCCCATTACAATAATGGGAAGGTACTTCAGGGCTGCCACCTGGCCCCTGCTACCTCAGGGCCCAATTAAACCCATTGCTTTTATCCATCTAACTGAGCATTAGCATCTCCAACCCTAAGGATGGCACAAAGAAAAGGCTGACAACAAAGCTCTTCAAACGTGCTGGTGCCCTCTCACCATTTTGCATCTTATAGGAGGTTTACTGAAGGGCAGTTTTCTGGGCCTTCCCACTGTGAAGGATTAAAACTGTAAAACACAGTGTACCCACTCTAGCATTCCAATTTCCCTGAGCCTTAAAATCCCTTCATCAACATTAAGTCAAGGGATACCAGGCATCAACAACTCCCTTTCAGTAGGCCATCTTTTGACAAGTGTTTCAGCCAACCATTCAAACAAACTTTTGAAACCTTTTAAAACTATGAGCTTCCATATTAAACCTAGACTCTGCACTCAGAGGGCCCATATCAATAACTTGAACCTGTTCCAGTTTTACATTCCTCCCGCCATTATCCCACACCCTTAAAATCTGTTCCCATACATATTCCCCAGACTTCTGCTTGAAAGAATTAGCAAATTCATTAAGCTCTTTAGTAGTGTAGTGTACCTCCTCATGGACTACACTTTCTACCTTCCCTCTAGGAGCCTTCCTTGCCTTGAGTTCAGTTATAGGTCTAGAGATAACCTTTCATTGGCTTTGAGGGACATCAGTATTGTCTTGCTTGGCATTTTCTTCAGAGAAAGTCACTGCTGGTTTATCAGACAATAAAGGATTATGGAAAAGGCAATATTTCGGGGAAATGGGATGTGAGAACATCTTTTGATGCAGGTGGGGAGACTACTTCCTCAGGTGAGATAATCCCTTAAGAATCTGAGGGGTCAAAGTTCTCAGCTTCACATCCTCATCCCAAGTTAGAGGATCCCACTCTTTATCAATGAATTCCCTTAACGTTAACAGCCAATACCCTTCAGCCAGCTTTATAATGAGAGCTTCAGTTTGACTTCCCAAAATTCGAGCTCTGTGACTGGTGGAGAGAGATTCTCTTCCAGGGCAAACTCAAACCTTTAGACTGTTTGTTTGTATCTGGAATCAGTCATTTTTATCACAAAGTTAATTGTTGTCTTTTCCTTTATTCTGAGATGCTGGAAGTTGGTTAATTTTATCACAGAGCACTTTCTTTTCCTTTGTCAATTTATGCACAAATGCTAGGAACAACTGATCACCATAGTAATTTTCCATATTTTCCCACAAATTGTCAAAAGTTCTATATACAGAGGACCAAATCCGTTGCCCCTCACAACTAGTGAATCAGGATAACAAAATGTATTTGTCTCCTTAAGTTTGTAAAATAGTTCAGACTATGCACTTCCAGTAAGCTTCTCTGAGCTCTTAGGAAACTCAAAACTCTTCAGTAACTGGAGAGGCTTCGGTAGCTATGGTTGTTGGTGAATGGAAAGCCTATTCCAGATGCGTAAAAGATTCATCCAAATGCTTCTGTTCCTCTAGAGTCTAGAGTTTAGGATCTAGAACCAAAATCTGTATTAGTCAAGGTTCTCTAGAGTAACAGAACTTATAGAATAAATCTCTATATATATGCCAAAGGGATATTTATTAGAATGACTTATAGGCTATGGTCCAGCTGATTAAACAATGGCTGTGCATAAACAGAAGGTTCTAGAATCCAGTAGTTGTTCATTCCACAAGGCTGGATGTCTTTTTTGTTTGTTTGTTTGTTTGTTTCTTCGAGACAGGGTTTCTCTGTGTAGCTTTGAGCCTTTCCTGGAACTCGCTTTGGAGACCAGGCTGGCCTTGAACTCACAGAGATCCGCCTGCCTCTGCCTGCCGAGTGCTGGGATTAAAGGCATGCACCACCACCGCCCGGATGAGGCTGGATGTCTTACTCGGTTTTCAGTATACACCAGAATCCCAAAGAAGTAGGCTCTAATGCCAATGAGGGAACGAACTTGCTAGTGAGGCAAGAGCAAGCAGGCAGAGTGAAGTTTCCTTCCATGTCCTTTTTAGGCTTCCGGCAGAGGGCATGGCCCAGATCACAGGTGTGCCTTCCCACCTCAAAACATCTGGACTAAAGGTGTATGTCTTCCCTCCTCAGGATCTGGATTAGAAATAGATCTTCCCATTTCAAATTGAGCAACAATTCCTCACAGGTGTGCCTCTCCATTTGTAGTTTTAGTCAATTCCAGATATAGTCAAGTTAACAACCAAGAAAATCAGTTTTATGTTAATATAAATTTCCTGTATGGATGTATCTGTATAAGCACTTGAATAAGCCTTGGGAACTACCATGCAATTTGAATATGGGGGTTTGTTACTGTTGCTGTTGTTTTGTAGGTTTAAGCAGTGCCTTTTGTTTCATCTGCTCTCAGAACCAATGGATCAATAACACAAAGAAACAACAAGAGAGTACCAAATAAAAATTGTAAATCAAAGCACTATCTTCTTTTTCATAGGGTTTCTCTGTGTTGTTAAGGTGCCTGTCTTGGATCTCGCTCTGTAGACCAGGCTGGCCTCGAACTCACAGAGATCCGCCTGGCTCTGCCTCCCAAGTGCTCAGATTAAAGGCATGCGCCACCACCGCCTGGCAGCACTATCTTTTTTAACATGATTTTGTATTGATTCTTTGGCAATTTCACATCATGCACCACAATCCCACCGATTCTCCAGGCCCTCCATATCCATTCTTCACCTTGTCGTGTCCTCATCAAAGGAAAACTTAAAAAGAAATAATAAAAATAAGAGATAATAAAAATAAATTATACAAATAAGAATATTAAAACAAACAAAAACAAAACAAGAAACCACATACAAAAAGCAAACAAACAAACAAACAAACAAAAAAACCCACTTTGCTCCTCCATCTTTCCCACCTCTCCATTGCCTCTTCATTTGTCTTAGGGCATTGGGAACTACAATTGTCCAAACAGCTTTACTTGCAAACATTCATTGTGTAGTGCGTTGTTGGTCAGGTTTAAGGCCTCTGGCTTCTGGTATACCGTCAACATACTGGACCCTCACCCAAACTCTTCTCTGGTATCCTGCTGTTGCCCTGAGTCATGGAGATCCTGCTGCTATGGTTCCACAGGACCAGTCCCTTTACATGCCCTAGAAGGTCATAGATGGGGTAGATGTTGGTTAGGGTGACCCAACTCAAAGCCCTGGATGTGGGTCTGGTTGGTAGATCAGTTGGTCAGTCTGGGACTCTGGGACCATGCCCCTTAGGGAAGGGGCAGAGCCAGCTCTCCCACACCCATGGTGATGGGTGGGATCAGCTATCCCAGGGACAGGTCAGTTCTCTGGTAGTGGGGAGAAGCTCTTCCTGGGCCTGTGAGAGGCAGGGCCAGCTCAGCATGGCCCTCTTACCTAAACACATGGTTCAACACATGGCTCAAATGGGCCTCTGTGGTGACACGTGCAATGAACATCATCACAGACCCCAATTGCAGCAGGACCACTGACCCAGACATGACCATTAGCAGCAGCTTGGGCCCAGATGTCACCATGGCCCCAGGTGCAGGCCTCCCAGATTGGCATGGGCCCAGCAGCAGTGTGGTACCCAGACTCCGACATGGCCCCAGGTGATGGCCCTGACCCTGGGAAGTCGCATGGCCCTCGATGGTAACAGGAGCCACAGACATCAGCACAGATCCTGGCTGCAGTAGGGCCATGGACCCAGACATAGCCTCTGGCCACAGCTAGGGCCCCCAGACATTACTATGGCCCTGGGTGGCAGTGCAGACCACCTCAATCTGTATGGCCCTGGAGGTGGCATGACCCTTGGGCACCAACATGGTCTCAGTAAAGCAGCATCTATATTATTCACAAACAGAATTCTGCTTAAGTCAGTGGGTAAATTTTCCAAGAGCAACCCCACCTGTGAGGAAATAAAGAGGCGAGAGTACCAAACTTCACGTGGAGAGAAGAGTCAAGAACAAGCCCACAGCATTCCTCCAATAACAACCCGGAGATGCTTGATCTTTGTGCAGAGGGCCGGTGGAGGATTTGGACCTGAGCTCTGTTTCCAGCAACTATAGTGAGCAGCTCAGCTCACAACCACACGCATTTTTAGCTCCAGGGGATTCAACACCCTCTTTTGGTTTCCTTGGGCATCTGCCTCACATGGGCAAAGTCACATATATACATAATTTTTAAAAGTGTTTCTAAAGATAATCCCCATAATAAAATTCTCTTGCTTTGGTTAAAGTTAAAGGAAACGACAATCAGAAACTCACGCTCTTCAATTTTTTTCTTCTTCCCAGTGTTAGGCAAGAGTCTGATGGGCAGGTGCAGTGAGGAATTTCAGTGTTTCATTGAAGGTGAGCCTCATCCATGAACTGGGCTTCTGCTCTATGGAGTAAACAATTCTGGGCCAGAGAGAAAGCTGTCATAGCCTTTAGTCGCAGAAAAATTTTTTTCTTTTCATTTCTTCTTCTCTTGACCCTAGCATCCCCTCTCTCTACTCCTCCCAGTCCTCCCCGATCCCCAGATCCACTCACCGTTCTTCTGTTTCCCTTCAGAAAAGAGCAGGCCTCCCAGGACTCTCAACCAAACAAGGCAATGAGACGCAATAAGAAAAGATGCAATAAGGCTAGGCACAAACCCTCATGTTAAGGCTGAGTAAGGCAACCCAGTGGGCAGAAAGGGGTGCCAAGAACAGGCAAAAGAGGAAGAGACACCCCCACTCCCACCGTTAGTCTTACAACCACAGCTTGTGTGTAGAGGACCTAGCACAGACCCACGCGTGATGCATGATTACCGCTTCAGTCTCTGTGAGCCCCTACGAGCCCAGCTTAGTTGATTCTGTGGGCCATGTTCTCCTGGTGTCCCCCTCTTCTATGGGGTTCCCCAAGCTCCTCCTAATGTCTGGCTGTGGGTCTCTGCATCTGCTCTCATCAGCTGCTGGGGGAATCCTCTCTGATGATGATTGGACTAGGCCTCCATCTATGAATATAGCAGAATATCTTTTTTTTTGGCCACTCATGACTGGTTCTACTCTCAGTTTCTGGGCCTTCAAGCCTCTGATTCATGGGTCCAGGCAGTATCAGACACTGAATCCCTCTCACGGCTTGGCTTTAAGTTAGACCACTCACTGGTTGGCCACTCCCACAAGTTCTGAGCCACCACTGCCCTAGTACATATTGCAGGCAGGAAAGGTTGTGAACCAAAGGTTTTGTGGCTGGTTTGGTGTCCCATTCCCACCACTGGCAGCCTTGCCTGGTTACAGAAGATGGCTGGCTCAGCCTCCATCATCCTCCATTACTAGGAGTTCTCACTAGGGTCATCCTCATAGGTTTTAGGAAGCTTCCATTGCACTAGGTTTCCACATGGCCCCCTAAATGCCTTCCTTTGCTAGTCACTTCTCCCTGTACTCATTCTCTCTATCCTTCTCTCCCCACCTGATCCTCAATTGAGAATTCTGTTTAGACCCGTACCTCATTTTTAATTGGAGTATTTGGCATATTGATGTTTAGTTTCTTGAGTTCTTTATATATTTTGGCTATTAGCCTTCTGATGGATGTGGAGTTGGTGAAAATCTTTTCCCATTCTGTAGGTTACCATTTTGTCCCATTGACTGTCCTTTGCCTTACAGATGAATTTCAGTTTAATGAGGTCCCATTTATTGATTGTCAGTCTTAGTACTGGCACTGTATGTATTCTGTTTGTCTCCTGTGCTGGTGCATTCAAGGCTATTCCCTACTTTCTATGTGATCAGGTCCAGTGTATCTGGTTTTGTGTTGAGGTCTTTGATCTATTTGGACTTGAGTTTTGTGTAGGGTAATAGATATGGATCAATTTGCATTTTTCTATGTGCTGACATTCAGTTAGAACAGCACCATTTGCTGAAGATGCTTTCTTTTCTCTATTATGTATTTCTGGCTTCTTTATAACAAAACATTAGGTGTCCATAGGTATGTGGATTTGTGTCTGGGTCTTCAAATCAGTTCCATTCATCTGCCTGTCTGTTTTTATGTCAATACCATGGGGTTTTTTAATTACTATAGCTCTGTAGTACAGTGTGAAATCAGGTATGGTGATACCTCTGGAAGTTCTTCTATTGTAAGGAGTGTTATAGCTATTGTGGGTTTTTTGTTTTTTCCATATGAAATTGAGTATTGCTTTTGGTAGGATGGCCATTTTTACTGTTAATCCTGCCAATCCAAGAGCATGGGAAATCTTTCCATCTTCTGATAACTTCAGTTTCTTCAATGACTTGGGTTTTTTGTCATACAAGTCTTTTACTTTCTTGGTTACAGTTGCCCCAGTATATTTTATATTATTTGAGGTTATTATGAAGGGTGTTGTTTCCCTCATTTCTTTCTCAGTCCATTCGTCATTTGTGTATAGGAGGGCTATTGATCTTGTATCCAGCCACTTCACTGAAGGTGTTTATCAACTGTTCCCTTGTAGAAATTTTGAGTGGCCTATGTAGACTATCCTATCATCTGCAAATAAAGATATTTTGACATCTTCCTTTCCAGTCTGTATCTCTTTGATCTACTTAAGCCATCTTATTGCTCTAAATAGAACTTCAGGTACTATATTGAATAAATATGGAGAGACTTGACAGCTTTGTCATGTTCCTGGTTTTAGTGGAACTGATTTGAGTTTTTCTCCATTTAATTTGATTTTGGCTTTAGGCTTGCTATAGATTGCCTTTAGTATGCTTAGGTATGTCCCTTGTATCCCTAATTTCTCTAAGACTTTTATCATGAAGGGGTGTTGAATTTTGTCAAAAGCTTTTAGGCATCTAGTTAGATGATCCTGTGGGGCTTTTTTCTTTTGGTTTGTTTATGTGGTGGATTACACTGATTTTTGTTTGTTGAACCATCCCTGCATCTCTAAGATGAAGCCTACTTGATCATGGTAGATG
The DNA here is from genome assembly GCF_004664715.2 of Peromyscus leucopus. Classification (NCBI taxonomy): domain Eukaryota; kingdom Metazoa; phylum Chordata; class Mammalia; order Rodentia; family Cricetidae; genus Peromyscus; species Peromyscus leucopus. The sequence goes on from NC_051077.1 coordinate 51,457,601, forward strand.
ATCCTTTTGATATGTTCTTGAATTCAGTTTGCAAGTATTTTGTTGAGTATTTTTGCATCTGTGTTCTTAAGGGAATTATTCTGTAATTTTCTCTGTTGAATCTTTGTATGGTTTGGGTATCAGGTTTATTGTGGCCTCATAAAATGAATATGGCAATGTTCTTTCTGTTTCTACTTTGTGGAATAATTTCAAATTATTGGTGTAAACTCTTCTTTGAAAATAAAATCATCTGGCCCTGGGCTTCTTTTGGTTGGGAAAATTTTAATAACTGCTTCTATTTCCTTAGAGCTTATTGGTCTATTTTCATGGTTTATTTGGTCTTGATTTAACTTTGGTAAGCAGTATCTATCCAGAAAATCATCCATTTCTTTTAGATTTTCCAATTTTGTCCAGTACAGGTTTTTAAAGTATGACCTAATGATTCTTTACATTTCCTCGGTGTCTGTTGTTATGTCCCCCTTTTCATTTCGGATTTAGTTAGTTTGGATATTCCCTCTCTGCCCTTTAGTTAATTTGGATATGAGTTTGTCTATCTTGTTGATTTTCTCAAAGAACCAACTCTTTGTTTCACTGATTCTTTGTATTATTCTCTTTATTTCTATTTTATTGATTTCAGCCCTCAGTTTGATTATTTCCTGCCATCTACTTCTTTTGCATGAGCTTGGCACTAAGTGCTACAAGTTTTCCTCTTAGCACCACTTTCATTGTGTTCCATAAGTCTGTGTATGTTGTATATTCATTTTTATTGAATACTAGGAAGTCTTTAATTTCTTTATTTCTATCTTGACCCAGCAGTCACTCAGTAGAGAGTTGTTCAGTTCCCATGGGTTTGTAGGCTTTCTGTTTCTGTTGCTGTTGAAATCAGCTTTAAATTGTGGTGGTCTGATAGGATGTAGGAGGTTGTTTCAATTTTCTTGTATTTGTTGAGACTTGAATTGTGATTGAATATGTGGTCAATTTTTGAGAAAGTTATGTGGGATGCTGAGAAGGTATATTCTTTCCTGTTTGGATGAAACATCCTGTAGATATCTTTTAGGTCCATTTGGTTTATAACTTCTGTTAGCTCCAGTATTTCTCTGCTTAGTTTTTTGTTTGGATGACCTGTCCACTGGTGTGAGTGAGATATTGAAGTCTCCCACTATCAATGTATGAAGGTCGATGTGTGGTTTAAGCTCTAATAATATATCTTTTATGAAATGTGCATGCCCTTGAGTTCAGAGCATAGATGTTAAGAATTGAAACATCATTTTGGTGGATTTTTCCTTTGATGAATATGAAATGTCCTTCCCCATCTTTTTTGATTAATTTTGGTTGGAAGTCTACTTTGTTAGATATTAGAACAGCTATACCACCCATGCTTCTTGGGTCCATTTGCTTGGAAAATCTTTCTGCAACCCTTTACTCTGAGGTAATGTCTATCCTTGATGTTGGGGTGTGTTACTTGTATGCAGTAGAAGGATGGATTCTGTTTTCACATCCATTCTGTTAGTCTGTATCTTCTTATTGGGGAATTGAGTCCATTGATATTGAGAGATATCAACGGCCAATAACTGTTAATTCCTGTTATTTTGTCATTGTTTTTGGTTGTGGTGATGTGTGTGTGTGTGTGCGCGCGCGCGCGCGTGCACGCGCACGCGCCTCCCTTCTGTTGGTTTTGCTGATGTGAGAGTATTTCCTGTGTTTTCTTGGGTGCAGTTAACCTCCTTGGGTTGGAGTTTTCCTTCTAGTAACTTCTGTAGTGCTGAATTTGTAGAAAGGTATTGTTTAAATTTAACTTTATCATGGAATATCTTGTTTTCTTCATTTATGATGAGTGAACATTTTGCTGGGTATAGTAGTCTGGGCTGGCTCTGTGGTCTCTTAAAGTTTGCAGCACATCTGTCCAGGCCCTTCTAGCCTTTACAGTCTCCATTGGGAAGCCAGGTGTAACTAATAGGTCTACTTTTATGTTACTTGCTCTCTTTCCCTTGAAGCTTTTAATATTTTTCCTTTGTTCTATATCTTTAGTCTTTTGAATATCATGTGGCAAGGGAAATTTCTTTTCTGGTCTTCTATATGCTTCTTACAATGTGTGTGTGAGAGAGAGGGGGGGTGCATTCTTTGTGTAGCTCTGACTGTCCTGGACTGACTCTGTAGACCTGTCTGCTCTTGAACTCATAGAAATCCACCTGCCTCTGTCTCCCAAGTGTTGGGATTAAAGGCATGTGCCACTAACTCCTGGCTTTGTATCTTTATAGGCATCTCCTTCTTTAGGTTAGGAAATTTTTCTTACATGATTTTGTTGAAAGTATCTTCTGAACTGGGCCATGGTGGCACATGCCTTTAATCTCAGCACTAGGGAGGCAGAGGCAGGCAGATATCTGAGTTTGAGGCCAGCCTGGTCTATGCAGAGAGTTCCAGGACAGCCAGGGCTACACAGGAAACCCTGTATCAAAAACAACAATAAACCAAAAAGAAGAGAGAGAGAGAGAGAGAGAGAGAGAGAGAGAGAGAGAGAGAGAAGAGGAGAGGAGAGGAGAGGAGAGGAGAGGAGAGGAGAGGAGAGGAGAGGAGAGGAGAGGAGAGGAGAGGAGAGGAGAGGAGAGGAGAGGAGAAAATGAAATAAATATGGGTTTTGGAGCTGGGATTCTTCTTCTTCTATTCCTATTATTCTTGGGTTTGGTCTTTTCATAATATCCCAGATTTTCTGGATGCTTTGTTTCAGGAATATTTTAGATTTAACATTTTCTTTCACCAATGTATCTATTTCTTCTATCGAATCTTCTACACCTGAGAGTCTCTCTTCCATCTCTTGTATTCTGTTGGTGATGTATAAAATCAGCTGAGTCAACCTCTTTGAGCCTTTTATCTCTATTAATACTGAGTAGCTAGAGATCATTGCATCTCCTGAGAACAGAGGATGGATGCTGGTGGTGAGACAATGTACCTGAGGAGTTTGCCAGCTGAGTAGTTTTCAGTTGGGAGTATCTGTTCTTATTCTTCCTCCAACTGGGGAGAAAGCCCAGTCAGTCTAGGTAGTAGGGTATGGGGGTACCTTGACGTGCTGAGTTCCCAGTTTCTTGTCTTTTCTTCACGGCATGATCTTTGGGTGGATTTTTAACCCCTTCCTTCCTTCTTTAAGGAATCCATTCCACTCCCTCTCCATTGCACAAGCATGAACTGTAGAAACTGGAGCCTCCTGAGTCTGACACTTGGGAGTAGGTTTGTTCCAAGGTGAAGCCATCTGATTGGTAACAGAAATGGCTGCACAATATAGTTTCAATTCTTCCACCCTACTTCTTTCTGAGAATTAACGTTTGGATAGGACACCCATACATTCCACACAAATAATTCAAATCTGGAAAAGGTCACTCCATTCTAGGGTCATTTTAAAATTCATTAAAATGCCACCATAGCAGCTTACATCTATCATCCCAGCACTTGTGTGGCTAAGGCAGGAGAGTAGCCATTAATTTGAAACTGGAATAGGCTACATAGTGAACTTCAGACCAGCCTGGGCTCCTTATCTCCAAAATCCTAAAAAAAAATTCTGAAAAAACTAAACCAAAAACCTCCTTAATACATACATGCCTGGAAGCTCTTCGGTCATAATTACTTTCTAGTAATCTCCATCCCTGTCCCACACACTCATACAGATGAAGGAAACCCAGCAGCTTTATTTAAGGACACCAGGGCATAAGATCCCCGGCAAGTGCCTGAGAGCTGGTCAAGAGCAGTTAGTGTTTCCTCAGATTGCTCTCAGCATACACAGGGCCTGGGCAGCGCTTGGCCAGTGTTTCTGGACTGGGGAGTCAACATGGGATTCCTCCCTTCCTGTGCCTTCCCTCAGAGCCCAGCTGAGTCCAGAAGGAAAGGGAAATGAAATAAACAACTCTGACTCCACAGCCCACCAGGGTCACTGCGTTCACAGAGCCACTTCTGAGTCACAGTTGACCCTTTGGTGTCATTGGCCCAGGCCCAGGCTCTGGAAGTGTAAATAAAGGCAGGCGAGGGCAACATTCTCCTAGTCTCCGGGTAACATTCTGTCCAAACTCACAGCTTCATTTTCGAAAACATCTATTTACTTTGTACACACACACACACACACACACACACACTCCCATACAGAAGTCAGAGGACAACTTGGGGGCTCAGTTCTCTCTTTCCACCATGTGGGCCCCAGGATCGATCTCAGACCCTCAGGCTTGGCAGCAAGCACCTTTGCCCACGGAGCCATCTCTCCTGCCCAAACCCAGGGCTTTCCGCAGCAGACCTCCAGTCAGTGGGGACTTCATAGACCCAGTCTGGCACATGAGCTCACCTTCAGTGTCACATTGAATCCCTATAAAGTCCCTGCCAGGGAGGGGTTTTGACAAGTTAAAGCAGCCCTTGGTGAGTCTCCTAAGTGGTCCTCCTGAGCACTTTCAGACAGGTCTTTCTGCTGCAGCGGGAGGCATGTGTTTCTCTGACCAAATAAAGGGACCGGGAAAAGGCAGCAAATGTCACCCCATTCATTGTCTAAGGCATGCAACTCAAAACTGGAGTTTCAGTTTTTGCCCACAGGCATTTGTTGGAACAGGGCATTTCAAGAGCTCAGTTTAAACCCTCCCTGCCCACCTTTTGGTTCTTCTGAGAACCAGAATCAAAGTTGTGTTTTTTTTTTTTTTTTTTTTTTTTAGTTCCCAGTTCATTCCCTTTTCAATCCACTGAGCTGTTTCCTCCTCCTTGCATTAGCTCTACAAGTCCAGAAGATGGACTGCTAGCTGGTCTCTCTGCCGGGTGGGGAGGAGATGGGCAGGAAGCTCAAAGTTTAAACTCAGCTCACTGTTGTGCAGCTCTTTTGGGTGGGACCGTCACAAAGGAATACAGATTAAACCATCTCTATTAACAGTGAACTCTATTCCTAAGACTTGGCAAATGGCTCAGAAATGTAGTGTTTTGTTGATCTGGTTACTGCCAGTTTTCTATAGTGAATAATCCCACACAGTAAATGACTCTTCTGGTCCATACCTATGTAATACTTTATAACTAAGTAAAATGACATGTACGTTTGTGTTTGCACCTCAGGATGCGTGTTCATTGGTGGCTAGGCTTTCATGATTATTCTCCTTTCTTTTGTATTGATCTCAACTATGTAACTAGACCACGACCTTCTTCAGTGCTGGAACTTGTCCTGTAGAACATGGTGATTTTATCTACCTGTGTATTTATTTTTACTTCCCGGTGGTCAAATGCTGAAATTGTGTCCCAGTGAAAGTGTTATTCGGTGTCCCTTAGCTTTCTTGCTGAGGTTCGAATGTAAATATCCCTATAGGTTTATGTGTTTGAAGAGGTTGCTCCCAGCTGGTGGCTCTGTTGGAGAAGGCTGTAGAACCTTCAGGAAGCACAGCCTGACTGGAGAAAATGAGTCACTGAGTGTCGGTGGTGACAGTAGGGCTTGAGGTTTTATATATAGTCTGTGCCTGCTTTCTGCTCATCCCTCTCTGCTTCTTTCCTGTAGATTCAACGTTACCAGATGATTCTGCCACCATGCCTTCTCTGCCATGATGGACTGGACCCTCACACTGTCAGCGAAAAATCAATCTTTCCTTCCTTAAGTTGCTTCTGTATGGGTGTTTTATCACAGCAATGAGAAAAGTAACTAATACACTTGCCTACCCCAGATACCTTAACAAAAACAACAGCTCACCACCATGGCCACCTTAAAATACGCCATAAAATAAGCACAGTATGGTGTGTGCATAACTGTGATTCCAGTGCTCAGAAAGTACAGACGGGAGGATCACGAGTTCAAGGCCACACTGGGTTGTCTATTAAAACCTCGTCTAAAACACAAGACAGAACAAACACAGACTTTCAATTAAGCATTAGCAGAAAAAAAGGAGATCATCCTGGCTGGGTCGGCCAGGTGCTTTTCATCAGAAATTTAGGGTTCCACCCTAAATGTATGGTGAATTAGTTTTAAAAACAAAGTTCCAAGAGCTTCTGCAGCAACAGCCTTCAGGTCTGTCCTCACATCTCTTGTTCAGACTGTTAATATTTTTTACCTGTATGGTGCTAGGGATTGGACTAAGGCCTTAGATATGGTAGACAACCACTCCAACACTGAGCTACATCAACAGCCCTAAATTTTTATTTATTTATTTATTTTTTTATTTTTTATTTATTTATTTATTTATTTATTTTTGGTTTTTCGAGACAGGGTTTCTCTGTGTAGCTTTGCGCCTTTCCTGGGACTCACTTGGTAGTCCAGGCTGGCCTCGAACTCACAGAGATCCACCTGGCTCTGCCTCCCAAGTGCTGGGATTAAAGGCGTGCGCCACCATCGCCCGGCATTAAATTTTTATTTTTAAAAACAATTTGCTTTTATTATGTGTATATGTGTTTACAATCGCCCGTGGGGTCCTGAAGGTGCCAGATCTCCTGAAGCTGGAGGTCCAGGTGGTTGTGAGCTGCCCCATGTGGGTGCTGAGAACTAAAGTTCTCTGCAAGAGCAGCATACTCTTAACTACAGAGCCATCTCTCCAGCCCTGAAATCTTTTGTAATAATTGCACATCGTCCAGGGATACAGTGTGATATTTTGACATGTTTACAACAGGAATTGATCAATTGATCAATAATTAGTATCCTCATCTCTTCATCATGAGGGCATGGAGTAAGAGTAAGGGGCATGGACCCTTGATGGTCAGCCTGATGCACTGAGCCAGACTGACAGCACACAGACCTATTCTCTGTGATAGCTAAAACTAGTTTTATTGACATCATCCTCTGAGACCCTTACAGAGAAGGGAATTAAAAGGATTTGTCTCCAACAGTTTGTATTAACTGGAAACGAGAAGTCAGGGAGAAGGACTTGGATTAAGCAGAACAAAAGAATGACAACAACAAAGGTCCATTAAACTTTGCACTTTATCATTTTATCCCCCTTCCACCTAACGAGGCCCAATTTGGCTCCCTCTGTTTGCCTTTGACTATTTAGAATAAAGTTGCCTGTCAGATCTCCTGCCTCGCTCTTGTGCATTCTGGGACACAGGTGTGTGCCACCATTTCAGGATTCCTGGAAAAGCTTCAAAAATAAATATTTTAAAGATAATTCTGAGGATATTTTAGCTAAGAAAAATTCTCCAGCTGGAAGGGAATGGCAACAAAAGTAGTTCTGAATTGTCTCCCTCCCATTTTGTCCTCCTCTTCCTCCTCCTCCTCTACCTTCCTGTCATATAAGATGTCCCAAGGAACATATTTCATGTTATCTTTGATTACTTTTTATTTTTAGAAAGCAATTCCGTACATTTTATCTACTTTTTCCTCTGGGGGAAAAAAGGAAGAGGTAGAAGTCATGGTGCTTGTAGGCGCCAGTGAGATCTGAAGGACCTATAAAAGCATTTTCAGTGCTGACACATTGCAAGCTTATTGTTTGGCTCGATGTTAGTTTTCTTAGTTAGGGTTTCTATTGCTGTGAAGAGACACTATGACCACAGCAACTCTTACAAATGAAAACATTTAATTGGGACTGGCTTACAGTTGCAGGGGTTTAGTCCATTATCATCATGGTGAGAAGCATGGCAATGTGCAGGAAGACATGGTGCTGGAAAGGGGCTGAGAGTTCTATGTCTTGATCTGCAGGCACCAGGAAGTAAACTGTGTCCCGCACTGGGTGAAGCTTGAGCATATGAGACCGCAAAGCCTGCCCCAATAGTGACACACTTCCTCTAACAAGGTCATACCTACTCCAACAAGGCCACACCTCCTAATAGTGCCACTCCCTATAGGCCAAGCATTCAAGCTCACGAATCTATCAGGCTATACCTATTCAAGCCACCACATTCTACTCCCTGGGCCCCATAGGCTTGGAGTCATACCATAGTGTAGAAATGCATTCAGTCCAAATTTGAAGTCTCCATAGTCTATAACAGTCTCTGTTTAAAAGTTCTGAGACTCATGCAGTCTCTTAATTGTAATCCCCTGTAAAATCAAAATAAAAAAAACAGATCACACACTTCCAATGCATAATGGCACAGGTTATATATTACCACTCCAAAACATAGGGAAGGAAGGAAAATGAGGAAATACTGGGCTAAAGCAAGACCAAAAATCAGCTGGGCAAACTCCAAACTCTTCATCTCCATGTCTGATGTTAAAACACTCATCATATCTCCAACTCCTTTCAATTTTGTTGACTGCAACATACTTCTTTCACTTGGGCTGGTTCTACTCCCTGTTGGCAGCTTTCCTTAGCAGGTACAACATTTAATTAGGGCTGTCTTACAGTTTCAGAGATTTAGTCTATTATCACCATGGCAGGAAGCAGGCAGACATAGTGCTGGAGAAGGAACTGAGAGTTCTACATGTGGATCCACAGGCAATAGGAAGTAAACTGTGTCCCACACTGGGCATAACTTGAGCATATGAGACATCAAATCCCACCCCCAACAGTGATCTTGTTGGTCTTCCTCCAACAAGGCCATACCTCCTAAGAGTGTCACTCCCTATAGGCCAAGTATTCAATTACATGATTCTATGTATGGGGCCATACTTATTCAAATTACCACATTAGTTTAAGCATTTATTGTCCTTTTGCTATCCTTGGACTTTAAAGTGTTAAGAATTTTGTGTTTTATGCCGGGTGGTGGTGGCACAGGTCTTTAATCCCAGCACTTGGGAGGCAGAGGTAGGTGGATCTCTGTGAGTTTGAGGCCAGCCTGGCCTACAGAATGAGTTTCAGGACTCTCTCTCTCTCCATATATATATATATATATATATATATATAGTTTCTATCTTTGTAATTTTTCTGGTTGGGCAATGTGTTCCAGGAATCAAACTCAGGTTATCAGGCTTGCTTGCAAGCAGCTTTCCCCACAGAGCCACCAGAGTCTCTGGCCCAGACTATAGAATTTGATGGCATCATTCCCATGGATTGTTTCCTTGATAGTATTGTGTTACATACACAAGATTGTACAAGATGCTTGTACAGGAAAAAGTATTTTCCGACATGACCAGCTGTTGGCAGATCAGCAGTCTGGAGGACATGTACTACATTCAGAATGTGGTACAGAACACATTCAGCAAAGGAGTCAAAGCCAATGTTAGAAACGGTAATGCCTGAGATACCAGTGAGTCTAAATCTGATCGGAGATGCTTCCTGATAGCCTTGGCGCCCCGTTTTGAAGGATTTAAGAATTTGGAAGGATGGACAACTATAGCAGCAATGCCCAAGGCACAGCTGTGGCAGTTTGTTGCTGATGCAGTGGTGAGATGAACTTTTATTATTTGAACTATTAAGAAAAATAAGGGGAGCTGGGCGGTGGTGGTGCACACCTTTAATCCCAGCACTCAGAAAGCAGAGGCAGGCAGATCTCTGTCAGTATGAGGCCAGCCTGGTCTGCAGAGTGAGTTTCAGGACAGCCACAGCTAAGGTGACATAGAGAAACCCTGTCATGAAAAACAAACAAACAAAAGAAGAGGGGTGGAATTTGGTTTAAGCATATAAAAACACTGAAGGTTGATGCACATTTACCTGTCACATCTGTAACTAATGATGAACTTGAATCTGAACAGGTTTTCAAGCAAATGTGGAGTTATTTTCCTTCCAAGAAGAATGGAAGGCCCCAGTCCCTGCAGGGAGGCTGAGCTCTTTCCCGACATTTGTCTTGCTGACTCATCATCTCTGCAGGTCCTGTGGTGTTCAAGGGCTCTCAATGTGAACAGCCATCAGTCTCCCATCTGCTCTTTCTGTCTGTCAGGCGCTGCCCAGCCGAGGCCCCCCTGGCCCTGTGCACCTGCTTTACAGGCTCTGCCATCTGCTTTTAGGAAAAGACCTTGGCTGTGACTTTGTGACTTGAGGCCACCTCAACCTGTGAGTTAAGACATGCGTGCATGCGATGCATGGTCTGGGATGCGGTGAAACTGCTCAGAGTTTAGGTGTCCTGTGTGTTAGTCACTGTTCTGACCATGTAACAAATACCTGAGGAAAACAACTTGAGGAGAGGAGGCTTATTCGTTTATACCCTTTCCTGCTAGACTGGCTAGTCAGAGAGTCCTTGGCATCCCCCTGTCTCTGCATACCGTTCCCTGCCTCCCCACCACTTAGTGCTGGGTTTATAGACCCTCACTGCTTTACATTGGTCCTGGGGAGCTGAATCCAGGTGGGCCCTTAGTCTTACAGAATGTGGTGGCTGAATAAGAAAGGCCCCATAGGCTCATATATTGAATGTTTAGTCACCAGAGAATGGAACTCTGATAGGATTAGAAGGATTAGGATGTGTGGCCTTGTTGGGAGAGGTGTGTCACTGGGGGTAGGTTTTGAGGTTTCAAAAGCTCAATCCTGATCCAGACTGTCTTCCTGGGGGTCAGAATGTAGAGTGCTCACCTACTACTTCAGGACCATGTCTGCCTGCATGTCATCCCCACCATGATGATAATGGGTTAGCCTCTGAAACTGTAAGCAAATGCCCGATCAGATGGTTTTTTTGATAAGAGCTGCCTTTGCTTGGTCATGGTGTCCTAGCGACAGGACAGTGACTTTACCTATGCCACATGAATTATTGAGCAGGGGGATCCCCGAAGGTATCCCGTACACATGCAGGGAAACATGCTGAGCAGATGCAGCAGCAGGGGGCTGGGCAGATGCACACCATGCGGGCATGGCGGCAGCAGTGGCGGCCAGTGATGCACACCCCAGACGAGCTTATTATAATAGAGAGATGAAGAGAAAGATAGGAAAGAGAGAGACAGAGAGAGAAAGAGAGAAGGAGGAGGAGGAGGAGGAGGAGGAGGAGGAGGAGGAGAAGAAGAAGAAGAAGAAGAAGAAGAAGAAGAAGAAGAAGAAGAAGAGAGAGTGTGTGTGTGCACCTCATGGGAGGAAAAGCAGAAGAGAGAAGGAGGAAGGGGAGGAGTTTTTCCTTAGAATGAGGCTTTTATGTCAGGACACAGGGTGGCGCCCAGGGATGGGATTTCAAGGGGCGGGTCAGAATATCAACAACTTCACTTCATGGATGTATAAAATGAATGACCGTGGAGGAGACTGGGGAGAAAGAAGAGTGGGAGGAGGGGGGAGAAGAAGAGGGATGGCTTCCTGCTCTGAGTCTGCCATAGTGCGCCAGCTGTGACCATCATGGCATCCCTATCTCAGAGCTCTGGGCCTCTGTCATTGTTAATAAAAAATGTTCCCAGCTGCGTCCAACCTTTTGACATTTAGATGAGATATTGTCATCTATGAAGTTCATTCTGGAAAGCCACACAGTCGCGTTATAACAACAACAAATCACACACACACACACACACACACACACCAAAAACCTTTCATACTGTTTTGCAGAAATTGGTGACTTTGAGTTGGACTGCATTCCTAGCTATCTTTAGCTTTGTGTGGCCTGTGGGCTATGGCTTGAACACGCCTCAACCAAAGGAGCCACAGGACATTATGGTTTGAATGCAAAAACCCTCCACAGACTCCCATGTTTGGGAAGGTGTGGAGCACTTGGTTCCTAGCTGATGGCACTATTTTGGGAAGGTGTGGCGCCTTTGGGACTGTGGCCTCACTGCCAGAAGCAGACCATTGGATTCAGGTCATTAAGGTATGTTGGACTCCGGTACAGTCAAGGGGACTCTGCTTCCTGATCCTCCAAGATTTTACAAGCTACATTGCAAGCTGCTGACGTTCCAGACTGAACCGCTCCAGTTACCACAATGTCCCAGCCATGGTGGTACCTTTAAATCATTCGCCCAGACAAACCTCTCCTCTTTTAGGTTGCGACTGTCCTGGATATTTTGTCACAGCAATGAGGAAAGTGACTAATTCAAAGATCTACACTTGGCTCTAGAATTTTGTGGTATAGTGACGTTGTTACCCGCACGACTACAGGGTCTTTTTTTGCTGTGTGTCTCTCTGTCCAGGAAGTGGTCTGGAGGCAACTCCCTGGTGTCTGCTCTTCTCCTCCTGTTTTCAATTCTTTCTCATCACTGGGCTGTCTGCCTACTAAGGGGCTGCATAACTGGTAACCAGAAACACCCCCTTTGCCCCCACACCCCCAATGCATTAAGCAATTGCGCGCGCGCGCGCGCACACACACACACACACACACACACACACACACACACACACACACACACACACACACCCCGGGCATGTTGTAGGAAATCCGCCTGGCTTGGCACTTGTTCTCCAGCTCAGGCAGGTGGGGAAGGGCAGGGAAATCACCAGTTATTTTTAATGTCGGGGCTTTGCTGAGAGCTTGGCAGAATTTCCTCGCAGGTTGGAGGCCCCGGGAGGCCCCGGGGCACTGCCTGCCTAATTCCCAGAGTTCAGGCACAGATGGCCCCCATCAGCCCTTAAGTGGGGGGAGGGGTCGTCACTCCAGTGAGTCTTTGGAGGGATCTCCAGGGGCCTGGCCCAGCTGGCCATCTCCTGCCTGAAACTGTGTAGTGTAGAGGGAGGGAGGGAGGGTGGGAAACAGCAGATGGGCCTCAAGGTGCAAATTTAGTTCCAATCTCAGTTGATTTGGGCAGGGGAGGAGAGACACCTCTTTATTAGCAGTGTTTGTTTGGGCATTAACCTGGTTGGGGGGGTGGGGGGCTTGGAGAGCACTCAGAATTAATGCTGGGGTGGGCCAGCTCAGTCTGCTGCTGAGCTTTTTGTCGGGGGTAGGGGTCGAAAAGAATCCTTGGCGGGACACCACCTGCCTTGAGTAAAGAAGGCCTGTTTGGAAGCGATGTCCTTGGAACAGGAAGCCAAGGTCCCCAGAGCAAATAAGTCAGAACTTCCCCAGATGCAAGGTGTTCCGCTCCAAGTCTTCCAAGTCTGCAGGGGGGCTCTCGGCAGCAAACAGCCCGCGTGTCCCCTGGTGGCTCTTTGGCTAGGATGGTTTCTGCAGCTGCTCTCCTCAGCTTGCTGCTGGCAGGCTTAGCTTCCCGCACAGCCTTTCCCACTGAACAAGCGTGCTTGCGACAGGAAACGGGAACCAAGACAGTAAAGGTCACCGATGCAGTTGTCAGGCTACTGTGGAGCCTCAAAACACCACCACATCAGTGGGAAAGACGGACAGTCGGTGAGCGCAAGGGCCGGGAACTTAGGCCTGTGAGACCATCCCGAAAATCTCACTTCCAGGGCTAGGGCAGGTCAAGGGCAAGGTTTAGGAGGAGGCGGCAGGGCTAAGGAGAGGGAAAACACATTCCTGCCTTTGGTTTGTTAGGTCCAAAAGAAAGAAACAGGATAAATGGCTACTAACAATGGCGCCTGTGAGCACTCCAAACGAAGGCTGGCCTCGAGGCTCTCTCAGCATCTCGAGGACCTGTTACAGAGTCCTTGCTGGCCTTCTGGCCCCCGCTCAGCTCTTCTCACCCCACCCCTACCCTGAACTTCTCCAGCTCAAGGGCTCCCCTCCCCCAGCTTCTCATTCCTGAGTGATGCTGCCCGTTTTGCTGTGCACGCCCTCTCTTGGATGTCCCTCATTTGGCCTCTCTCTTCTTTGCTCTCTCTCTTCTCCTCCTCTCTCCCTCTCTCTCTCTCTCTCTCTCTCTCTCTCTCTCTCTCTCTCTCTCCCTCTCTCTCCTCTCATGGCTCAGTTCAGTCCACTATGCTGTCTCTCTGCTCTGGACTCTTCCAGATGCCTCTGGCTGTGCTATGATAAAAATCTTATCTATGACAAAATTCTCCTCAACCACACCTTGGAGCAGTCACGTCCTCATTTTACAAATCAGGTGCCCAAACCCCGACTTCATACAGCCGAGAGGCCTGCTTACCCCAGTCACTGCCTGATCTCCCCAGGCCAAGCTGCTCAAATCTCATGCAGCCTAAATTTCTTGAAGGAAATAGGAGGAATATTGCCCAGCTTGTTGAGGGTCTATCTGAGGTTACATCAGGTAAAACTGACACTGTGTTGTGTGACACAGCTTTTTTCTTTTTAATCTTAATAATAATTTTTTATTATTTAAAACAATTTAAGTATTTAAATATATTTAATCATATTCCTCCCCTTCCTTAAATCCTTCTAAATCCTTCCCCTACCCCCTCATCTTTAAGATCTTTTATCAAAAACAAACAAAAACCTAATACAACAACAATCCCATACACACAAACCAAGAAAACAAAATAAAACCATACCTAAAATGAAAAACACTAAACAAAACAAAACCTATCAAACTGTAACCAAATAAAAGCACACACACACACACACACACACACACACACACACACACACACACACACACACGCCAGGCGTTCGTGGCGCACGCCTTTAATCCCAGCACTCCGGAGGCAGAGCCAGGCGGATCTCTGTGAGTTCCAGGAAAAGGCGCAAAGCTACACAGAGAAACCCTGTCTCAAAAAACAAACAAACAAACAAACAAACAAACAAACAAAAACCCTGTGGAGTCCACTGTATATTGATCAACTACATATAGGCAGGGGACCTGGTGTAGATCCTATGTATGCAGATCCAGCACACAAACAAGCAGGCCCTGTGCATGCTGCCTCAGTCTCTGTGAGTTCATATGAGCCTCACTCATGCTGATTTAGAGGGCCTTGTTCTCCAGGTGTCCTCCATCCCCTCTGGCTCTTACACTCTTTCTACCTGGTCTTTCTTGGGCTTCCCCGAGCTCCGAGGGGAGCGCTTTGATGGAGACAGCTAGGCTGAGTGTTCCAAGGTCTCCCACTCTCTGCGTAATATCTGCCTGTGAGTCTCCCTATTTGTTCCCATCTGCTGCAAGGGGAAGCTTCTCTGATAATGATTGAACAAAACATTGATCTATGAGTATAGCCGCATATCGTTAGAAGTCACTACATTTTTTTTTTCTTTTAGACCAGTATTCTTTGATTTTCCCTTAGGTCCCTGGGCTATCTACTATCAGGTTGTTAGCCGCCGAAGCAGTGTTGGGTGTGGGTTCTGTATTACGGAGTGGGCCTCAACTTACATACATATTGGTTTGTGCCGCCACCATTGCCCTAGCATATCTTCCAGGCAGTACCCCGCTTGTTTCCGGCTTGGTGTTTCCATTCCTCTTTTGAAAGCATGTAGAGTGCGTTCCTGTACCAAGGCGGTGAAGGCTCTATGGCGGCACCAGCTTGGCATTTCTGTGTTCATCGAGTTGTGTCTGTGTTGTCTTCAGCAGCGATGTCGTCGTAGATGACGCCGTTTTTACTGTCAGGCTGCTTGCTGCTCAGCGGGAAAGATCTGGTCAGAAAAACTTCTGTTTTCCACAGAGTTCCTCAGGCTGAGGCGGCCAGGCTAGTCCTGGGCAAAGCTGCAGCTACAGTGGAACTCCAGCCTGAAGAATCCTGGAAGAGAAGAAAGGCATCTCCATTTCTCAAGTGCCATCTCTCCCGGATTCAGTAGGCCTGGGAATTATGGGAGAAGTGTCCTCACTCAGCCTCAGACCCTGGGGATTTCAAAGGGAATCGTTTCAAGGGATGTTTCTTTCTTTCCTTCCTTCCTTCCTTCCTTCCTTCCTTCCTTCCTTCCTTCCTTCCTTCCTTCCTTCCTTCCTTCCTTCCTCCCTCCCTCCCTCCCTCCCTCCCTCCCTCTCTCTCTCTCTCTCTCTCTCTCTTTCTTTCTTTTCTTTCTCTAGTCTTAACACAGGAAACACTTTGGAAGACAGTGTTTCCCCTGAGATGAATTTTCAGAAGTGCATAGATGCTGTTGTGGCCATTAAAGAAGAATTAATTTAAAGTAGACTCCAAGGTAGCTTTGGGTGTGGGGAGTTTTCTTGTGTTTGTTTATATTTGGTTTTGGTGCAGAAGTTGGGCCTGGGGCCTGCTTTTATCACTCACCTCCCTCAGCCCCATGGGTGTGAAAAGTTTCTTTAACTACAGACTCACTCAGGTGGTCTGGCTGGGTTATTTGTTGACTCTAAGAGGTAGGAGGGGACCACAATAAAGGCGGGGGGGGGGGGGGGTGTAGGAGCGGAGGAGGAGGAGGAGGTCCTTTGTGGAGATAATGTGTGATGCAGTTGACAGGTTTTGCTCTTTTATTAGTTTGTTTTGTGGAGTGCTGTGTTGCTAAAATTCCTTCCTTGGGGAGACATAAAGTCTATCCCTCCTCCCAAGGTCCCCAAAGCAGGATTTTTGAGAATCAATGAATTTATTGGGCTTCCTAGGGAGCCTCGGCATGGTTTAGGGGTGTGTGAACACTCTCCTTCCAGCAACAGCATGTGAAAAGCCTTACCCAGCAGGGGTGAGGGCTTCCTCTGTAGTCCAATAGGTGGAGCCCCCCCTTCCAGTCTGCCCGGGCCTCTACATACTCTAGTGCTTCCCCCAGGCCAGGTGGTACGGAGTAGCTGGATCCTTGGGCAAGCATCCTGTGCCTTACATCCCGGCCTCTATTCAAGGTTTAAACCATCACCCAGCCCCACTGGGATGGTCTTTTGCAAGGGGCACAGATGAGTTCCCCAAGATGGTAGTTTGCTTGGCTCAGAGGAGGACCGTCACTCACAACAGCATGCTATCTATGCACACACTGGGAGGAGGACAGTCACTCAGAACAGCATGCTATCTATGTACACACTGGGAGGAGGACCATCACTCAGAACAGCATGCTATCTATGCACACACTGGGAGGAGGACAGTCACTCAGAACAGCATGCTATCTATGCACACACTGGGAGGAGGACAGTCACTCAGAACTGCATGCTATCTATGCACACACTGTGAGGAGGACCCTTCACTCAGAACAGCATGCTATCTATGCACACACTGTGAGGAGGACCCTTCACTCAGAACAGCATGCTATCTATGCACACACTGTGAGGAGGACCCTTCACTCACAACAGCATGCTATCTATGCACACACTGTGAGGAGGACCCTTCACTCACAACAGCATGCTATCTATGCACACACTGGGAGGAGGACCCTTCACTCACAACAGCATGCTATCTATGTACACACTGTGAGGAGGACCGTCACTCACAACAGCATGCTATCTATGCACACACTGGGAGGAGGACAGTCACTCACAACAGCATGCTATCTATGCACACACTGTGAGGAGGACCGTCACTCAGAACAGCATGCTATCTATGCACACACTGTGAGGAGGACCCTTCACTCACAACAGCATGCTGTCTATGCACACACTGGGAGGAGGACCGTCACTCAGAGCAGCATGCTATCTATGCACACACTGTGAGGAGGACCGTCACTCACAACAGCATGCTATCTATGCACACACTGTGAGGAGGACCGTCACTCACAACAGCATGCTATCTATGCACACACTGTGAGGAGGATAGTCACTCAGAGCAGCATGCACACGCTTTCTGACTGAGCTGCAGCATCAACCCTTCTTTAATACTTTTTATTTGAGGCAGGGCTTCATTAAGTTGCCCAGGTTGGCCTTGGCCTCCCTCCACAGCCTCTGATCTTCTGCCTCAGCCCCTGAGTAGCTGAGATGACAGCTGTGCCACTAGGCTTGACTTTGTTTCTAAACAGGGTCTTATTTTTAAGCCCAGGATGTTCTGGAACCCACTATGAAGCCTAGGCTGACTTTGAACTTGTTCTTTCCTGCTGTCTCAGCCTCCCAAGTGCTGGGATCACACATATGCACCACACCATCAACAAGATGCATTTGAGTGGAGAGAGGGCAGCAGGGTAAGAGCGGGAATGAGGTGGGTGGGTGGTGGAAGCCAGGGAGAGACTTGGGAAGAACTTGGGCTCAGTCAAAGCTGCCCTCAAAATTTGGTTATGCTTTGACTTGTCCTTGTGTGACAAGCATACCTTAATACTTTAGCCTTCTAAGTTCATGATGAAATATTCCTTTAAAGCCACCTTGAGTTTGAGGTTATGTACATTTTTCTGGGGAGGGGGGTACGATCCATGTTTTCTCAAATGCTGGGTGCATGCTGTAACACCAAGCCCCAGTCCCGTTGTAAGACCTCGAACTGAGCTGGATAAGAGAAAGCTGGAAAGCATTTCCTTGAGTTTTTCCTCCCTTTGGTCAGAGCGGTGGATCTAAACTTAGAAGATTTAATTAAGAAGAAAAACAATCCACTATGTTGGGTTTTTCTCTAGGAAGCAGGGATGGGGGTGTGGTGGGGGTGGGGGATTGCTTAGCTTCTACTGGTCATTCCTAGAAGGAGGTACTTAGGATCGTCTGTTACATGGTTGTAGTTCAAGGCCCAGGTTCACCACCTTTCCAGCTGTTAGGAGCTCACCATAATTGCAGGTGCTCAGATGTCCTCAGAGCATCATTTCCTCTGGTCCTGGAACTGCTGTGCACATTCAGAATGGAGATCGGGCTAATAAGATGTAGTTTCACGAGTGAAATGATTGCAAAGATAACGTCTGACTCTTCTTGTCCACTTCACTCTCTCCCTGGGCTGCCACTAGACGGGTATTGCAGGCTGGTGTTTTTCTCCTTCTGCCCATATAGTCACCTGGGGCCACCACAGGCTCAGTTTCTGTGTCATGAAGAGATTTCTAGTCTCCTTTTCAGAAATACTGAGACCAGGATGTTTGGGGCAGATCTTTTCATCTTGTGGTCCTCAACACTGCAACCCTTGCCAGTCCCACACGAGCAATCTGTACTGTGCGAGGTGACGCCCGAATCCTGAGCCCTCTCTTCTCTGTGCTCATTTTATACCTGAGTTTAATTTAGAAAAGACAAATTCATGCCTCTAACTTCAGCTCCTAGTAACCTGGGGGAGCCCTGCTGGGAGAGTGTTTGCAGCCGAACAGAGTGTACTTAAAGCTCTAGTTCCCCAGCCTCCAAATATCAAACAGTTAGGTAGATAAAGACGCTTAAAGAGGAGCGTGTGGATTCTCACACTCGTGAGAGAGAATCTATTTCATGTGACAAAAACCATTCATGTTACCGTGTTAGAGATGGGTGCTGGGAAGTGAAATAAATACCCGACCAGGATCAGTCAGTGTTGTGGAGAAGTAGGATTTGCAGCCAGGCAGGTTGCTGCCAGCATCTACCCACCCCTCCCCTTCCGCCTCCCAGTCCTCCCTTCCACAGTCTTCCCACATAAACAGTCCTGTGTGGTCATGAGGAAGCGTAAAATGGGAAGAGAGCTGAGATGAAGTTTGATTAAAGCTCATCAGGGTGACCCCCTTCCCCACAACCCCCCCATTTACCCTCTCTTCGCTCCTCTCCCCATCCCCAGGCTTTGTTGGTACTTACAGATTCCTGACAATCTCTAAGGTCCATATCTCACACAATCTTGGAAGCATCAGCTAACATCTGCACACACCCAGACCTGTGCCCTAACAGCCTCAGTTTCTAATTCATAGATCACCCCCCCCCAAAATCTTTTAGATAAAAATCAAGTCATGAACTGGGTGTGGAGTGATGTCTATAATCCCAGCACCCAGGAGGTCGAGGTAAGAGGACCTAGTGTTCAACGGAAACGGAACTTTATAACAAGACCCTGTCTCAAGACCAAAACAAAAGCAAAACTGTGACCATAGTACAATGTTAGATCACTTACTTAGCAAGCACAGGCCCTGGGTTGCACCACAGAAGCAGAGTAAAACTAAACACCAACTTGAGTTAAGTCAGACTTAACTCAACCCTCAATAAATGATGTGATATGGAAGTGATCAAAATGCGTTTAGGTGCTAGATACACTGATTTCACAAAATGGAAGTGTGTGTCTTGTGTGGCAGCTGCCCTCTCTCAGGGGTCCTTCTGACGCGCATGGGAAATGGACTCTGAGTGACAACTGTGGCTGTGGGAGGAAATGACTGGGATATACACAGAACTGGGCAGAGATCCAGTGAAGAAAGTGAGGGAGATCAAAAGTGAAGTTCCCATATCTGTGGCCGACGCTCTGGGAAGCTGTTTCTATGGAGGTCATAACTCTAGATTCCACCTCTAAAGTCAGTGACATCCTGACAGACTGACAGACACAAAGAAACCCTGACGCCTAATGAGAACAGTCTGTGGCGGGGTGAAATGGGAAAAAGAATAAAAGGCAGTTTGTGTAGACTTCTTGAGACCTACGTGTCTGCAGCTGCAGGTCCTTCCAGGGCACCAGGTGTAATGCCACCCAAGACCTGCAGTGAGGATATGACTGTTCCTGCTTTGTGGGGACCCAGAGCACATAGGTTGTGGCATTTGCTCTGGGTCATAGCTGGGGCCTCTGTTAAAGAGGTGGGGAAGAGGTATAATTGATATGGAGAAGCTGTACATGTGAAGTCTGTCTGCGGGATGTTTTGATATGCAATGTTTTTCGACATGTGCACCTGTGAAATCATCACCACCAACAAGATATTGTGCGCACACATCACCTAAGCAGCTTGGTAACTCCCTCTTGTTCCTCTGTGCCCCTCCTTAGGCATCCCCAGACCTGTTTTCTGTCACTCTGAGATGCACGTGAGTAGAACCATACAGGAAATTTCTCTGATTCATCGTGTTACTTTGATAATTCAAGTGTTTCAGTTTTAGAAACCAATTTCTTATTTCCTATAGAGGGCAAACAATGCAACGTTTTGATTGCTGAGAGGCTGCTACAGTAGTGTGGGCACTACACAGGGTGTAGTCCTAACTATGATTGCTTCTAGCTGAGAGCACATGATGACTTTGAGATTCATCCCTGTGGTGGGGATCCATAGTTCACTCTCTTTTGTTGAGTGTTTTGTGGGTAGATCAAATGGACCACTCAGTTCTGTTACTGAATTCCTGTGAGCCCCAACCCAGACATGAGTACATCTCTGTAGTTTCCACTGTTGTTCTTGCCAACTAGTAGTTGGCCATTAGGGGGAGAAAGGCCCATCCAAAGTTTCTCATTTACCTTCAGAGAAATGGGTGTGAGTGCTAGAAGGACACTAGAGACCAGAGAAGCTGAATTGTGCAAGCCTAAAACAGTACACCGAAGCTATGATCCCTAGTTCTTCCGAAGGTAACTGTTCTTGGACTTGGGAGCCTTTGAAGGGAGAATTAAGTATGAAATCATGAGGGGTCTCTAATCCAATGTAACTCATGTCCTTATAAGACCTGTGTGTATGTGTGTGTGTGTGTGTGTGTGTGTGTGTGTGTGTGTGTCCTAATTGTCATGAAGGGAGGAGATGACCAATGCTGAGCTAAGGCAAGAGGCCAGTGGAGAAACCCTGATGACCACTTGACCTTGGGCTTCTGGCCTCCAGTGCTGTGAGGAAGGAAATTTCTGCCTATTGGGCACAAAGATTGTGATACCTTCCTATGGGGTCCCCAGATGACTAGTCCAGTCCTCTGACACCCAATTCAGTTCGGCATTTCTGAATGCTTGCTTCACTGTAGACTGGAATTGGGGGTGGGGAGGGGAGGTAAGCTTTTGGTTCCTTAGAAGCCTATAACTTATTTGGCTTATTTCACACGTGAAGAAATGGAAACTCGCAATGGGGAACTGACCTGCCTGAGACAGAAGCATCAATGCAGATTCCCACAAGTGATCTGTTCAAAGTGCATCTGTCCACAAGTGTATCTGTTCAAAGGACAGAAGCAGTAAAGTTTTGGGTACCGTGAAAGGGGCCACAAATATCAAACAAGGTCCCCTGCCCTGTTATTCAGTTCTTTCTTATGTAACATTCAGTGAGACCTGGGCTACTCCTGTCTCATCTCTGCTCAGACATGGGTCATGCATGATGGCTGGGATGGGCCTTACATACATGCTGGCCTCAGGGCCTGCTGACAGGCAGTGAGACAGATGACCAGTGGGGCCTTCCCTGGGCTCATGGTTAGAGAAGATAATTTGTTTGCATAGTGGAAAGAGATCAGGAGTCTCTTGTGGAAGCCCAAGGGCATGTCTGCCTCCCCTGCCTCCTGAATCACACTGAAACAACAGCACAGGTATAAAAAGGAAAGAAGTCCAGAGCAGCACTGGGACCTCAGGGGTGGCCCTGTGTGCCCAGAGATTCTGGTGATTTCTGAAAGACAGAAAGTAGATGGGAATAGATGGAAGGGTAAAATGGGGAAGAATAACATCCAGACAGAAGATGTTCAGGAAACTGCTACAGAGCTGAGTACCCTTAACACTCCTCGGAAAATGTATGTTGTGTGAAGAATTGCTTTTATAAGCATAGTGATAAATTTTTTTTTCCACTTCTGTTTTGCAGGGACAGCATAACTGAACTCTGGCTGCTGCTATCATGCTCTATGGGCAGCACCGGTGATCAGGCCTTATGGGTTTGCCACAGGCCCACAGATGGCCCAGAGCTTTTCATGTCTTGTGCACTGCAAATATCATTGTGTCTGTGAGTTCTTTTACAAGGCTTGGAGTGCATGGCTTTGTGAGATTTGAAAACAACAACAACCACAACCACCACCACTTTGTGTTCCAAGACTGACATTCCCTATTGCAGCATGGTGATGACTTTTCCAGTTTCCCATACCCAGGTAGCTGGTGCTTTTTGTCCTTACTATTGTACAGAATTTAATTAGTCATTTCTCTCATTGCCAAAACAGAATAGCAACAGACAGAAGCAACCTACAGGAAAAGGATTTGCATTGACTTATGGTTCCAGGAGAATATCAGCGTGCTAGGGTCGTGAAGGCATGATGGCGAGAGTCTGGAGAATAGTTCACATCTTAGCCAATCTAGGAGCAGAAATCAGAATTAGAAGTGGATCAGGCTATCATCTTCAAAGTCCTGTCTCTAGTACCTTATGTCCTCCAGCTTGGCAGCAAAGGTCCCAAAGGTTTACAACCTTCAAAACGGCACCACCTGATGGGGACCGAGGACTCACTCACACACAAGCCTGTTTGGGACGGAGAAGTTCCACATGCAAACCACAATAAGAATGTTCTGAAGCTGGCAGTGGTGGCGCACGCCTTTAATCCCAGCACTCGGGAGGCAGAGCCAGGTGGATCTCTGTGAGTTCGAGGCCAGCCTGGGCTACCGAGTGAGTTCCAGGAAAGGCGCAAAGCTGCACGGAGAAACCCTGTCTCGAAAAACCAAAACCAAAACCAAAACAAAACAAAAGATGAAAGAAAGGTAATGCCACATGGCAGAATGTGTAGATTGGTAGAAATGGGTTAATTTAAGTTGTAAGAGCTAGTTAGTCATAAGACTGAGCCATAAGCTGACATTTATAATTAATATTAAGTCTCCATGTTGGTTATTTGGGAACTGGTGGGCGAGAAAGAAAAACCTACACAGTTCTTTTTCCAGTTCCTGAAGATATTTCAAAGCATCTCCTGCTTCCTTTCCCCAGTGAGGACTGACCTTCTCCTCCTGCCTGCAGCCCCAGCATGGATTGAAGGTTTCTGTATCATGGAGTTGGGACTGGGCCACTGCCATGAGATCTAGCAGCAGGTCCTAAAGATCTCAGATGTTCACTCTGTCATCTGAGCTGCATCTTCTATTCTCAGAACTTCTTTAGTTCAGAGACATTTTCCCTGCATCTGCACATGGACCTGCAGTGGCTGCTGGAGCCCATCAGTCAGTTTTCTCTGGCCAGAAACCACAACAGTGAGCCGGAATGGGTTTGGTTGCCTATTCCTTGTCTCAGACTACAGCTATATTTAAACACTGAGCTTTGAGAGGTTCCCAGTGAGTTAGCCATCAGCTGGCTTTTGGATAAACAACTGACTTTTGTGGTCATCCTATTCCTGGTCTAAGTGAACATTTTCAAAGTCCTACTGAGTTTTAAATGACTCAAAGGCATTTGGTGGTGAGATTGTCAAAGTGCCATCTTCTCCATGAGTTCTCATTGAAGGCAGCTTAGTGCTGAAGGAAGAGGATTGTCTCTGGATACAGACAGACCTTGGCTTGTGGGAAAGATGAAGTCAGCGGGCATGCTGTTGAGCACCAGGAACCATGAACTCTTCACTTAACTAATTTCTCAGAGTGTAACTATTGCCATCAACGCACAGACCATGCATCCAGAGTCCTACACAGCATTGTAAACTCAGCACAGGAGACTTCTAAAACAAATCCATTGCTTTCCTTTATCCTAAACTTGGAATCAATGTGTTCTCTGGAGATGTTGGTATCTTGAAAAAAATCAGAGATATGGTGTGTGTGTGTGTGTGTGTGTGTGTGTGTGTGTGTGTGTGTGTAACTCTAACTCTAGTTCTAACTGCTGTTACTTGGCCATGTAATGTAACTAGGTCAAGTCACTTTAGTCTTTAGAACATGCTTCCCTTAGGTGGTTTGAATTTGAGAACACCATAGTGGGTTAGGAAATTTCCCCAGCGTTACATCCTCTGAATATCACCTTCTTTGGAAACAGGCACCCTTCAGATATAAACACGTTAGGATGAGGTTATACTGGATCAGGGTTTCTATGGATACCCTATGAGAAAAACTCCTGAGATGCCTGAACAAGTCAAATAGAGTCTTTATTTTACCACAGGGAGACTGCAGTGGGAAGCAGCCTCAACCTCCAATTCATTAAAGTTTTTGTTTGTTTGTTTTTGTTTTTTTGAGACAGGGTTTCCCTGTGTAGCTTTGGAGACTGTCCTGGAACTCACTCTGTAGACCAGGCTGGCCTTGAACTCACAGAGATCCGCCTGGCTCTGCCTCCCGAGTGCTGGGATGAAAGGTATGCGCCGCCACCGCCGCCTCCGCCTCCGCCTCCACCACCACCACCCGGCCAATTCATTAAAGTTTTTAAAGGCAAAAACTGCTATTGTGACATATATAGAGAGGCAGTTCTGGATATCTGCAGTAAGCAAGCATTGTTTACAGAAGCAGAGAGAGAACAGTTAAGTGGTCAGGCAGTTCTCGTAATTGTTTTAGGTCAAGGTTACAATGTATAGACATTTATAGCTGGTCCACAAAACAGTTTACCTTAGGAATTTATGGCTGGTCTAAATGACCAGAGACCAGTTTTGAAGTGACCAAGATAGTTTGAACAACTGAAGTATTCTTAGGAATACTTCACAAGATGGCTGGCATAACTACAGTTCAGTAGCCCAGTGCAGGCTAAGTTCTTAGACAATTCAGCTAGTGTCTTCATCAGAAGAGGAAAGGACACAATGAAAACAGAGATGAAGGGCACACAGGAGGATGCCAGGTGATGATGGAGGCCAAGATGGAAGTGATGTATCTACAGGCAAGAACGCTAAGGACTCTCAGTCAACACCAGAGAGATACCAAAGGAGTCCAGAATCAGTTCTTCCCTCGAGGCTCCAGGCAGAGCCTAGACGGAGGAGGTAGATGATGGAGCAAGTAGACGAAGGGAGAGTTTGTGTGTCTTGGGGCTATGTCCTGCCCCGTGCCTTTCTATTCTCCCTTTTCTCTGCTTCCTGGCAGCCACGATGTGAGCTGCTGTGCTCTGCCATGCTCTCCCTACTATAATGAGCAGAAGCCCGTGAAACATGAGCCAACATACGTAGCTATTATACTTCAGTTCTCAGATATTTTATCACAGTGATGCAAAAGTAACTGATAAAACTTTCAAAGTTTGTTCACAGCATAAGATATCTGAGAAAGTACTGATTTGGGGTGGGGTGGTGGGACCATTGCTTTAATAGTCTGATAGCCAAAGAGAGGAATAAAAATGTCTTTAGAATATCTTTATTCGCATCAGTGGTGCTAAAAAAAAATGTAGTCTCTTAAAACAGCAATAAGGGGCTGGAGAGATGGCTCAGCAGTTGAGAGCACTAGCTGCTCTTTCAGAGGACCCAGTTTCAATTTCCAGCACCCACATGGCAGCTCACAACTGTGGTGGTAATCTAATTGTACTGAAATGTGATTTTGATTGTATGTTAATAAATAAAGTTGCCCGGGGGTCAGAGCTATTAGAGCCATAGCAAGAGTGTGGCGGTGGTGGCACACGCCTTTAATCCCATAGATATCTGTGTGTTCAGGGATATAGCCAGCATTGGAGACATATGCCTTTAAGACCTAGGGGGCTGTACATTCAGACAGTGACGAGGCGGTCACGTGTTTGGGTTTGCAACCAATGAGAAGGCAGAACAAAATACTTTAAATAGACGAACCGACAGGAAATAGAGTCTCCTTCGGGAAGCTGGGACACCGCAGGCTGAAGGGTGAGATTTTAGCTCTGAGCTCTGACCTCTCGGCTTTCTCTTTTGCATTATTTCTGTGTTTCTTATTTAATAAGACGGTTGGTTACATCTATACACAACTGTCTGTAACTCCAGTTCCATGGGTCCAACACCCTCACACAGACATACATGCAGGCAAAACACAAATGAACATAAAATTAAAAATAAAGTACGAAAACAGCAATGATGTAATTTTTTTAGTTAACAGCCTGGGCCAGGTTCATCTTTAGAAGATTCAATAAGAAGCAGAGACTCCTAGATGGTACTGGGAATGTGGCTCTCTCTAGGCTCACTGGTGTGGTTGCTATGTACTGTCTGAGCTGGGTCTGGTGGCTGAGATGGCCTTCTTTCTGCATCTGGACAGTGCCCACTGGCTCCCAGGGCTCTTTTTATAGTTGCTCACCCACAAGAAGCTGGGGCCATTCTTTGTCACATGGCAGGGTCATGATTTTAACTAAGGGAGGAACAGCAGAGGCTGCCACAATGTGAGGCCACAAGGAAGAAGCCATGGGAAGCCCTGTGGTGATTCATATAAGAATGGCCCCCACAGGCTCATATATTTGAATGTTTGGTTCCTAGTTGGTGGAATAGGACATGAAGAGGAGGTGTGTCCCTGGGGATGGGCTGTGAGGTTTCAGAAGCTATTCAAGGCACAATTATTGTGCTCTCTGCCTCCAAATTGGTGATAAGATATAAGCTCTCAGTTCCAGGTCTGCCTACCAGCTGTCCCCCACACACCCGTGGTCCTGGGCTAACCCTGTCAAATTGTAAGCAAGGCCCCTGTTAAATGCTTTCTTCGATAAGTTGCCTTGGCTATGTATCTCTTCACAGAAATAGAAGAGTAACTAAGACAGGCCCTTCTGCTGTATTTTCTCTCCCATATTGGGAAAGCAAGCCACAGTGATAGCTAGGACTCAAGGACGAGGGCTATGGATTCCCTCCACCTCGTTTTTTTCCTTTTTGGATGCTGGGGAATGGATCCTAATGCCTCACACATGCTAAGCCAGTGCTTTGCCACTGAGGCACACCCTCAGCCCCTAAATTGTATTTTCTTATTTCTTAACTAATTAATGGGTTTCAAAACAGGGTTTCTCTGTGTAGCCCTGGCTGTCCTAGAACTTCCTCCGTAGACCAGGTTAGCTTCAAACTCAGAGGTCCACCTGCCTCTGCCTCTCCAGTGCTGGGATTAAAGGCATGTGCCACCATGCCCAGCCTTTAAATTTATTTTATTTAATTAAGCCTTTTTAGTAGGTATATAAAATAATGAGTTTCCTTATAACATTTCCATGCTTACGTCATTGTATTTTGCTAAGATTTGCCCCATTCCTCTTCCTCATCCTTACTTTTCCTTCCGCTGGCTTTCTTCCTCCCCACAAGTGGTTCTGCTTCCATGTGACCATGCATATGTTTATATATTCTTAAGTCTAGGTACTCATATGAGAAAAATGTGGCATTTTGTCTCCTTTTAAAATAGGTTTTATTTTATTATCATTATTTTAAAGTTATGCCTATATGCATGTGCCTGTATGTGTTTGTGCATGTGAATACAATATTTGCCAAGGCCAGGAGAAGGTGTGGGATCTCTAGGAGGTGAAATTACATGCAGTTATGTGCTACCTGACATGGGTGCTGGGAATCAAATCTGGGTCTTGTAGTAGAGCAGTATGAGCTTTTAACCACCATGCCATATCTCCATCCTTTACACTCCATTTCTTGGTATAGAAGAAGAAGAGAATAGAAGAAAAGGTGTGCATTGAGTGTGTGTGGGGATGGTGGTGGTAATTTTCCAAAACAGTGAGAGGAGCTGTTCTTGTGCTTGCTCTCCTTCTGTTTCATAAATATGTACACTTATTACAAATGCATATGCAGGCCTATGTGTAGAACTGGGTCTGATTTTTATTATTATCTGAACTCATTTGCACATAGATGTGGACATAGATCAACATAGGTACAGCCACATGTAGTGGCAAATGCCCATGATCCCAGCACTCAGAAGGGAGAGGCAGGCAAATGTCTCTAGTTGGAGGTTAGCCTGGTCTACATAGCAAGTTCTAGGCTAGCCAGAGCTACATAGTGAGACTACTTCAAAGTTAAATCCCAAACCAAACAAGCAACAATAACAATACACCTAACATATAGCTGGGCAGAAAGATCTATATTCTTTTAAGATTTTCATTTTAATTTATTTTATTTTATGTATATAGGTGTTTTGCTGGCCTGCATGTTTGTGTGTACCTTATTCATGCCTAGTGAGCTTGGAAGACAGAGAGGGCAATGGATCCCCCAGAGCTGGAGCACAGATGGTTGTAAACTTCCCGTGGGTGCTGGGAATTGAACCGATGTCCCTGGAAAAGCAACAAGTGACAGCAAACCACCTCTTCAGCCCAAGATCTATATCCTCGAATATACACACACTCATAAAGACACCTAAACTTTTGTCCACGTGGCACTGGTCTGGTTGCACCGTCAGCTTGATGTCTGAAGTTATCCTAACAAGGTAACATATAACTGAGAGGCAAATGAATGGGCCCTGTGTACTGAGGCCCTGGGTGCTGTTCTCAGAGCAGGCCCAGGCAGGTGGGAGGTTCCTTCAGCACTGGGTCTGCATTTCTGCACTCTGCATGGGCAAGGTGTTGAGCTATGCAGAGACTGCTGGGCATGACAGCCAAGAGGGGCGGACAGCACCATGACAGGAGAGTGCTGGAGAAGCCAAACTGAGTCAAACCAAGGGAGAATCTCAACTGCTGGCTGCGGCGTGTAGGTCTGGACAAATGGACCACTGAAGGATATTGAATAAAAGTGTGATTTGTTTATCTCTCACTTGGAGATGAGTTTTCCCTGTTTCTGTGTATACTTACTTGTCCCTTGTCCTCCCAACTCCAAGCCTCATACCTCAGGGGACTCTCAGAATAAGATTTTTCTTACTTCCTTACTTCCTTATTTTCTGTGTGAGGGGTCTCACTTTCTAGCCCAGCTTGACCCAGAACTCACTATGAAGTCCTGGCTGGCCTTTATTGCACCAATCCTCCTTCTGGCCTCCCCAGTGCTGGGGTTACAGCCACGAACCACCACACCTGGCTGATTCATTTTGTAAGAGGTCGACAAGCAGTTTAAGGTTAGTCAACTGAGAGTGCTCCCAGCACAGCAGAAAACTGGCAGTGGTCCTGTAACCCCAGCACGTAGGAAGCAGAGGCAGGAGGATTAGAAGTTCAATGACATCTCCTGTACATAGAGAGTTGAGGCCCGCCTGGGATAGGAAGATCTTGTCTAAAGAAAAGAAAAGAAAAGGAAAGAAAAGAAAAGAAAAGGAAAAAGCATTGGGAGCTGGAGAGATGCCTCAGTGGTCAATACTTTCTGTTCTATAACGAGAACCAGAGTTTATTTCCCTGCATCCATGCTGGCCTGCTCATAAGTGCCTGTAATTTCAACTTCAAGGAATCAGATGTCTTCTGTCCTCTTCAGGTGTACACACAGAGACACACAGACACAGACACAGACACCCCCCCCCCCACAAACACGATACACAGACACAGACAGACACACAGACACACACACACACACACACACACACACACACACACACACACACACCAGAAACAAAACAAAAACCCTGAGATAGAAAGTGGCTTCTCACAATCTTAAGCTTACTAGTTTCAAAACCCGGGTAAACATTGTAACCCTGTCATTTGCAATCGCGTGGATGGACCTGGAGGACACGTTAAGTGAAATAAGCCAGACACAGAAAGATAAATGCCACATGATCTCACTCCTATGTGGGATCTGGAAAAGCTGAGCTCACTGGAATGAAGAGCATAAAGTGATTACTGGAGGCTGAGGAGAGGCTGGATAAAGGAGACACACTCACAATCAGATAAACACACACATGGAAGCTGTGCTATCAGAATGACTGTAGATAGCACATTCAAATCAGGCATAAGAGAAAGTTTTGAAAGTTCTCATCACAAAGAAAGGTAAATGTTCGAGGTGAAGGGTGATGTAAGTA
Organism: Peromyscus leucopus; assembly: GCF_004664715.2. Lineage (NCBI taxonomy): Eukaryota > Metazoa > Chordata > Mammalia > Rodentia > Cricetidae > Peromyscus > Peromyscus leucopus. The sequence continues at coordinate 51,487,510 of NC_051077.1, forward strand.
TACTGAGTTGATCAGTACAGTGTGCCAGTACCAAAACATTCCATGGGACATTGCACAGATAGACAGTTATTATCAGTCAATAAGGAGGACAAAAAACTGCTTGCCCAAATCAAGACAAAGCTCAATCATTCGGACAATGGGGGGCTAACTCTTGCCCCCACACCCCCCGTTGAGCAGGCCTAGGCTGCTCTGAGCTGTCTAGGCTGTGGATTTATTTGTTACCCAATAAACTCCTCCAGCTCTGAATTCAGGCTGCTGCTCCTTTTCTCTTCCAGAGCAGCTGGCTGGCTCCCACAGTCTTCTCCTTGGCAGTGGAAGGCCTGGATATTTCTAGCATGCAGGATGTGTCTAGCTCACTAGCTCACAGGAGCAGGCCTGGGCTTCCCTCCAGGCTCAGAAGAGAGGCTCCTCTCTCCTCAAGGTTCTCTATCTGTGTCTCTTTCTCTGTCTGTCTGTCTGTTTCTCTCTCTGTCTGTCTCCATCTCTGTCTCTCTCTCCAGGGGCTTATAAATGTAGTTTTGAATGGTATGAAACTTACTACGCAGACCAGGCTAGATTTGAACTTGTGCCTCTGTCTCCTGATTGCTGGGATTACATCATGAATTACTATGCCAGGCTTTGAATGTTTTTCTTCAAGGCTACAAGCTATTTCATAGATTTGACCAGGAGCTAGAGTCTCCCAGATAGGTTCTGATAGCTCAGATCTTGTCCTTCCTTTAGCTTGCTCTTCCTCTTCCTGGAAGATCAAAGAACTTTATTGTCACCCTGACTAGATTTGGAACCACTTTGGAGAAATTGCTTTGGAGGGTGTTTCTTGAGTTGTAACTGAGAAGGAAATATTTATCCTGAATATGGGCTGTGCCATCCTGCAAGCTGGGGGCTGGGACTGAACAATAAAAGGAGACAGTGCTCTGAGCACCAGTGTTCATGTCTCTGCTTCCTGATGCAGATGCACTGTGGTCAGCTCCTCACACTAGCCTTCCTGACCTCCCCTCCATGATGGACTGTGTACCGCCAAACTGTGAGCCAAAACACACCCTTCCTTCCTTAAGTTACCTTTGACAGACATTTTGTCACAGCAAGGAGAAAAATAATTAATACACTCTCTAAAATTTATCAAAGGAATGAGAGAGAAGATGAAGTATTTATACACTTGTTCATCCATTCATCCATCTATTAATTTATACTTCTGTCTTGGTTACTTTTCTATTGCTATAAAAAAATTATGACAATGGCAACTTATAAAAGAAAATATTTAATTTGGCTTATGGTTTCAGAAGGTAATAGTTCATGACAGCAGAGTAAAGGCATACCTGAGAGGTCACATCTTGATTCGTAACCACGAGGCAAAGAGAAATTGCAAATAAATGCACACTGGGAATCACACTGAGTCCTTTGAAACATTAAAGCCTATCTCTATGACACACTTCCAATAAGGCCACACCTCTTTAACAACCTCACCAACTGGGTGGGATCTAAGTATTTAGATATATGAGCCTAAGGGGGTCATTCTCACTCAAACTACCACTGAATCCATCCATCCACCTATTTACCCATCCATCCATCCATCCATCCATCCATCCATCCATCCATCCTTCCATCCTTCTATCTGGTCATCTAATCATTTATGAGGTAATAAATAATAGTCCAAGTACTGGAGATATAAATAGAATACGGCACTTCCCTGATGCTGAGGAAGAGCATGTTGCCTAGTTAGTAGAAGGGAGTAGAATGTAGTACAATAAAAATCCTCTCGTTGAAGGATGGAGGCTGTAACCCTCTGGACTTTCATTTGTGACCACACACTTGAGGCCTTACCATGTAGTCTTGGTACCTCTATTGCTTAGAGCACTGGCTGGCCTAACAGAGAAGCTCAATCGGTGTTGAATGAAAGAGTAATGATAATGAAGCGGAGTGTTATAAACCTTAAGTTCCTTCTTCAAACGGCGAAACAAGTATTAGTGATGGCCTGAGAGAGATGAAATATATTCAGTATTATCTCTACCTTGTGGGATACGGTGCCTGGACCAAGCTGTCCCTTTTGCTTCCTTCTTTCCCTTGAGTTCGCCTCCTCATTCTAGACCCAATATTTACAAGAGAATAATGAAGGGGGCAAGCTTTCTTCAATCCTGATCCAGTTAGAGCCCAAACATTAGTTGATAATAACATGTGCTTGGTGCTTGGAAATGTTCCCCAGAAAGACGTCATGATTTCACGCCTCTTAGTCAGCCCTTGATGAATATTAATTATCAATTAAATATGACTCATACACGGGAAGCTTCAGGCTCCTTCAGGGACTACGTGAGTTGCCTAGAAAAGCATGGTGGAGACTTTTCCTAGTAGTGAGCAGAGCAGACAGAGTGCAGCAGACCCTTCTCCCTCTTCCCATTTTGTATTGTTTGAAATACAGGATTTTAACCACTGCTTTAGTTACAGGCTGCAAGTGCAAAGACATCCATCCCTCAGAGATTGTTGTGCTGTATTTGAGGATCCAAAAAATGGCCTTTGGGGCCCCCTGCTGTTACCCACTGGAGTTTGTACAAAAATACCATGGTCTTTGGTCTTCATTGCCCTCTAGTGGGGAGATTGATTTTCAATAGCCTGGGTTGGCTCTTTCTAATCCAGGCAAAACCGAAGAGCGATGCTGAAAGGATGAATTATGGAGTTGTCAGGAATGGAGTATGACTGCACACACACATACAACTAGAAGAGGGATCCGCCTGTGCCACACACACACACACACACACACACACACACACACACACACACACACATACACACACACCTAGAACAGGGAGACAACTTAAACCCAGGGCATTTGCTTGTTTTTGCCTGCTCATCTTCCCCAGGAGAGTACTCTGCCCTGGACTTTTTCTTAGTCACTGATGCATGCATTCGATCATTCTGCTTTTCCACAAACACTTCTCCAGCACCTCTGAACACCAGAGCCTGCCTTAGGTCCTACAGCTGGCAGCCAACACATTCACATGCTCCTGTAAAACCTCACTTCTAGGTGATGGCTTCAGAACAAAGGGTTCTTTAGCCCAGGAACTGTGTGTTAGAGCTTGGACTATTCTTCTAGAAGGAATTTAGCATGTACTCAAGAAGAAACTGCCAAAGAGAGAATCTGTAAAATACCAAAGGAGTGTATTGCTAATAGGGTTACCTCAGGTGTTGCCTTGGGAGTTGGTATTGGGAAATTCCTTGCATTTCTAAAAACACTCCACCTAAGCTTATTTCTCATGTGGTGTGGGGAGGGTGTGGTGTGGTGTGGTGTGGTGTGGTGTGGTGTGTGTGTGTGTGTGTGTGTGTGTGTGTGTGTGTGTGTGTGTGTTTCAACAGGAGCAGCAAGAATTATCAACCTGGAGGTCAAGAAAAAGTAGTGTGGAGTTTTTCCTTTTTCTAGAAGGAATAAGGGAAAAATCCCATTTAAATTGTTCTTGGTTGGCTTCTGTCCTCAGAAAGGAGGGAAAGTCTCCATGAGTGACACAGATGAAGAGGAGAACGCTGTGCGCAGGGGCTTTTTTGTCTGTCTGTCTGTCTGTTTGTTTAAGGTACAGGAGATTAAACTAGGGCCTTGTACGTGTTAGACAAGCACTCTCTCATGGAGGAGCTGCTTACAGCTGTGAAGATCATGGGGGCAGGGCAAAGTTTAAGAGGATGGGAGTTGGGCTCTTTATCTCTGTCTCTCCCTCACCCCCACTGTGTGTGTGTGTGTGTGTGTGTGTGTGTGTGTGTGTGTGTGTGTGTGTGTGTGCCATGCATGCAAATCTCACGCACTGCCAGGAAATGGCATCCTGGGCCTTTTGTATACCAGGCTAGCACTTTCCTGGAAAGCTACATTTCTAGCCTTGGAATGTCTCTTGTCCCTCAGTCCACTCATCAACCACCTCTGTCTCTAACCTAACATCTTGTCAGTGTCAGGTAAATCCTCTTTGGACATATTAACTTAGACTACTAGCTTCCATCAACTAGGAAAGCCAAACATGCCATCAGTTAGCACCTGAGACCTACAGGCAAGAACCCCACACCCCAGGTTTTGTAACCCACCCACCCAGTGATTCCATCTGTGTCCTGGAAATTTCCTTGATTTGTGACTTTCTATTGTTCTGTAACTAAAACACTTCATAAAACCAATTCTACTTGATAATGTGCCTTTTTGGGTTAAGCAGAATCTATGTTTCTGGGCCATGGTCATCCATCCATATTTGGCTTGAGAATAAACTCCACCTTACTCTCTTTGAGTGGAGTGCTGTGTTTTGTATCAACAGAAGATATTTGGGCCACCTGGGTGCTTGATACTTGAGAAAACGAGACTTTGTCTTTTTGGCAGCCCAGGAAAAGTTCCTGTTTGATTTCTAGAGATGCCCTGGAAAGTCTAATTAACTAGTAATGTTCACTAACAGTCTCCTCAAAGAGGTGTGCTGGCCAGCGGGGCCACTGTTCTGGGTGGCTACTCCAGCAGCTCCTTCATCTTCCAGATCTGTGATGGCTGTGGACTTTGATAAAATCTGCACAGTGGCAGTCAGCTCCATGGAGACTTTCTCCAGGTCCATGCTCCTGGTTTAGTCTCTTCCCTGCTGTTCAGCTGCTGCCCAGGCATGCAGTCGGCATGAACCCTTGTTTGAAATGTTAGCAGATGAGCAAATTCACATTTAAGGTTAATGGGAGGAACTGCACCTGATCCCACGAAAACTCCCAGACTCTCCTGATGAAGGAGCTCAAGGAAGCCCCTCCCACCTTGTTAGATCACATATTCTTTTGACAGAGTCTTGTTAAGTAGCCCAGTGGCCTCACTTCAGTCTCCCAAATACAATAATTGTGGAAGGAGCCATTCAGCCATTGCCTACCTCTGTAGCCTCTGTTCCTGCTTCTCTTAGTCACCAGGCTCAGCCCCTTTGGCCCTTTCTCCCAAGCTGGAGCAGCCAGTACATGCCAGCCTTTGGGCCTTCGCACCTGCTGGTTCTGCCTAATGCTCTTTCCAGATGTGTGTGCTGCTCACCTGGTGTCCTCATTTGTATTTAATCCAGTGTCACTGACTTGAAGATGCTTCCCCTGGCTGGCCAACCTCTTTCCTGTGGCTTCATTTCATTTCCTTTGCAACCCTGTCTTATTCATTCATTTTTTCTGTCAAATGAGTTTGAGAAAAGCTGGGGTTTTGCCGCTGTGCAGCTGCTGCCTGGAATAGTGCCTGCCTGGCACGCTACCCTTAGTGCTTGCATTGTTCTTCACTGATTGATTGATTGATTGATAGTGTGTGTATACACGTGTGGCTGTGTACATCACAGTGCTTGTCTAGAGGTGTCACAAAACAACTTGTGAAAGCAGGTTCTCTCCTTCCACTGTGTGAGTCTTGGGATCTCTTTCCCGATCCTTCTGCCTCCACCTCCCAAGTGCTGGGATTACAGGTGTGTGTCACCACGCTCAGTGTCTGTCCTGCTGGGGATTGAACCCAGGCCTTTACAGACACTGGGTAAGTACTCTAGCCACTGAGTGTTTCTTGAGTCAAGAAAGGAATGGATCATTAAATGACTATGAGTATAAGATAATAAACCTACCCAAGGCAAATGAACATAGTTCCTGCCTTTGGAAAGTTCACAGAAAGCTGGTAGAGGAGACAGACTAATAAACATTTCCAACTCAATGAAACAAAAGCAATAACGGAGATAAGAAGAGAAGCACTATTTGAACACAGCTGAGGGAATAATTAAATTTACTGTGTATAAATGAGTCTTAGCTCTCTGCTTATGTCATAAGCTCCTGTGTTATTGTGTTCTGCTCCCGACTGCAGTGCTCTCGAAGAGCCAGTGCCTGGATAAACTTCAGCAGAATCAGCTGCTGGCCCCTGGGATCTGTTTTCCAAAGCTCCCTGGTATTTCTGAAGCACACAGCCTTGGGACCAATGCAGCATGTTGTCTAACGCAGGGCTGGGCACACTGCTGTAAGGCACCAGATGCCTGACCATGCCAAGGTCACCTCCCTCTGGCCAGCTCCCTTCTCTTCCTGAGCAGCTCCAACTGTGTCTGGGACTCGAACCCAGGGGGAGAGTGCAAGGAAGATGAGCAACCATTTTTTTTTCCTAGCGTGACAGCTTTAGTGTCACTCATTTCTCTTCACAGGGATAGTTATTACCCACCTTGTGGGTTGTTTTATTTTTCTAACTGACCAGCACGCCAGCCTTCTATTAGTCCTATCCTTGCGGATAGCTTCAGGGCAGCAGAGGGCGCCTGTCTTCGGAAGCCATCTGGGGTTGCATGGGCCTTAGAGGATGTGTGCCTAGGAGTGTACATGGGGATACAGGGTGAATGTCTGTAACTAGGATCACAAAATATGATTGGAATGACCTACGAAGGTTCTGAGACTCATCTGTTAGAGAGCAAGGCTATAGGGTCCGAGAGCCTGACAGACAAGGTTAGCAATGACTGCCTCTGACATTAGGGACCACTAGATCTTGGATGCCTCACTGTTTTTGCTAGTTTGTTGGTGAGATGTTGTGGTGCTGTGAATAGGAATGACCTCCCTACACTCATAGATTTGAATGCTTGGTCACCAGGGAATGGCAGGTAGGAGGTGTGGCCTTGCTGGAGTGGGTGTGGCCTTGCTGGAGTGGGTGTGGCCTTGCTGGAGTGGGTGTGGCCTTGCTGGAGTGGGTGTGGCCTTGTCGGAGTGGGTGTGGCCTTGTCGGAGTGGGTGTGGCCTTGTTGGAGGAAGTGAGCTTGTAGTTTTCAGAAGCTCAAGCCAGGCCCAATGTCTCTCTCTTCCTGCTGCCTTCAGATCCAGATGTAGAACTCTTGGGTCCTTCTCAAGCACTGTGTCTGCTGTGTGCCACCGCCAAGCTTCCTGCCATGATGATAACAGACTGCACCTCTGAACCTGTAAGCCAGCACCAATTAAATGTTTTCCTTTATAAGAGTTGTCATGGTCATGGTGTCTCTTCACAGCAATAGAACACTGACTAAGAAAGATGTAGCCCAGGTTGTCCTGGAACTCATTACATAGCTCAGGTTAGCTTCAAACTCACAGAAATCCTTCTGCTTCAGTCTTCTGAGTGCTGAGATTATGGGTGGGAACCACCACATCCATGCTTTCATGGTAACTTGTCCTTACAGTGGACCCTGGCTAGAAAGCCAGGGACCAACCAGCAGACTTGAGTGTTGGTTCTAGAATTTTTATTTGGAAGAGGTTTAGGGGTGACAATGTTTTGAAGGATGAATAAAAGGGTTGCCTAAAAACCAAATCGGATAGCAAGTTGTCCTGATCAGTGTTTATTGTCAACTTGATGCAACCAAGAGTTACCTGGAAAGAGGGACGCTCAACTGAAGATTGGTCGTAGATGTATCAGTGGGGGGTTATTTTGTTTACTAACTGATGTAAGAGGGCCCAGACTATTCTGTGTAGTACCATCCCTAGGCATGTGAGTCTCAGCTCTATAAGAAAGTTAGCTGAGCATGAAACACACACACACACACACACACACACACACACACACACACACACACACAGAGAGAGAGAGAGAGAGAGAGACAGAAGGGGGGAAGTAAACAGTGTTCCGCTGCAGTTTTTGCTTCAAGCTTCTGCTTGGCTTCCCCCACTGCTGGACTCTAACCTGTAAGCTGAAACAAACCCTCTTCTCCTCAAGCTGCTTCTGGTCACGGTGTTTATCACAGCACCAGAAAGCAAACTAGGAGACTAGTGCCCTGTTTACCTTGGACTGTGTAGTGCTTAGGGTAGCCTGGTGTCTGAGGATGTTGATGAGGAAAGGACAAAAGAGTGTCTCTCTCATGCCACCAGCACAGCTCTCTCCTTGTCCCACCATTCTTCCCCAGATCTCCTCTTGCATCTCTTCTGCTTGTCCTCTCTCTCTCTCACAAAAGTGACACAGCCCCCAAGACAGTGGTGCTCAGCTGGTCTGGGGCCTGCGCAGCACAGACTTCACATCAAGCATTTAGAAGTGTGAGCAGAGACCGGAAGGCAGAGAAGCGGCTTTGAAGCTGGCCGTACTATGTGCAGTTGGAGACTAAGGTTGTGAGCTTTGTTGGAAGAGACTGCAGTCCTGCGAATAGGGAAGTAGAGGGACAGTTTTCTTTTCTATTCTGTACTTTAAAGAGCATCAATGTTTGACCACACAGCAGTGGAGAAACGGCAGACCTGAAGGAAGCAGAGGCTTCTGGGAGCAGATATAGTGACCATGTGAGAGAGAGAGAGAGAGAGAGAGAGAGAGAGAGAGAGAGAGAGAGAGAGAGAGAGAGAGAGAAAAGAGGTAGAGATAATGAGAGGTAAGGGCAACAGGGGCTTGTGTTGCCAAGTGGAGGGCCTACTTACACTCAGGCTCACATGGCTAATCCAACTCTCTTGGAGGCCTTGCACATCTCCTGCTCAGTTTTCCCATCTATAAAATGTCAATAGCAATATCCTAACATAACAAAGGAAGGGTTCATTCCTCTGGACATAGTGATGCTTTACAAAACTTACCTTTAGTAAAAATGTAAGAAATGATGAACAAGAGAGAAAGAATATGCTATGTTCAAGGATCTCACTGTGTAAAAACTCAGAAAATGAACTTTTGTAGACCTAAGAGCAAAAACCACAAGAGAAGATGTTACCATATGTAGTGTAAATATTTTTGTCCACAAAGGCAGGGAAACTTACAGTAACTATCTATTTGTTTGCTGTAGAGCCTTCATATGTAGGCCTGTGATCAGTATCCTAGCTTTGGAATTGCAGGCGTGTGCCGCCATGCCAATCTCTAATGCTGCTTTTTATTAAGACTTCCACAAAACTGCAGAATTTCATGGGAGGTGTTGAAGTGCTGTGGGATGTTCTGTATGTCAAATGTGTTGCTCTGATTGGTTAATAAGTAAAACACTGATTGGCCAGTAGCCAGGCAGGAGGAAGTATAGGCAGGACAAGGAGGAGAAGAAGGCTGGGAAGTGGAAGGCTGGGGCAGAGAGACGCTGCCAGTCGCCGCCATGACAAGGAAGATGTAAGGTACTGGTAAGCCACGAGCCACGTGGCAAAGTATAGATTAATAGAAATGGGTTAATTTAAGATATAAGAACAGTTAACAAGAAGACTGAGCCATTAGGCCAAACAGTTTAAATAATATACGTGTCTGTGTGTTTATTTTATAAGTGGGCTGTCGGACTGCCGGGGCTTGGCAGAACCAGGACAGACAACTCTAGCCACATTGAAGTGAGGGCTTTGTTCTTCAGACAGTTAACTTAGGTGGAAATGCTCATTTTCCACTGCAGGCATCATGATCACTAGGAAACTCAAATGTGTGCTAGTCACCCAGGTGAGCTCAGTAGATACCAGAGGTGACAGGAGAGATCACTACTCGCCTTTCCTTTTATCAGTTGGCACACACCTGTCTTGCTTTTCAAATTCTATACATTCCTAGTTTCCTTACTGCATCTTCAGCTTGCACTCTTTCTAAGTCATCAATTCAAGGGTCTGCTAGAGCACACTACAGCCTGATTTTCTCTGCATCCTTGACTAACTCTTCTCAATGGGCAGACTTTGTTTCTTCACTCCAGTAAGTCTAGATTTAGTCATTCTTGTTGTTAGGAAGGCCTTTTAAAATTAGTTAATTTAGGGCCTGGAGAGATGGCTCAGAGGTTAAGAGGACTGACTGCTCTTCCAGAGGTCCTGAGTTCAATTCTCAGCAACCACATGGTGGCTCACAGCCGTCTGTAATGCGATCTGGTGCCCTCTTCTGGCCTTCAGTCATACATGCTGTATACATAATAAATAAATGAATCTTTAAAAAAATTAGTTAACTTATTAATAAGATGATCTCTCATGATGCCTAGGCTGGTCTCCAACTTGATATAAGCGAAAGATGACCTTGAACTCCTGTCTCTACGTCTCAAGTGCTAGGATTCTTCACAAGCATCACTACATCCACCTCAGAGAAGTCATCTTGTCTCCACAGGAGACAGGTCAGTGGTGACTCTGCCCTGTTTTTGAAAGACAGTTACGTGGTGGGAATTCTCTTAGATCCAGAAGAAGTCCCACACTGGAGATCAGTTGTTTGTTCCTTCTCACTCCTGTGGGTCTCAGACTTCTCTGTGGGATGAAAGACAGGCAGCCATGCCTTAGGTCCTTCCTGTTCAAATGCACTTAGATCCTGAGAGTTGTCGCCATGCTGTGGTTTGTCTAAAAAGAGCCAGAAGCCTCAGCCTTGTCCTATAGCTAAGATCCTTGGCACTTGGGAGACACTGGTCCAGCCCAAATGTGAGCTCCAGTGGCGTTATGGGTCAGGAAGATGTAACTCTGAGACATCACTGCATAGGACTCTGGCCAACTTTGTTGTTTTTATGAGGAATATAGGCTCAAATTAGCCTCACTTTCGGTTCTTAAAAAAAAATCCACAAAATTATAGAGCTTGTTCTAAAAGAGTTTCTAGAAGCTGGGCATGTTGGTTCACGCCTTTCATTCTGGCAAGCAAAACTCTGTCTCAAAACCAAAAACAAAACAAAAAAGTTTCAAGAGAGCTTTTGGAATTTAGTTTTATTTGAAGTCATAGAAGCAGCACATGCTCTGCTAAGAATGAAACGCAATAGTATTTAGTGTTATAAAACGAGGAGTAAAATGCCCTTTGACCCCATCCTCACTGCCCTTCTCTTCCTCTGCAAAGTACCTCTCATGTGTCAGCTGAGGGATTCCTAGTCTTAATCCCACTACTCTAAATATTCACGTACACACATTCACAAAAGGGGAGCATTTTACAAAATAGACATCATATTCCCACATTAATGCTATTCATTGGAGAATTTTTCCTTGCCAATGCATATCCACTAGCCCTGTTCTTCTTCTCCCCCCCACCCTCAAGACAGGGTTTCTCTGTGTAGTCCTTCAACTCACTCTGTAGACCAGGCTGGCCTTGAACTCACAGAGATCTACCTGCCTCTACTTCTCAAGTGTTGGGATTGAAGGCATGTACCATCACTGCCTGGCCTGCCCTGTTTTTTTTAATTATTATTATTAATTAAAAATTTCATTTATTTTACATCAGTATCGGTTTCCCCTTCTTCCAACCCCACCCTCCCCTTTACCCCTCTCATCTACTCCCCCTTCTCCATTCAGAAAGGGGCAGGCCTCCCATGGGCATCAACAAAGCATGGCGCATCAAGTTGAGGCAGGAGCACCCCCCTCCCCCCCCATCAAGGCTGGGCAAGGCCTTGAGGAACAGGTTCCCAAAAGCCAGCTTAAGCACCAGGGACAGGTCCTGATCCCACTGCAAGGAGTCCCACAAACAGACCAAGCTACACAACAGTCACACACATGCAGAAGGCCTAGGTCAGTTCTAGCTTTTGGTCCAGAGTCTGTGAGTTCCTATGAGCTCAGGTCAGCTGTCTCTGTGGGTTCCCTGTTCATGACCTTGACCTCCCTGGCTTGTATAATCCCTCCTCCCTCTCTGGAGCAGGACTCCAGAGCCAGCACTTGGTTGTGGATTTCTATATTTGCTACCATCAGATACTGGATGAAGGCTCTCTGATGACAATTAGGGTATTCACCAATCTGATTACAGGAGAAGGCCAGTTCAGGCACCCTCTCCACTATTGCTAGGAGTCTTAGCTGAGGTTATTGTTGTGGATTCCTGGGAGTTTCCCTGGCACCAGGTTTCTCCCTACTCTTTCATTGCTCTCCCCCTCCATCCCGCCCCCAACCTGCCCAACCTGAGTCCTCATGTTCCCATACTCCCATATCCTCCCTGCCCCCTGTGGTGGTATTCTAATTGTACTGAAATGTGATTTTGATTGTATGTTAATAAATAAAGTTGCCCGGGGGTCAGAGCTATTAGAGCCATAGCAAGAGTGTGGCAGTGGTGGCACACGCCTTTAATCCCAGCACTTGGTAGAAGAGCTAGGTAGATCTCTGTGTGTTCAGGGATACAGCCAGCATTGGAGACATATGCCTTTAAGACCTGGGGGGCTGTACATACAGTGACGAGGCAGTCACGTGTTTGGGTTTACAACCAATGAGAAGGCAGAACAAAAGACTATGAAAAAACTTACACCCAGGAAATAGGTCTCTTTCGGGAAGCTAGGAGCTCGCAGGAGGAAGGGTAAGATTTTAGCTCTGAGCTCTGACCTCTCGGCTTTCTCTTTTACATTGGTTCTGTGTTTCTTATTTAATAAGAGGGTTGGTTACATCTACAGCCCCCACCCCTAGTTTACCAAGGAGATCTCTTATTTTTCTCCTTCCCAGGGAAATCCATGCATGCCTCTTTGGACCCTCCTTGTTACCTTGCCTCTTTACGGCCGTGGATTGCAGCCTGGTTATCCTTTACTTTGCATCTAATATCTGCTTATGAGTGAGTACATACCGTGTTTGTCTTTCTGGGCCTGGGTTACCATAGCACGAATTCTAAGATATAGCACAAATTGAAAGTTAGTCTGAACATACAATTATGAAGCTTTGTTGATTGACCAGTTGAGTTATTTTTATTTCATACGAATGAGCTTGTATGCATGTATTTATGTGGACTGCATGTATGCCTAGTTCCTTGGAGGTCAGAAGAGCTTTGGAACACCTGGAGTTACAGATGACTGTTAGCCACCATGTGGGTGTTGGGAATTAATCTTGCCTTCTACAAGAGCAGCAAGTACTTTTAAAAACTCTGAGCCCTCTCTCTATCGTCTGGTGATTTCTTTTTTATTTACTAATTGGAATAATGTCTTATATATCCCAAGCTGGACTGGAACTTGCTGTGTAGCTGGGGATGACTTTGAACTTTTGTCTACCTACCTGCCTTCACCTCCCAAGTACTGGAGTTACAGGTGGGTGCTACCTTGCTCCATTTATAGTACTAGGGATTGAACCCAGGGCTTTGTACATGTAAGGCAAACATTTTGCCAACTGAACCATATCCCTCGCCAGTTCATCTTGCTTTAAAAAAAAAAACAGTTTGGTAATTTAATTGGTTCTCAAATGGATTCATGTTCACCATGCTTTCTGTCTCATTTTGTAGCACCCCAGGATCTTGGCGGTAATTGCCAATGAACTGAAATTGCATCATCATGCTATTGCCTGATTTGAGAGATGAACATAGTTCTCAGGATGAGTCATGTTAGGGAGGAATGATTTTATTTTACCTTTTGAAAAAATAATTAAGAAGTATTTTTATTATTTTATGTGTATAGATTTTTTTTTCTGTATGTATATCTGTGTACCAGGTATGTGTCTTGGTGACTGCAGAGGCCAAAAGAGGGCATTGTATCTCCTGGAACTGAAGTACAGATGGTTATAAGCCACTATGTGGGTGCTGGAAATAGAACCCAGTCCTCTTGAAGGGTATCCAGTTTTACTGAGCCATTTTGCCAGCTGTTGATTTGATCTTTCATACTCTATCTACTATGGTCTCCCAGTCTACAGAGTGAGCTATCAAAGGCTCTGCTGTAGCTTTATTTTTCAAAGCCATCCAGAAATTAAGATAGGAAAATATACAGGAACTGAGATTAAAGATGTTGAAGTCAAAAGTCTTCACTGGACAATTTAGAAAGTTTGAAAGGACACACACACACATTTGACTTAATAATTATACATATTTATGGAGTGCAGTGTACCATTTCAATACATGTATACAATGTATAGTGATCTCATCAGGGTAATTGATGTATCTTTCACTTCAAACACTTGTTATTTCTCTTTCTTCTTTTCTCCCTCCCTTCCTTTCTTTTTCTTTGTCCCTTTAGTCCTCATATCTTTGCTTGCAAATATTCATTGCAATGAGTCATTGGTCTGGTTCAAGGCCTCTGGCTTCTGCTACACCATCAATACTGGGTCCTCACTGGGTCTTCTCTTAGATCTCCTGTTGTTGCCTGTAGCTTTGTGTCATGCAGATCCTGTAGCTTTGGATCTGCAGGACTGGCCCCTTCACATGCTCCAATAGTTTACAGCTGAGGTGGATGTTGGGGTGGGCTAACTCATAGCCTTGGATCTAGACCTGGATGGTAGCTGAGTTGTTCAGCCTGCCAGCTCCCCTTCATCCTTGTCACCAAGGCAATCTCTGTAGCACTTCCCCAGCTAGCTCACCCAAATGCTGCAGGCAGCAAGGGGTGGGGACAGGTCTCCTGTTCTTATATTCTTAGGGTCAGCTTTACTGCGCTGCCCAGGTGAGGTGCAGGGCCTGCTCTCCCAAGTGCTGTATCTGGTGAAGGGTAGGATCAGCTCTCTCACTCTCATGCCCCTGAAGCCAGTTCTCCCACCTGCCACAGGTGGCGAGGGGCAAGGGAAAAGGGGAGAGCTATCTTTCCCTTGTCCATGCGACCACATGACTGGTGAGTAGCAGGATAGCTTGCCTATGCTTACACGCTTGGGGCCAGCTCACCCATGCCCTGGGTCAACAGGGTCAGCTATACTGAGCTGCTGAGAGATGCAGGGACCACTCTCCCAAGTGCTGCATCCAGTGAGGGGCAGGGCCAACACTGTGCAGCCCTTGGATATCAATGTGGTCCCAGGCAGAAGTCCAGACTAGGGATATCCACATGGCCTGTGGTGGTAACACGGGCCATGGGCATCTATATAGAACCCTGATGCTGCATGGCCACAGACCTAGACATGGCCCTCGGCAGCAGTACAGGCCAGGACTTCACCATGGCCTCAGGTGGCTTTTCAGGCTGCTCATATCAGGCTATTCATTTCCACCCTTGAGTCTCCAAATCTGTCTCTCTTCATAGTGCTCAAGATCTTTCATTTTTCTTTCTCTCTCATCTCTGTACCCCATACTTGCACATTGTAGTGGTTCAAGCCTAGGGTCTCTGAGTATCTTCTTTCTGCCCACTCTGTGTGGTGGAGGGTGGGGCTTCTGGGTGTCTTCAAGTGACTGTCCAACCCAAAGCTTCCAAAGGAAATGAGTCTCTGGCCAAGGTTAGACACAGCGCGGTAAAAGTGTAACTCAACATAGTCCAGTCTCATGGTTGAACCGCCACCACAACCAACTAGAGAGGTCAGCAGCTAGGCCACTGATGAGAAGTAAACACAGCAGGACACGTCCAGTCAGCCATGGGTCTCCATTCTGCAGGTACTGCTCTTCTTCCTGGGCTAGGATGCAGCTCTGGGAGTCACAGTGACTCATATAGTGGTCAATTTTCTCAAAGGAAAAAGGCATAGACCCACTAGCACTTGCATTTGTTACTGGTCTTTTGATGGACGATGTAACTCACCAAGGAGTAAGAACAGCAACGGCCTTTGCATCTCCTGTCCCACCTCGCTTCACAGCACACAAACAGCTCATCTTCCATTTCTCCACCACCTATTTGTTCGCTTCTTTCTCTCCCATCACTCTGCCATCTACTTACTCACTTCCCAGCTGGGTGCGGGCTCCATGCTGTTGGTGTCTTTGCTCTTTGTGGACTTTGGCTGGGGCTGCAGCGTTGTCCTGGTTCTTCTGGGATCTGTTTCTTGATGATCCCAGTCATGGAACCTGCTGAGCATGAGTGCTGCTCTCTTGATGTTCCTCACAGCCTCCTCTCTTTGGGACCGTTCTCACTCCGTCCCTTCTCACCAGGCTGGAGAAGCGGCACCAGAGCCCTCACTCTCTGGAGAGATGGAGCCACCTCTGAAAGTCCAGAACGTGACACTCAGGCGGCTGGCAGTGCCATGTTGATTCTTTCTTGTTACTTCATTGTGTTGGGAAAATTCAAACTCTTTTCTACTGTTCTGAAAAATATAAATAGTCAGCCATAGTTACCCTGCTGAGTTATGGGCTGCTTGAACTTATTCTTCCTATGCATCTGTGTGCCTCTGTTAACCATCCTCACTCTATCCCTCCCTCTCACCTTCCCAGCCTCTGCGGACTGCTACTCTAGTCTCTACTTCCAAGACATCTAGGTTTCAGCTTCTGAATATGAGTGAAAACACACAGTATTTTTATTCCTGTGCTCAACTTATTATTTCACTTAACACAATGCCCTCCAGGCTTATCTGTGTTGACACACATGAGAAGATTTCTTTCTTTTTATTTTGTGACTGGCTATTCTCCTATTCTTTACTCATTCACCTGTTGATGGATGCCTTGCTTGATTCCAGAACTTGGTTATTGCGCATAGTGCTGCAATAAACAATGGGAGGGCTGGTCTCTCGTAGACATGCTGGCTTCTTTTCCTGTAGTATGGTCCCAGAGTGGTGTTTAAGGATCAGGTGGTCAGAGAACATGCTCTTAAACCTCACTCAAGGGCTTTATTTGTGCAGTCTAGAGCCAGGGACCCTGGAAAAGGTGAAGGAAGGAAGAAGCCAGTCTAAACCAGGAACTATCTTTGGAAGACTTGTGGACAGTTTCATTCTAACATCACAATGTTTAGAGCAGCGGTTCTCAGCCTTCCGAATGCTGTGACCCTTTAATACACTTCCTCGTGCTGTGACGACCTTCAACCATAATTTCGGTGACTACTTCGTAAGTGTAATTTTGCTACTGTTATGACCCATAATGTAAATATCTGATGCCTTAGGGGACCTCTGTGACCCACAGGGTCACAACCCACAGGTTGAGAACTGCTGATTTAGAGCCCTGATTATCCTCAGTGGAGAGACCAGGAAATCCAGGACCCAAGGTATGAAATGCCTTCCTTATGGTCACCCTCAGATTCAGCTGTGCCTGTGGAGCTGGGCGGATGGCAGTCCTGAGCTGTAGTTAGTTTTGTCTTAGCTCTGTGGAGCTACATGGCATAAAAGACTTCCCATTCTTCTAATCTGAGATGAGGTTTCCTGCACTGTATGACAAAATAATTTAAATTTATCTCCTTGTTTTGTTAGGATTCACCAAAGCAGCTAAGCAAGCACACTCGGCTCAGTCCTGGCAATAGGTTTTGGTCCATTAACCCCACCACACCGGACCATGTTAGTTGTTCCCAGTTCTGACTTTTCTGTTTGTTTCAAGATTGCACCATTCATCTGACATGTTAGATGCCTCTGTGGATCCTGGCTGGATTTTGCGGTCTATATATTGGGTGGTCTAGACTAGATTGTAAATATTTGCTGCATGAATGGCCTTTGATGTACTGAGTACTTCGAAAGCATGTGCTGGCTGATTGGATAACTGACCACCCTTCCTCCTCCTTCACTGGTGCGCATTCTTTTCCCATCTTCAAACTGCCTGTGTTAGCCATGAGAGCTCAGCTGGTATCCAAGGAGAGTGAGGTGACCAAAAATCATACACCTGCTGCTACCCTTGTGTTAAGATAACGCCTCATCTTCGTACTATCAATGAGGTTGAGTGAGATTTCATCCTTGGGGGCTCCTACTCTTTCTTGCTCCTGTTTTTCATGGGTTGTTGTTTAACAAGGTCATCTGGCACCCCTTTCCAGGGATTGTGGTAGTCACTGCCCTCCTAATTTCTCCCATCTTTCTCTTTGTATCGATAGCTATGTGATGTGGGGTTGCCATGACAACTGACTGATTAACATCCAATTCTCAGACCAGGAAACACACAGTCATAAAGAATTACAAATGATGCCTGATTGTCTGCTTCCAATAGCATGATTGTTGCCATTTTCTGGCAGGTAGCTCAGCCCTAACAGGAAACTGTGCTGTGCAATTATTGCATCTCTATAGTTAGAGTAGGCAGTGCTTCCAACTCAAGAGATTTTATTTTTAAAGAAAAAACCCTCCCCCCTCTTCAGCTGGAAATGTTTATAAATGTAGAAGATGAAGTGAGGCATTGGGGTGGGAAGTAAAGTTGCCAGGAGAGGTGAGTATAGCCTAAGTAAGACTCCAAGCTAGACTTTCAGAGGAAAGGGACAGAGAGCAGACAGAACCGGAGGCACATGGTATGGTTGTGGGTAGGGAAAGACGGCTGACTTCTGCTGCCTATGCTTTCTTCTATTCTAACTCCTGCACCTCACAGCAAGTCAAGGATGGCACAGAAATCACATCCCAGTGAGAAGTCTAAAGCATGGGGTATGTGAGATGGTGCAGAACAGATAACAAAATTACCCATGGGCCACAGGTGATCTGCAGCTCAGGTCAATGGCGGAAGCAGCTCACCAGAGCTTAAATAATTTTTGATGGTCACAGAGCAAGCACCTGGGCCTGGAAGCGAAGCAGGGGAAGAAGCCCTTGTACTGGGTAGAGGGGTTTGAGAATGGATCAGTGTGAGGGATCCAGGCGAAAAAGGCTGGTTGTTTAGAGGCTTTGGAGATAGAGACTTTTGTGTTTGATCCAGAGTTAGAGTGACTTTTTACTATGCCATTGGATAGTAAATGTTTCTTAGGGTAGTAGAAAAAGCTAAAGAGAATGAAAATATTTGGATGCATGCAGCTAGGCTTACTGCTGAAGGCCACCTGTTAACACTGCCTCTTATTGAGAAGGCTGCCCCGTGAGTATCTTTTGAACTGTGTCCACCGTTCAGAGGTACAGTCATAATTGGCTACTGGTAATTTGTCCTATGGCCCTAAGGATGGCCATCCCTGTGCTGCTTTTCTTAAAAAGTTCGTGCTCCTAAAATAGTACTTTTTAGACACATAACCTCAATGTTAATGTCTTTAACCTTAAAATCACCTGAATCCTTTTCTTTCCTTCCTTCTTCTTCCTTCCTTTTTTCCTTCTTTCCTTTCTTTTTTTCCATTTTTTTCAAGATAGGCTCTTACTATGTAGTTCTGGCAGTCTTGGAACTCACTATGGAGACCAAGCTGACTTTGAACTCACAGAGACCTACCTACCTCTGCCTCCTGAGTGCTGGGAAAAAAGGAGTGTGCCACCATGCCTGGCTCACCCAAATCCTTTTCATTGTACCTACTGTTTAATTTTTGCATACATTTATTCTTACTTCTTATCGGCAGAAACTATCAATTCTGGCAAGCAGCACAGCTGTAGGAAGTTATCATTGCTTAGATGAGTGACTGAAGGTGGGTTGCATGATGGCGGCACAAAGTGCATGTGGCAAGGAATGACAGGGTAGCAATGATGGAAGCGGAAGTGGGAACACGAAGGATTGTTTGGAGTTACACCAAGAGGAGACCTGATCTAAAGAATGGGCTTGAGAAACAGGACTAGAAATTTGGACAAATGAACATTTTTTAAAATTAGTATGCTCTTTCTTTCTTTCTTTCTTTCTTTCTTTCTTTCTTTCTTTCTTTCTTTCTTTCTTTCTTTCTTCCTTTCTTCCTTTTTTCCTTTCTTTTATTTTTTAAAGAAGGATAAATATTTATTTGTAACAAAGGGGTTTATGTACAGTGTAGAAAATCTGCAACTTCTTGTTAAATTCACATTTGCACTTCACCTTTTTAAACAAACATTTATAATCATTATTTTATACAGATATAGATATGTAAATACAGCATCAAGTTCAGTGGTCCTTCAGCATTTTCTTCTTAAATTTTTTTTTGAACATTGAAAACAGGTTATAATTTCAAAGTCCAGAGTTATTTGAAACTGGAAAATATTTTCTCTGTAGAAAATAATAAAAATGATAACATTTACCAACAGGCCCTTTTAAGCCAAATAGTAGCTGAATTATACATATAAATAATGATTAGATTCTGGGATCTCTGTGAGTTCCAGGCCAGCATGATCTGCAGAGTGAGTTCCAGGACAGAGGGCTGATCTCCAAAGTATATAAAGAACTCAAGAAACTAGACAACAAATGTGCATTTTCAATGCCTGGCATTTTTAGCCATTACTCTAGTATTTTTAGTCATGGCAAAAGAGCATTTCCTGTGAACATGAGTTCTTCATCTTGGCTAGGAGTATTACTTATCTATGATGTGGCTTTACTTATCAAAAATCATGAACATCTCTATGTTGACACCAATAATTCAATAATTTTTTCAAGGGAAGAAAAGTAGGTTAAAGTTGTCAATTTAACACGCTGTAAATCTATCAAGAGTAGGATGATCTCTGCGTTTGTCAGCGTCCGACACAGACAGAGAACTTCATATGTTATTGCTGAATGTAACACTCAAATTAGGATTAAACACAATTCTTTTGCCTGTCAGTAGGAATTGAGGAGGAAATACAAGACCAAATGTCAGAAATCATTAAGTATAAATTTGGGTGAATTCTCAGGACACAAAACATGTGACATCTGAATTTCAAGAGGGGGGGCTACTTGACATACTTCAACAACTTGACTAAGATAGAACTTGTTGTGGAGAAAGTTCAGAAAGATATGTTGAGAGACCGACCACCTGAAAAGCCCTTGGCACACAGTAAGAATTCACAGTGTTAAGTGCCCAGATAGTGAACGTTCTCTTATATAAAATATGCAATGTTATGTAATCACTCAAAGGTGTAATACACCTAACAACAGTGTTGTGAGTGGCCATCTCACAGGAGGAAGAGTTGGGTATTCAGGGAGCAGGGCCTCTCTTCTTTTGATTTACCAGAAATGCTTTTAGCCAGTGTCTTTTTTGTTAAACAGTGCCATAAGTATTCATTTGATGACTCAAATGGAACTATGAGCCCATTTATATTTAGGAGCCCTACTATCTCCGTATTTGTACGTATTTGTATTTAAGGCCAATTAAGAAACATCAGCACTCTTTGCCTCTGACTTCAGACTACCTGAGCAGATAAAAGCTGGTTCCCACGTGAACACGTTTTGCTTTCTTTTCCATTCAATCAAAATCCATTTATCTAAGCTCGAATGTTTTATAAGTGCCTTCCAGTGAGTTCTGTGCTTGGTTTGCTGGCCTCTGTACAAACAGATGACTTGCTGTTTGCAACGGCAGTATGCAATGGGAATTGAGTACACACTTGAGTTTTCTGAGGCTGATTTTTCATTTGGCTCACTTGCACTTTAGAGTAGAAAGGATCTGTTTTCACAAAGTACTTTATGCAATTTGTAGCACCTAACATTCAGCAAAGAGTGTCTCTGAGGACACGGTTCATTTTCTGTAACAAAATACTGGAAGCTGTTTTTTTGTTTGTTTTTAGTTTTGTTTTTGTTTTTGTCTTTTAGTAACTCCCCCATACACACACTGTATGGTTAATTTTGATTGATGGGATATAGAATCATCTAGAAGACACACTTCTGGGTGTGTTTATAAGGGTGTTTCCAGAGAGGTTTCCAGAGGAGGGAAGAAGTGCCCTAAATATGGGCAGCACTATCTTGTGGATTAGATTCTTGGACTGAATAAATAAAGACAAAAGATCCAGCATGCTGAGCACCAGCACTCATTTCTCTCTGCTTTCTGACTGTGGGCATCATGTGCCTGACCTCCTGCCAGCACAATTTCACACTTACAACATTGCTAAGGAGCTTTTCCTCTTCTAGAAGTTTCTATGCCTAACGTTTAAGTCTTTAATCCACATTTCTGCAGTGCTCGACACTAAACCTAGGGACCGACACATTCTAGTCAAGTGAGAGTTCTTTTTACAATTTTTATTTTGAGATAGGTTCTAAGTTGTCCAGGCTGGTCCCAAAACTGTGATCCTTAATTCTCACAGCTGAGTAGCTGAGATTACAGTTGTTTTGTTGTTGTTGTTGTTTTCTTTTTGTTTGTTTGTTTTTTGAGACAGGATTTCTCTGTGTAGCTTTGCTCCTTTCCTGGAACTCACTCTGTAGCCCAGGCTGGCCTCGAACTCACAGAGATCCTCCTGGCTCTGTCTCCCAAGTGCTGTACAGTTGTTTTAAAGTGTGCTTATTTAGTATGGTGCTCATGATTGCCCGGGGCCTCGCACATGCTAGCCAGTGCTCTACCACCAAGCTATAGCCCCAATTTTCCTTCTACTTTGAATTGATTTTTATATGTGGGGTCAAATTTCACTTTCTAGAATGTGAATATTCATTTTCCCCACACTGTGTTTTTCAGTTATCAGTTCCCATTGTAAGCACAGATCCTTCAGTAGATTCTTTAAAATTTCTCTGTATAAGATCATGCATCTTTCAGAGATAACTTAAGTTCTTTCAGTGAAGTGTGGATGCCTTTCATTTATTTTTCTTGACTAATTGCTCTGGTTAAGCCTTCTAGAATGATATAAAAAAAGAAGTGGAAAGAGTGGCCATCTTTGTTATGTTCTTGACAGAGGAAAAGCTTGGTTGCAAGGTACCTTCAGGCTGGTCACACATGACCTTTCTTACATTGAAGTATAATCCTGCTATGAAGACTTCGTAAGGTTTTCTTTTCTTTTTGAGATGGGTCTTGCTATGTAGGCCAAGTTGGCCTCAAATTCATGATCCTCTTTTTCTCAGTTTATCTAGTAGATTATCACCTTTACTTTTTTTTTTCAATTTTTAGTTGTTTTTTTGTTTTTTTTTTTAAAGAAAACTTTTCTACTGTTTTCCTTTACCTAATTTCTCCCCTGATCATTGTTACTTACTTCCTAATGTTAAGTCTGTGCTTGGCCATAACTTAATAACCACTCATGATTTAAAACACTCAATAAATTGGGCATGGTGGCTCATACTTGTAATTCCAGCACTTAGGCTGCAGTGACAGGAGGTTTGCTATGAATTCCTGGACAATCTGGAGATACAAAGTGAAACTCCGTTTCAAAAAACTAAACCCAATGAATCTGAACCAAACTTAAACAAACACAGCCATAAAGACAAAACAAAACAAAAGATGGAAAAATTTATAGGAACTCACAAAATAACAAAAGTTAAAAATCAGAAAATCTGAAGACCACACACTGAATAAGAACATAGAATTGGTAACCAGAAATCTCCATTAAGGAAAAACGCAGGACCAGATGGTTTCAAGGATGAATGTTATCAAACATTTTAATTTTGTGTGTGGGGGTGTTTTGCCTGCATGTATGTCTGTGCACCATGTTAATGCACAGCCCTCAGAGACCAGAAGAGGGCACCAGATCCTCTGCAAATGGAGCCATCATGCAGGTACTGGGAATTGAACCCAAGGCCTCTACAAGACCTCTTAAATGCTGAGCCATCTCTCCATCCCCCTTAATTCAAACATTTAAAGACTGACAATTATTTAGCTAATGCCAATCATTTTCAAAGTCTTCCAAAAAAAATTAAAGAGAAAGGAGTCATTGGCTTTATCCTGATACCAACCAGACAGAGGTACAGAAAACTTGACAAATATAGCTGTAAAACTCCTGAAAAACCTCTCAAACTGAATTGAATAGCATGTTAGAAGGATCACACACTATGATTAGGCACAATTATTACTGAGATGCAAAGATGGTTCAATATACACCAAATAATACGTTATACACCACATTAACAGACTCAATGATAAAATCCTTGTTTACATCAATAGCTGCAGAGAAATCATTTGAAAAAATTAATTTCTCTAGGGTTAGTTTCTATGACCAATGCAGTGGTAAAATGGAGCTGAGCCACCCCAGCTCATGAAAGTCTGTTCTGATTTCTTTCCAATTCTGTATTCAGGAGTCTCTTAAAATCAGGTCAGGTGGTGATGAAGCAATGGCTCAGTGGTTAAGAATACTGGCTGCTCTTCTAGAAGATCCAGGTTCAATTCCCAACATCTGCATGGTGGCTCACAACCACTCATAATGCCACTTCCAAGGGATCTGATACCTTCTGGTCCCATGGACACTAAACACAACGGTACACAGACATATATGCAGAAAAACACCTAAGCCTACAAAATAAATATAAGTAAATATTTAAAGAAACCAAGTCAGGTAACTAGGAACAGTCGCACTACAAAAAACCGACAAATGCAGGCTGGAGGGATGGCTTATAGGTTAAGAGCACTGGCTGCTTTTCCAGAAGTTCAATTCCCAGTAACTACATGGTGAGCTCACAGCCCTATAATGAGATCTGGTGCCCTCTTCTGTCATGCAGGCAGAACACTGTATACATAGTAAATAAATAAATCTTAAAAAAAAAAAAAAACAATAACAACACCAAAAAAATCTGACAGGTGCTCCAAATTGGACAGTTTTACTTTTCTGTTATTCAGAATTATTTTGTAAGCAAAGTGCAGATCAAATCATATAAAGTTGCTTATTACTTTTTATATGTCTATGGCTATGATGATTTATATTGATGGTGAGTTTGGCAGGATTTAGAATCATCTAGGAGGCAAACCTCTGGCCGTGTCTGTCGGAAGTATCCAGGTTGTATTAAATGATATGGTAAGACTCATGCTAAATGAAGATGGCATCATTCCATGGGCTGGGCTGAGACATGGACCGAATAAAACAGAGGAAGTGAACACAGTCTACTGATTCTTAACTGTGGATCTAGGGTGCCTTTCCCACCAAGGTGTTCTGTGGCTGGAAGTTTTCCTGTGTCCTGCCTGATCCCTCTGCCGCTTGGTCCCAAGTAAACACATAGAGGCTCATATTAATTACAAACTGCATAGCCTATTGCTCAGGCTCACGGACTCACCCTCTGAAACTGTAAGCAAGCCTCCAATTAAATGTTTTTTTTTTTCTATAATAGAACAGTAACAGTGGTGGATTCTCTATTATTAATTCTTTCCCTCATGAAACAACCAAAACCCCAATAAAATGTATGAAGTAACATCAGGCAGCAAATGACAGTGAACACAAACATGGCATATGTATGTACACAAATAATGTGTACACAAAGTGATATGAACAAAATTATATGTACACAAAGTGATATGAACAAAAGTGATACATACACAATCAGGGAGACACTGAGTTGAGGGGAAGTGGAAGAGACCAGAACAAATAAGGCTGAGTTACAGAGACTGCGGAGATCTGAGCATGGATTCAGAAGTGTAATTGAGGGTTATCAGTTGAGTCCTGATCAAAGTAGACACGTGGGAAAGCAGTTCATGTCCTCGGACACTATGTACTGGTGAATAGTGAGAGAAGATTTTTGTTTCCAGAGGACAGAGTGAAGAACGTCATTGTACAAGAGACCTTGTATAAAGTTCTCAGGAAGGGTTGATTGGATACCATGATGATGTGGCTTAGGTTGTCCTTTGGCCTACACACACACACACACACACACACACACCCCTTGCGCTCCCCCCCCCACCGTGTTACTGCTTCCTCTCTCTCCCACAATCGCCTCAAGAGTCATCTGCTGTGTTGTGATATATCCAGAACGCACACACAAGAAGCTGTCTGATGTTCCCAGTCTTCAAGGCAGGGATCCGAACAAGGCCATTTCCTTTACAAAGTCCTTAGCTTGAGGCATTTGTCATAACAGCAGAAAGTGGACTAAGATAGGGGCCAGAATCGGATCTGAACTTAAGGTTGCTCTGACTTCACCTAACCAAGTTCAAAAGTGGGACATAAAGGAGAAATGGCTCCCAGTTAACTGCATCCCAGGACACAGCTCACACATTCAACTGGAAAATAAAAATATTCAGCAAAACATGATAAATATCGCAATATTCCAATAAAAAAGGAAACGACTGGCAAAGAAGTGGGAAAACACAAGCGGTAGTGAGGAGAAAGTTGGGTCTAACATTTGGAAACAGCACTTAGAGCAGGAAACACAATGTGAACCTGCCTTACTTCACAGATGGTATAACCATCTTCCTAGAAAAATCCCACAGAACCTACTAGAAAGAGGAAGAAGGAATGGCAAGATATAGGATCCATGAGATTTTAAAATTCAATTTAGTTTCTCATGCTAGTATTAAAAAGAAACTGAAACGAAGTTAAAGAAAAACACCACAAAAAACAGCATTTAAAAAGGCAGCCTGCTCACAGACATGCTCTGCTCTCTCTTCCCTCAGGCTTTTCTCTAGGGCTGCAACAGAACACCAGCTAGAGTCTCCCTTCCCTCTGGACTCCTCCTATAGATCCCACAGACCATCCCCTCCTGTTTTCCCTCCCCCACTCATCAATGCATGCCAGCCCTCAACACCAGCAGGCATTCTCTGTGTACATACCAACCCAGCAGGCCAGTAAAACTGGCAACACACAGCCACCATACTCTGAAAATCCAGAGAGGAAACAGAAACCAAGGAACAAAACACCTACCCAATAGAGACAAACTCAGAAATCAGCACCTAGACCTATAGTCACCCCAAACCCAGATGCCTAGACACCAGTGTAAGAACATGCTCAAAACAGCCAGGACAGTGTGTCTCTACTAGAACCTAGCTATCCTACCACAGCAAGCCCTGAATATTTCAACATAGCTGAAATATAAGAAAAAGAACTTAAAAGCAACTATACAAAGATGATAGAAGTCCTTAAAGAGGAAATGAATAAATCACTTAAAGAAATTCAGAAAAACAAAAACAATTGGAGGAATTTCCTTAAAGCCAAGAAAAAAACAAATAGCTTAAGAAAACAAATAAAATTGATCAAGGCCTGAAAATATAAATAGACGCAATAAATAAAGCACAAACTGGGAGAATTTTAGATATGAAAAATTTGAGATTTGAACAGGAACTACAGAAATAAGCTTTACCAACAGAATATAAGAAATGGAAAAAGAATCTCAGGAGTTGAAGATATAATAGAAGAAATAGATACATCAGTAAAAGAAAATGTTAAATCTAAAAAATTCCTGACACAGAACATCCAGGAAATCAGGGACAGTATGAAAAGACCAAACCTAAGAATAATAGGCTTGGTATCCCTTTTTTCCTTGTGGTCCGTTGGCCACCAGTCCACGAGAACAAAGGGGCAGAAGCCATGACAGAGAGCCTTGGATGGCTTGTGAACACAGCAGGGATAGCTTTCTAGGAGATAACTTCAGTGAGTCAGCTCAACTTTTTTCAAGAGTATAGTGGATAAATAGGATTGCAATGGTAGCTGGGGCAAATCCTAACTTGCATTAGGTGACATGCTTCTATCGTATAGTGGCAGTGTGGCCCTATGAAAACAACTAGAGCATGTTACTTAATCACCATGTGGGCAGCAGGGGAAGAGCATTTGCAGGGAACTGTGTCAAGAGTCATCCTTAAGATAAGTTAGGCATCCGGTCCTAGTGACATCCCCCAGATAAGGCTAGGTAGAGAGCAGAAATCCCCTTCTGGGGATGGTGGAGGGGGTGAGGTAGGGGGTGGGGGAGAAGTCCTCCATAGTGTACCAAGCTCAGGGAGAGCTGTTAAGCTATGGTAGACTGCAACCTTTGACCAGCAGGGCCTACCAACAAATAGGAATAGAGGAAGGAGAAAAGTCAGCTCAAAGGTTCAGAAAATATTTTCAACAAAATCATGGAAGAAAAATTTACTAACCTAAAGAAGGAGATGCCTATAAAGATACAATAAGCATACAGAACACCAAATAGACTGGACCAGAAAAGAAAGACCCCGTGCTACATAACAATCAAACACTAAACATACAGAACAAAGAAAGAACATTCAAAGCTGCAACAGAAAAAGATCAAGTAATGCTGTGGGTCGCAGGAATCTATCATAAGAACTCAGCTGGTTATGGCAAAGTCACTACCTGGAGGGATCAAGGATTTCCTCCAGAGGAAGCCAAATTCCAAGGAGTTTTTGGTGTTACTTGGCTTGTTATATATCAGCTGTCTTCTGTTATGAAAATCATGTGTGCCTTCATAGTTTTCCCAGTTGACTTTTCCCTAAGAAGGGCTAACAGTGTGGACTGATCACTCTCTGGACATACACATTCAAGGGTATTTGGAGAACAGCCTCAGGAAAGGCTTTCTCTGGAATTAGATATCTCCCTTAGCCACTTTCAAGGACTAGCAGTAATAACAGTCCACTTGAAAGTCTCCTGATTTAAGGCAAATTCCACAAGGAGATACCACCTAGGTCAGGTGGACGTTAAGTAATAGCTTTACACAATTCAACTTGGACCCTCCTTTCTTACAACCTTACTAACTTTATAGACCTCGAACTCCTTACCTAACCACTTCTAGGAATATTTAGATAACCTTCTGCACTGATAGCTATGCTCAGCCAGAACCCCAGTTCAAGCCTCCCTGTAATTATCATCACTGGCAACATCCAGCCAGGTCCACCCCAGTTGGAGGAAAGTATCTTATTAGAGATACCTCTGTACTCTCTAAGAACAGACTTAAGCATCTGGGCTATCTGTTTGAGCAAGGCCTGGCGGATGTGCTAATTAAGCTTTACTTCCTCCTTTCCCAAACCTTACCTCCAGTTCCAGATCTCCCTTTAACTATCACCAGAGGCATCTAGCTGTACACAGGTTGCTAAGGGACTGAGCACACTTTCCCCTACCCTGCAGAAAAACTGTCCTGCAGATAGCTTGGACAGATAGGAGCCACAGGAAAAAAGGAGGCAGTTTTATTTTTTCCCATTGATCTAGCAACTTATAGATTCTTAACATTTTCTACTAATCACATTTAAGACTATAGTTGAGCACATAAGATTCCCTCTTCTTAGATATTACCTGAATTTAGCCTTTAGTTAATTCATTCCCCATTGGTCACGTCCCTTTGGGGTTGCAAATGATAATTAACAGTTATTGCCTCTCAATGGATTCTTATCCCTTCTGTTTGACCCTGGAAGCCTGGCTTTATATACCAGGACTTCCAGGGCATGAGGGATGGAGAAGAGACAGAAGAATGGAAAAACTAGACAGGCAAGAACTTGAGAGGAACAAACTGAGACGGGGAAGAACTAGACTGATGGGCTAGAGGAAAGTACTAGAGGAACGAGATGGAAGATGAGGAAGAATCAGATGGGGAAGTACTAGCTGGGTAAGAATAAGATGAAAAGGACCTAGATGAGGCAGAATTAAGATGTGAGAATTAAAATAGAATTTAGAGGGAACAGTAGATAAATATAGAGAGAAATCAGGCAAGAAAGGAGCTAGGCATGAGAACAGAACTGAAGCTGTGTAGATAGGTTGTTATGCCAGAGGAATTAAAGCAAGTGGACTATAGAGCTCGGTGTGCTGAGATTCTATTTCCCCAAAATAGTTCTTGCTGTTAGTAGTTCTCTCTCCTGAGCCCCTGGGATGGCTGGTCCTGTTAATATTATACAAGAATGTAATATATTAAAGGCAGACTTTTTAGAATTTTAATTGACTTCTCAATGGAGACTCTAGAAGCCCAAAGGACCTGGACAGATGTGCCACAGACCCTGAGACCATAGATGCTAGCCTAGACTACTATACCAACAAAATTTTCAATTACTACAGATGAAGAAAATAAGATATTCCATGATAAAGTTAAATATAAACAATATCTATCTATAAATCCAGCCCTACAAAAGGTACATGAAGGAAAACTCCAATCTAAGAAGATTAACTACATACATGAAAACACATTGCCAAATTTATTTTATGAGGTCACAGTTACTCTGTTACCCAAATCACATAAAAACTAAAAAAAAAAAAAAAAAAACCACAGACCACTTTTTTGTGTGTTTGTGAACATAGATGGAAAAATAGTCAATAAAATACAACTGAATCCAATCCAAATACAACATCACGAAGATCATCCACCATGACTAAGTAGGCTTCATCCCAGAGATGCAGGGGTGATCCTATATAAGAAATAAGTAAATGTAGTCCAACATATAAAGAAGCTGAAAGACAAAAACCACATGATCATCTCATTAGAGCATAAAAGGACTGACAAATTCAACACCCCTTCATGATAGAAGTCTTGGAGAGATTAAGGATACAAGGAAAATACCTAAACATACTAAAGGCAACCTACAGCAATCCAATATCAAATTAAATGGGGAGAAACTCAAAGCAATTCCACTAAAATCAGGAACAAGACAAGGCTGTCTGTCTACTCTCTCCATACCTACTCAATACAGTACTTGAAATATTAGCTGGAGGAATAAGATAACAAAATGAGATCAAGGAGATACAAATTGGAAAGGAAGCAGTCATAGTATCATTATTTGTGGATGATATGACAGTATATATAAGTAACACTGAAAATTCCACTAGGGAACTCCTACAGCTGATAAATACTTTTAGCAAAGTGGCTAGGTACAAAATTAACTGAAAAAAAGAAAGAAAAGAAAACAAAAAACCAGTAGCCTTCTATACAAATAACAAATGGACTAAGAAAGAAACGAGGGAAACAATACCTTTTACAGTAGCCTCAAATAATATAAAATATCCTGGGGTAACTCTAACCAAACAAGTAAATGAGCTGTATGACAAAAATTTCAAGTCTTTGAAAAAAGAAACTGAACAAGGTATCAGAAGACGGGAAGATCTCCTATGCTCATGGACCAGTAGCATTAATATAGTAAAAAGTCATCCTACCAAAAGCAACCCCTATCAAAATTCCAAAACAATTCTTCATAGACCTTGAAAGGACAATACTCAACTTCATATGCAAAGACCCAGGATCGCCTTTCTTGATTTTAAGTTGTAATACAAAGCTATAATAATCAAAACCACATGATATTGGCATAAAAACAGACACACTGATCAATGGAGTCAAAATGAAGACTCCTACATAAATCCAAATACCCACAGACACTTGATTTTTTTTTTCTGGAGCTGAAGACCGAACCCAGGGCCTTGCGCTTGCTAGGCAAGTGCTCTACCACTGAGCTAAATCCCCAACATCCCCTTCCCCTGCCTTTTTTTTTTTTTTTTTTATAAATAAGCTGCAAATACACACTGGGAAAAAAAAAGACAGCATCTTTAACAAATGGTGCTTGTCAAACTGGACAGTTTCATGTAAAAGAAAGCAAATAGATCTATACTTCTCGCCCTGCACAAAAATTCAAGTCCAAATGGACCAAAGTCCTCAACACAAAAGTAGACACATTGAACCTGATAGAAGAGGATGTGGGGAATATCCTTGAACATATTGGCAAAAGAGACAACTTCCTCAACAGAACACCTATCATGCAGGCACTAAGATAAACAATCAATAAATGAGACCTCCATGAAACTGAAAACCTTCTGTAAGAAGGCAAAGAACACCTTCAATCAAAACAGAACAGCAGCCTGCAAAATGAGAATAGACTTTTTTTTTCCAATTTCACATCCAATAGAGGATTAATATACAAGATGTATACAGAATGCAAGAAATTAGATATAAAAACCCAAATAATCTAATTTAAAAATGGAGTATAAATCTAAATAGAATTCTCAATAATGGAAACTCAAATGCCTGAGAAACACCTAAAGAAATGTTCAACATCCTTAGCCACCAGGGAATTGTAAATCAAATTACTTTGAGACTCCATCTTATACCTGTCAGAAAGGCTAAGATCAATAACATAAGTGACAGCTCATGATGGTAAGGATGTGGAGCAAAGGGAACACTCCTCCATTGCTGGTAGGAGTGCAAACTTGTACAGTCACTGTGGAAATTAATATGGTGGTTCCTTGGAAAGATGGGAATTGATCTACCTCAATATCCAGCTATACCACTCTTGGGCATATACCCAAAGGACACTTCATCCTACCACAAGGACATTTGCCCAACCGTGTTCATTGCTACTCTATTCATAATAACCAGAAACTGGGAACAATGAAGAGATATACCTTAATAGGAGAATGAATAAAGAAATGTGCTAAGTTTATACAATAAAAAGTTACCCAGCTATTAAAAAAATTGGCATCATGAAATTTACAGGCAAATGGATGGAATTAGAAAAAAATCAGCCCGAGTGACATAATTCAGACAAAGAAAGGCAAATATGGTATGTACTCACTTATATAACAGCTAGATATTAGCTGTTAAATAAATGATAACCGAGCTACAATCTGTGGACCCAGAGAGGTTAGGTAAAAAGGAGGACTCTATTGGGGATTCATGGGTCTTCCCGGGAAGGAGAAACAGAATAGATTTGGTGGTGGAGTGGGCGTGGGTGGGAATGAGAGTGGAAGTGGTCAGGTGAGGTGTGATGGAGGGAGAGAGTATAGGGAGAGATGGTTGGAACTGGGAACATTTGGTGGGCGGTGTGGAAACCTAGCGCAGTGGAAACTCCGTGTGATCTATGAGGGTGACCCTAGTGAGGACTCCTAGTAATGGAAAATTCAGAGTCTGAATTGGCCATCACTTGTACCCAGGCAAGGCTTGGACTGCATTGCATTTGGTTGAGTTGTTGACCAAAGGGGTCCCATAGAGATCCCCAAACAACCAAGCTGATTCTAGGACCAAGGTTGCTCTCTGAAAACTTACAATGGGACCCATTGATGAGGACAACATTCATACAACTCATTGAACATGGAGAGGTCGAGATGATGCTGCATGGAGTCTTCACCCCTATGTTCTAGTTTCTTTGTTATGGGAAGGTACTCTGCAGGCTAACAAAAGAGAAATGGGGACATGAGCCCAGTCACAATACATTTTACCTACAACCTGTCTTGCCTGTAAGATGTGCTGGGCCAGTTGTGGTGCAGAACTTTTGGGAGTTGCCAAACAATGTCTGATTTTTTTTTTATGATGCAAAGTATTTTATTTTTAAACTCCTAAAGTTTGAACACAAGAGAGCCTAGTTTAGATGAGTTTCTAAGATGAATGTGCTTGTGAAGAGCTCAGTTTCTGGCTGACAAACAGTTCCTAACACCTTGGGAGCTTACATTCTGATCTGTGAGTGGTGAGCTGACTAGCCTCTTACAGTAGCATCCCTTTTATCCTTGGTAAGGGCATAACAAACGTTAGGCATTGTTCTAATCTTACATAGCCAGTGCTATGCTGTTCTGAATATCTCTTGTGAGGCATACACTTTGTACAGAAAGCCATCTTCATCCTTCTGAATTTTATACACTTTAGAGATGGGTGTGGACATACTCAACATGCTATTCACCAGGAGGAAGAAGGCTTGATTAGCGTTGAGCTGTAAGCACCTTCTAATTATCTTGATGAACTCACTCATGTTCACATGATGGGGTACAAGGGACTTGGTTTTACCCAGGACAGGCAGTTGCTTCTCACTCTTGTATTGTTCTATTATTACCACCTGGATCTTGGTGGGGTGAAGCTCCAAGATGAGCCAGACAGGACATCTTTTACTCTTTGTTCAAGCTGCAACACTGCTTGAAGGTCTTCTCTGGATGTAAGACATGGTGCCAGGGTCCATGGTCAAAGCCTCTAGCTCTGAAGATGGCTTCCCTTGTCCCAATGTCTGATTTATTTATCACAAGACCCACTCCATGAGAGGGAGCACATGTCTGATATTACTTGGATGGCCAGGAATCAGATACTGGACAGCCCCTTAAGACCTATAGTAGAACCAAACACAACTGGTCTAAGAAAAAAAAAAGCAATGAAATGAATCCTAATGATATTCAGCTCTGTTCATAGACTGGTGCCTTCTCTAGTCATCATCAGTTGGTAAACTTGGTTGCTGCTAAGCTTGATGACCTGAGTTCAATCTCTGGGAGACCCACATTACTCCTACAAATTTTTCTCTTACTTCTGCACTTGGGCTGTGGTGTATGCACACTCCCATACTAGCACATACATAAATAATTTTTAGATGTGAATAAATGCCATTGAGGTCACTTGCAGCCAGACAACACCCTAGGTTTCGTTTCTAAAACTCACATAGGGGAAGTAGATAATAGGCACCTGTAAGTTGTCCTCTCACTGCCACACACACACACACACACACACACACACACACACACACACACACAGGAGACGGGGTGTGCACACACACACACACACACACACACACACACACACACCAGCACAGACATATACACATAAACATAGCTCAAACATTTTTAAATGGATGAAATTAACAAAGCAAAGTAAATAATCCTATTATTGAGAACATATGAAATGATTTGCCAATTTAAATTACTATTATGTAATTTCAAGAAATATTAATGTTCATCAAAATATTAATGGTTTCTTTTAAAATCATATTTTACCATTTAATTCTCAGAATCAAAGAGAGGTTGTTTTAAAAACATATCTCAGGTGGGCTTGGAAGTACATGCCTCTAATCCCAGCACTTGGGAGACAATGGCAGGCCAATATCTCTGAGTCTGAGGTCAGCTTGGTCCACATAGTGAGTTCCAGGAAAGCCATGGCTATGTAGAGATAGCCTGTCTCAAAAAAATTCCAAAAAGAAAGAGCATATCTGAGATTATGGAACTTTTTGTAATATAATCTGACTGAACTCTGACTGGTTTCAACAAAACCTTTTGTTATCTTTACTCACATTAAAAATAACTGTGCTAACAAATGAAAACATGAAGCAATGTGAAGAGTTTATTCATAGATGTATAGAAAGCCATTGAATACTTTGACAACTTTCATCTCCTCCAAGTGACAGGAGACAGAAGGAGGGATGGGGCATTTTCATCTTCTGTATTATGATGACATATTTGGGATCTGAAGAGTTTTTTCAATAGTACTGCTCAGAACTACTGCTGATCTACTAGGGAACACTCTTATAGAGCCTAAGATACAGGCGGACTGTAGATGCATAGCTGTTTCTTATACAAGTGAAGCTCAGGCTTTTCTTCCCTAGACTGGCCAAATGGCATTCCAGAGCATTTGAGAACAAAGTGTTTTTTCATATCCAGGTGTGAGTGAAGGCTGAGGCAGAATTCCTGGTCCAAGCAGAGCCATATGGCCGGAGAGAAGAGAACAAGACAGTTTCTGTAGATGGTAAGGCAGGCGGGCTCAGGCCAAGGAGTAAGGAGCAAGGAAAAGTTCTGTAGACTATAGGTGGATTTGTATCAGGTCAGGAGAGAAGAAGAGGGAGGGAAGATGGAGGATGACGGAAGAGAGGATGAAGATGAGATCAAAAGCTTGACTTTAGTTACTATTAGGCTATGAGAGGACAGAAAAAAAAAAGGGACAAAGAGGAACTGAGTGTCAGGATGGAACTGAAGCTGTATACACAGAATTTTGTCTTAAAGAAATAAAGTAAATGGACAAAAGAGCTTGGTGTACATAGATTCTTTTCCCTCAGATAACCCTATGCCAGACACAGCATCTTTCCCAGGACTCTGGGAGGAATCTTCTCAGGGCAGGCCCCTGGGGAAAGTTCTGATATTTGGCACCTTTGAACACGGTACTCATAGAACCAGGGGAAATAGGTAATCAAGTAGAGAGAGAGAGAGAGAGAGAGAGAGAGAGAGAGAGAGAGAGAGAGAGAGAGAGAGATATTGCTTGGCAGAGGCTGTCCAGAATAAAAGGACCAAGCAGATGCCAAAACAGGCTGCTCAGTCTTCTCTCAGAGATCAGGCCTCAATTTCAGTTTCCTGAGACTGAGCAAGCAGTATCTGGGAGGGCATGAACAAAAGACATAGTCATTGCAGTAGCTCCCTTTCTGCACGTACTCTGACTGCTCAAAGTTCAGCCAGATGTTTACTGTCTGGGACCCCTCACCAACTTAGAGCTATGTGCATGAGTCAAGGACAGAGCCTAGGCCACTGAGTCAGCCCCCATGGCAGCTCAAGGACAGAGCCTGGGCCACTGAGTCAGCCCCCACAGTCAGTACATGCTAGGCCAGCCAGCCTCCATGGCAGCTCAAGGACAAAGCCTGGGACTTTTCCTGGACTGCCCCCAAAATGATAATTGTAAACCCCAACCAGTAAATTCAAAGGTTACATACCCTCACCCAATTAAAAGAGAACAGACATAAAAATAAACCAATCCAAGTTGCACCCATGCAAAACCCCCAAACTCCCCCGACCCTGAAGGGCTTGTGGTTTTTGCCTTTAAAAAGCTAGCCTCACAAAGAAAGAGCAACTCCTCCTCCCTGCCTCACTCTATTGGGTGTAGGAATGAGTTCCCTGTCTAGACTTGTATCTATAGAATAAACCTTGCTGTTGCATTCTGGACATCCACAGTCTTCAGTGGTCTCTTTGGGGCCGTGATCTGGGCATAACACAGAGAAGAGGCAGTTTCCCCGGAAGTCATAAAGGTGACCCCTGTAGGTTTTAGCTACAAAACGGACCTCACCAAAGGGTTCTGCAGGCCCAGGTATCCTCATAACTTGTGAGTGGTGAGTAGCTATGAATAACCCCTTTCACTTTACCAACCCCTTCTCTAATACTTTTTGCACCATGGGTCAGAACAAGTCTAAAGAAAAACAGCTTTTGATAGAAATTTCAGGACACAGACTTAAAATGAAAGGCATTTCTGTTGGCTCTGGTCAGTTTACAGGCTTAGATAAGGAAGCAACAGATGATCTTAATTCTAGGGAGGCTCCTAAAAGCCGCCGACCTTATGGAATGACTTTACTGGCAGACTGTGATAAGTGGCAGTCATTGAAATGATGAAAATACCCCATTACTCCTTCCGTCTCCTGTCACTTGACGGAGATGAAGGTTCCCGCTAGAATGTTGTCAAAGTATTCTCCAGGGAGAAACCCATCGTTATTTCTCCTGGGGTCTTACAAAGAGATAACACCATGAGACCTCCAGAGAATGTATACTAGAGATAATGAGGTTTGCTAATTTTTTCTGAGGTGGAAGTTCATGCTACAGTTTTTTTTTTTTTTCTGCTAAGATGTGCTAAAAACTAAAGGGTTAACTTGAGCAGTGAAGCTTCCAAAACTGCCCTGCGGCAAGAGCTGAGAGCGCACTCCAACAGCCTTCATTTAAATAACAATACAAGTCTCTGGGCCAAAGCCACTTTAAAACTAATGGCTATTTAAACTTTCTTCAGCCATCTCCTCTCACTGTATTAAAAAAAAAAAAAAAAAAAAAAAAAAAAAAAACTGTCTTTTTCTCTTTCTTTCTCTTTCTGGGTGGACTATTCTTACGAGGTTCTTAGTTACTTATAAAAAATCTTGACCCAAGTCTAAGAACTTCTAGTTAATTATCAGATATGTGGGGAGAGACGCCTTCTGACTATCTGAATTCCTACAGGTTTCCTGGACCCCAAAGACATCTGGGGGACTGGGAAATCCTACCTAAATAAATGCTTACTTCTTTTTGAATATCTGCCTTCTCTTTTCTCTTTGAATCTAACTCTCCAGTGCACATGCCTCAGCTCAGCATCTCCACCCCTCCCCTCCACCTTGCTATTCCTGGCAACTGGCAGTGAACTTGATATACTGGCTGCTGCAATTGAGATAATCCTCTCCCTTTTTTCATTCATATAACAATTACTTTTGGTTTTTACTGTGCTTATCTTAATTCATGTTACACCATAAAGGATTTATTAAATTGTTGCTCTCCTCATATGCTATATTTCTGCATAAGAGCTCTTGTTTCTGTATTAAGGTAACTTCAAAACAAACTTAGGTCCCACAGATGCTCATGACTAATTCAGGTAATTTTATCTAACAATGTCTCTTTAAAATACAGTTTAGATCCTGGCAGTGGTGGCACACGCCTTTAATCCCAGCACTCAGGGGGCAGAGGCAGGCAGATCTCTGTGAGTTCGAGGCCAGCCTGGACTACAGAGTGAGTTCCAGGAAAGGCGCAAAGCTACACAGAGAAACCCTGTCTCGAAAAACCAAATAAATAAATAAATAAATAAATAAATAAATAAATAAAAATACAGTTTACAGTTTAACCAAATTTATACCACTATCGGAGATTAATAGATAGAGTCAATGTTCCAAACCAACCATTTCTTTTTGATAAGTCAGAATCATTGTATTTAGACACATTTGGTCATATTATGATATACTAGCTAATGATAGATTCTTATGCTATTCCTCTGCCCCCCACCTTCTTGGGACAGAGATATTCCAATTATATGCAAACATATCTATTAGATGGTTAAACTAAATCTGCTTGCCATCTATATAGATTATTGATTATAAATACATTTTATAGATTATAAATAAATATTATTGATACAAATATTGATCACATATCGATATTAACCGACCATTACTTATTATTTTTCCAGTCACCTCCAAACAATATTTATCCACATCATTCATTGCTCTAGAGAAAATTAAAGGTCCTTTTTTTACTATACAAGGGGATTACATCACTTTTCCAAATCAGTCAAACTGAATATATATCATGTTTTCAGTTTTCATTAATCATTTCCCCCTGTCTTTCTTTCCTTCCTTTCTTTGTTTGTTTCCTTTTTTAAAAAAAACACTAGTCTTACTATGAATCCCTGGCTAGCCTGGAACTTACTCTATAGATTAGGCTGTCCTAGGACAGAGAGATCTGCCCACCTTGCCTCCAGAGTGCCTGCATTATAGGTGAGCAGGTCACAACTGGATAACTTGGTTCTTTTAATTGGCTTACTGAGGAAGAGTGGCTGAGTCTGGATGGTTAGGGCAGCCAGGACACAGGCTCTGGTCCTAACAGAAGAAGGCTCCCTCCTTCTAATGCAGCCCTCCTGCCTTAAAATCCACTGTCTTCCAACTGTGAGCAATATTGTTTTCCTTTATCATCGAGTCTGCTATAACTCAAGAGACAAAGGCATGGTTTTGTCCTTATTCTTCAAATGATGAAACCTAAGCACCCAGAGATAAGTGATTTTCAATATAATCAAGTGTAACTGCTCATCTTACTCATCCTTTCATTCCAATGACTCACTAAATGAAGTTGAAACCAACTTAGCCAGGCATACTGACACAGACCTCTAATCACGGTACTTAGAAAGTGGAGGCAAGAATTTCAGGATTTCGAAGTCATCCAAGGTGAGAATGATCAATGGGGTATGGTATGAGGCCCATGAAACCAAGGGAGACTGTGAATGGCTCAGGACAGTGTCCATAGTCTTCCCTGCAGCTCAAGAACTTCAGGGCCATGACACCTGTTAGCATTCAGGCCTGCCCCTTGGGGACCTGGCCAATATGCAGGCAATACCTTGGCCCACTCAGGGTCCTGACAATCTCATGCACCCATTGCTACATAGTCTCTCTGTGCATGCAAGAAATCCACTCATAAAAGGTGGGGCTGCCATGTATCTTCTCTCTCTTCTTTCCACAGGCCCCACTCTGCTTTCTTTCTCTCTCTCCCCCCCCATCTCTTCCCGGGAGGTAGCTCTGCACTCCTCTCTCCTCTCCTCCTCTCTCCCTTCACCACTAATAAAACTCTCCACATGAGCACCATCTGCATGGCGTGTCTTTCTCCACAGCTCCCACACACCTTGACCACCATGCACCATCTTTAAAATACAACATTGATATTGTGACTCAGATGGCTCTCCTGGCAGTTCCTCAGTCTGAGGCATGCTGGGACCCTAGACCCACAACAGGCCCACCTTTCAGCTCACTGATCAACCACCATTTCATCCCATCAGTGGCAGTTTCAGCTGGGTTATTATGCCCCTTCCAGAGCTGCCCATAATCCCATAGCTCCTTTAGGCCCTGGTGGCTTTTGGGACACCATTCCTGACTTTTTCGGAAACTATGGATGAGATCCCTCGGAGACCTTGTTTTTTGTCCTTGCCTTCTGGCCTCTATGAACGACCTGGTACCAGGTATCGAGTCTCCTCTGCCTTTGCCAGACTAAGCATGACCCCTGTTGAGTGTGGTGATGACCTTCTGAGTGTCTTAGTGTTGGAATTCCTGGCCACTGCCCCAGCTTCATGACCGGACATGCGCTGTCCAGTAGCCAAGCAAGAGGCTTAGTTATTCTAGGGCCTTACATCCTATATAATCTGTGTGCTGTGTGTTCACATAATCTATGCACATGTGTGGCATAGGTACATAAGCCCATATGCACATGTGCGGGGGAATCCATAAAAAGGGGGTCACAGACCGCGCCCCCCTCTCTCCTTGCATGACCATTTCCATAGGCCTAAACATACTCCCCTCTGTTCTCTTTCCCCCAATAAACTCTTACAGCGCATTTTGTTGTGCCTCATGGCTTTTCTCACATGGTAAACGGTGCCACTTAATGAATAACACAGCGCCACATAACTAACACTTAGTCCTTCTTCAGTCCTCCCCTTAGTCCTGAGGATGCCCACGACTACAGGCTGTAGTGATTCCTTTTTCATCTCTCATCCATGGGAACCGTGCTGTAGTTTTTGGGACAATGATTACTACTGTGAGCAACAGGGCCCTGCCTCTCCCAAGCCCCTGCTCTGACACAGTCTTTCGCTCTTTCGCTCTCCCCCTCCCTCGTACCTCTTGCAACTGTTCTGTTGTGTGTGGCATGTCTGTTTAGTGGCTTACCTTGTCAGGGCCCATCAAAAGTACCCACTTCATGTCAGGACCTCATCCCCCTGCTCCACCCACGGCAAATCTGCTCTCTTGCACCTGTAACAAATCTGCTTTCTCACTCACCGACAGCTTTGCCTCCTTCAGTATTCTCCAGACCAGACAGTCAGGAAACCAAAAAAGAATTTTCCACTTTGTTTCTTTTTCTTTGCTCCGAAGACCTGCTCATGCCTGTCTACTCTCTCTTTCTTTAAATGTCCTATGGGTTTGCTACAATGTGCGAGTCAGGGATGGAGAAGGCAGCTTCATCTCTCTCAGCACACACTGGTTCTCCTTTTCTTCTTATTTACTCAACTCCTGTTTAATATGTCTCTGTGTGTATATGTATGTGACTTTGATTTAAGCCTATATGTATGAATGTAAGCTAGCTTTAATTCTGTGTGTATGTGTATGTAACTTAGATTCAACTCTCTCTCTCTCTCTCTCTCTCTCTCTCTCTGTGTGTATGTAACTATTGTTAAAAAAATCATGTTTTAAGCAACAACCACATGGCTCTCCTTCATCTTAGCTGGTGACCTCATCATGATGTAGATAGTCATGTGGCTGGCAGCCATCTATTACTAAGGTTTATTAAGGTTAAAGACTTCTATTCATTTTATCTTCTTTCATATTTGCTTTAACTCTAGTTTATAATATACTCTATATGATAATAGAAATTTAAAATTATGAAGATCTATTCAGATTAACAAATGCTAACTTAGAGATTTACACCTATGTCTTTGCAAATTGTTCAACACCGAGCTTCTAGAGAATTAAATAAATGATGGTATAGGTTTAATAAATAAGATATTTGATAAACAAGTTATATAGTCTATAATGGAGTTTCTGGTTTCCCCAAAAGGATCCTTTTCTCAGAGTTGGGCCACACCCTAACTCAAATGTCTCCTATTTTCTGTTCCCATTTGGCACTGGTGACCTTTCCCCTGTCACTTTTCCTTGCCTTCTCAGGGGACAGCTTTACCAGTTTGGTAAAACTTGCTCTGTTTTTACCCATGAAAGTCTATTTTGGTGTCTTTATTTAAAATCATATTTGTAAGGCTAAACCTGACAGAAATGGAATGTAAGTCCTAGTCTTATGAAAGCTGCTAACATATTGAAGACTGTTAGGGAACACAAGTTGATAGTTGATAGATAGTACCTAATAGACAGACAGTCCTCAAATGCTCAGAGATCTGCAGAATATGGCATTTGAAACATTTAATTAAAAAGCTTTTTGTGATAGAGAGACATGCCAGCTCCTGGCAGCACCCATATTTCCTCCAAAGAAGATGTATGTTCTCAGAAGAAATTTCACCTGGAACTTGCTCTAGAATGAGAAAACTGCCTTTTGCCTTGACTACTGCCAGGGCCTTCTTCAGACCACAGACAACAGGACTCTGGGGAATCCATTGCCTTACTTTTGCTTAGACAAGATAGGCTGGTCCTCCCTACAGCTTCCTCCATCACAACTGTTGGCTATTCTGAGGCCTGGCAGCCAAAGAATGACATGTTGCCCTGAGACCTCTGCCCTCAATGACCATGGAGGACCCTGGGGTGGCTGTCTAGGTAGCCAGCAAGTAAGTCTCTGTCACCTTAAATCACTAACTCAGGCAAAAATTTATCCTTCTCAGAGCTCTGATGCTGTTTGATGACCAGGTTCTGTCAGTTCAACAGTAGCAACCAAGGCTTCAGCTGCCTTCTCAGTTCTCTGTGTAAAATCCATGGGCCTCATTCTCTTAGAGCTAATGCTAAGTCTAGACATGGTTCACCTTACTACCAGACTCAAAAAAGAGATATGACTGCTCTCAGTGGTCAGCCACCTGTATCCCCTGGTAAATTAGATTTTTTAAAAAAAGGTGCTTTAAGGTCTGTTTATGTAAAGATGGGAAAGCTGTTTCTCTTCTGCTCGTTTACTTATCCTTCTCAGATCTGATGATGTTTGATGACCAGGGACCAGGATACTAATAGATTTACCAGTTAATAGCTCCCCCTCTACTCTCCCAACATTAGAGAGTGTATGGAAGCCTCCCAGCCTTTTGCTATGACACCAAGATATAAATCTGGTCCAGTTGTTTCACAGACACTTGCAGGTTCCTATACAGGTCCACTCGTCCTGCCAGACTCATGCCAAGATAAATCCGCAGGGGGCCCTCCAGATACACCATTCCCTGTACCAGCTCCAAGGATGCCAACCAGGTGAGCACTGACAGGTTAACTTCTCCCACATGCCTGCTCATAAAAAGGCTCTGTTATCTCTTAATCCTTATTGACACCTTTACAGGATGGATGCATTTCCAGCCTCCAGGGAAACAGCAGGTGTGATGGCTCAGGTACTCCTGAAGAACACATTATCCCTCAGTTTGTCACGCCATCTCCCCAAGCTCCTGGGACTTCACTGCCGGTACCACCTCTCCAGGCTCAAGCAGACACCTACCCAGCAACTGGAACCTGGTTTTCCAAGATGTCCCAATGAAGGGCATATCTGCTCTCATGTCTCACTCATTCATCTTTGCCTCTTCTATACAACCAGGGCCCTTCTCCGTTCCATTCTTTCTAGCAGTTATCACTCTTCCTGTGACTAGTCCCACTCGTGGGACTGATGATAACAATCTATTTTTTCTCCTAGTAACCTGCCTTTTAGCTCCCTCAAGAAACAGATGCCCGAGGTCTCCAGGATGACAGCTAACTGAATGCTCCTTCACCCACACTTCCCACTGTGTGTGACCCTGACTCCCATCTTCTCCTCCCCACTTTGTCCCAAATCCTGAGCAGGAAGCAGTCTCATCTCAAGAATTCGGCACCTCTCATGCCCATCCCACTTGCCATCCATAACTCATCCTTTTTATAATGACCAAAAGGGAGGAATGGCAGCATTCAGACCCACCCCTTGGGGACCTGGTCAATATACAGGCAATACCTTGGCCTGCTCAGGGCCCTGACAACATCATAAGCCCATTGCTACATGGTCTCTCTGTGCATGTGTGAAGTTCCCTCTTAAAATGTGGGGCCTGGCCCGCCTCTCTCTTTTCTCCTCAGCCCTCACCTGCTCTCTTTCTCTTTCCTCCTCCGTCTCTCTCTATTTCCCTCGCATTCTCCCCCTCTCTTTCCCTCTCTTTCTCTATCTCTCTCTCTCTTCCCAGGAGGGAGCTTTTCACTCCCTCTCTCCTCTCCCTTCCCCCTTCACCACTAATAAAACTCTCCACATGAACACTGTCTGCATGGTGTGTCTTTCTTTATGGCTCCTACCCACCATGACCTCCATATGCCATTTTAAAAATATAACAACACCAGCAAGTGTTAGCTCTGTATTTACACTCTAGGTTTTCTATTCTTGATAATGTTTCCTGTCCGTGGCAGCCTAGGTCACTTCGGTTTCAGACTCCTGCTACTCATTAAAAATGTGGAATTCTCTTTTGATTTTGCCCAACTACTGGGCAAGCCTCAATGAAACGTTTGACAATTGGGATGGGAATTTGTACTGTATCAAGCTGATAATAGAAAAATAAATTTAAAAAAGTGAAAAAAAAAAGTGGAATTCTCCTGCAGGTGGGAGAATTATTCTCAGGCAAGGATGAGCTCCCTAATTGATTATCCAATGCAAAATGTTCAGCCCTGAAACCATATACACACAAGTAACAGAAATGGACTCAACCAGTCTTATTTAGATATTTGTGCATACTTATTCACACATATTTAACAAGGAGGAAATTGGAAGGGAAGAATTTGGGAAGGGATTTAGATAGGACAAGGAAGGGGGAAATTCATGTAATATATTTTAATTAAAGTGTATGAAAATAAATTTTAAATAAGAAAGCAGTTAGAGAGACAGCTTAGCAGTTAAAAGCACTGGATATGGTTACAGAGAATAGAGGTTCCATTCTCAGAACCCACCTCCTGGCTAACTAACCATGGCC
Source organism: Peromyscus leucopus (assembly GCF_004664715.2). Taxonomy (NCBI): domain Eukaryota; kingdom Metazoa; phylum Chordata; class Mammalia; order Rodentia; family Cricetidae; genus Peromyscus; species Peromyscus leucopus. Next base: position 51,531,257 of record NC_051077.1, read on the forward strand.
TGTAACTCCAGTCCGAAGGGATCTGTTGCCCTCTTCTGGCCTCAACAGGTACTACACATAGACACTTGCAGGCAAACAACTTTATACAAACACAAACACAAACACAAATAAAGCTTAAAAAATGAAATTCTCTACAGTGATGTCACAGCCCTGAGACAGACAACAGGCAGGAATAGTTCAAAGGAACTCCTTCTGTTCCTGCACGGAAGCAACTCTGGCCTCCTCGGAGCCAGCATGCTCAGAGGCAAAGGCAGCTAGCTTTATTCTGAGGTTAAAACAGCTCGGCAAGATTCTTCATCTAAGAACAGCATCCACAGTGCTGGTAGGTGACTTTTCCTTGATGTGTTCTGTATTTGTGTTTCTTGCTCATTGTGTGCGTGAGAATTATGGCAACAACACACATTTTAAAAGTATTGATACGGCTTTTAAATGTAGATCATAATATATGATCTAAAAGATAGATTTCAACTACCTAAGTGGCTAGACTTGTAGTCTCCTGTCGCCATTTAAATTGTTCAATGTATATCCTGGGGCTTAAAAGAGACTTAAGGATGACAGCATATGTGGAATGAAAAATCTATTCTAGACGGGCTCCTCTTTTAGGATTAACCAGAGCTGTATGCACACTGTTATTAAAGAGATTCTTATTTATTAATCTTATAACTATCTCAAGTCAATTCTCCCTGGGAAAGCATATTAATTCTAGAACAGCTCTACCTCCAGGCTTTTAGAAGAAATGTTCTGAGACAAGCTCTCCTACATGAACCATAACAATACACATAAAAGTTTACCATTCACTTCTTAACATCCGAATTCCTAACAATCCTGGCTAACATACTAAATATCCTTGGGGTGTTTTAAAGGCAGCACTCTCTCAGCTACATTCTACTTTGTGTGACTTACTATCTCCTAAGCATTGTTGTCTTAGTTTGGGTTTTTATTGCTGGGAAGAGACACCATGACCATGGCAAGTCTTATAAAGGAAACATTTAACTGTGGTGGCTCACCTAGAGTTCAGAGGTTCAGTCCATCATGGCGGGGAGCACGGTGGCATGCAGGCAGAGGTGGTGCTGGAGCTGAGACCGCTACATCCTGCATGGCACAGGAAATCAACGGACACACTGGGAGCCACCCCCACAGTGACACACTTCCAACAGAAGGTGTGCCCTTCAGCCTCAAGGTCTACATTAAAGTCATGTGTCATCCAGCCTTCTCCAACAAGATCACATGCCCTAATCATGCCACTCACTATGAGTTTATGGGGGCCAAATACATTCAAACTACTACAATTTGTAAATCCTTTACATATCGACTCTTCTACATCACAGGCTTACTAGCTTACTAGCAGTGGAGAGCTACCCAGTACGTGAGATGCCATGTATATCCTCCTCAAAATTAACTCCAAATGGATTCCCCCACTCTCACCCTTCCGGAGCTGAGGATCGAACCCAGGGCCTTGGGCTTGCTAGGCAAGCACTCTACCACTGAGCTAAATCCCCAACTCCTCCAAAGGATCTTAAAGTAAATGTCAAATGTGAAGTGCAGGCCAGGCGGTGGTGGCGCACGCCTTTAATCCCAGCACTCGGGAGGCAGAGCCAGGCGGATCTCTGTGAGTTCAAGGCCAGCCTGGGCTACCAAGTGAGCTCCAGGAAAGGAGCAAAGCTACAAAGAGAAACCCTGTCTCGAAAAAAACCAAAAAAAAAAAAAGAGAAAAAAAAAAAAAAAAGCGAAGTGCAGAACTTCTAGAAGAAACTAGGCCTCTCTGAGTTTGGCACCCTGCCTAGGCCTTGGGAAGTTTCTCTAAGGCCCTCATGTGTAGAGAAAAAGACAGATCTCCTCTAAAACCAAGAATATGCTTGGGAGAGCGGGTAAAGATCTGGGGCCAGGGCTTTGGGAAGCGGTTGCTTCTGATCCCGAGAAGCCAACTCTTTCTGCACCTGGGGTTGTGGTTATCAGTCCCAACACCGCTGTAGACTTTGTTTATAATGTTCTTGAGATAACCTGTTTTCCTCTGTGCAACATTTTTTGATTAGCCTCTTCCTGAATTTGTATACTTCCATTCAAAACCAAACCCATTGACTTATATTACCGGGACCTGTTGAGTTTGGTGCAAATCTCCAGCCAATCTGGGGTAGGTCTGTGCTTGTGGTGGAAGCCAGGGCTGGGACCCACTGTGCTGTGCCCCTTCAGCTCACCGGGTCCTGTCACTCAGCTTCCTGTCACTCAGGCCTCACTAGCCAATCAGGGCCTTCAGCGGACCTGCCAGTCAGATGGGCGGGTTCTTCCGGTCACCAGGCGTCTGGCTCGGCGCTTCCATTGAGGAAGTAGGAAGTTTGCTGGTGTGCCGTGCCTTAGGGAGCGTCTCGGGAAACTATGGGGGAGCGTGCCAGTGAGTTCTGCAGCTTCCGCACGGTGAGTAAGGGGGCTGCTGTCCCTAGACGGGGAGGAGTGGCCGGCCATGGTGAGGAGGGGCAGCTGTGCCCAGACTGGAAGGAGCGGTCGGCTGAGCCGCACGAACCGGTGTGGTGGGTCCTTTCCGGGGCTGGGCAGGAGTCAGTGGGCAAAGTTCGGCGTGTTCCTTCCTGGTCCTGTGTGTCCTGTGTGGTCCTTGCAATTCCCTGGGCTGGGGCGGCAGCCTGTGTATAACTTCACTCTGAGGGCTGCGTCTGGACAGAGCATTGGGAGTGGGACTGCGCTTAGACATACCCTTGTGGTTGATGTCGCTGTCAGATGCTGGCACCTGAAGTGCTTATAATGTCACCGTGAAGGGCAGATTTGCCAAACTTGGAGAGTCCTGGTCTCTCTAGTGACACCCAGAAGTTCTGCACGTTTAACATTGAACGTTTAGAGGTAGGATCCATCTGGAGTTAATTTTGTGGAGCTTGTTAATGGTATCTCCTGTGTAGAGTAGCACTCCGCTGCTAAACTGTGATGTAGAAGAGTAGATTTGATGGTAATAGAATTGATGGTATAAAGATCTCCCCTCCCCCCCAAAGAAAAGATTTACTAATTCTTTTTTTTTTTTTTTTTTTTTTTTTTTTTTTTTTATTTTTCGAGACAGGGTTTCTCTGTGTAGCTTTGCGCCTTTCCTGGGACTCACTTGGTAGCCCAGGCTGGCCTCGAACTCACAGAGATCCGCCTGCCTTTGCCTTCCGAGTGCTGGGATTAAAGGCGTGCGCCACCACTGCCCAGCAGATTTACTAATTCTTAGGAGACATTAAGTCACACAAAGTAGAATTTAGCTAAGGGAGGGCTGCCTCCCAAATACCCCAAAGATAAGTAGAATGCAAACCATGCCTATTAGATTAGTATGATAAGATGTAAATATTCACCAGGATCAAGCAGCCATTAAGCTATATTCACCATAACCAAAGAGACAACTCTGATTTACAACCAGCCAAAAGCCCCCCTCCCCCCACCCCCCCAACCAAAGAGCAGGCCTCTTGGGTGCTGCTCTGGGCATCATTAGAGGGTCATACCAACATTCAGCATTTAGTCCTGGTGTGCCATTATATTAATTCTAGAACAGCTGCATCTCCAGCCTTTTTGAAAAGTGGTCTTGCGTCAAGGTCTCCTATGCTGATTGAAGTGTAGCCCAACAGGGCATTGCCCTTGCTATTGTCCTGACTAACCACCCTAAATTCTCGGATTACAGTTCTGTAGCACCAATTTGAGTCACATAGTGGACTGTCCATCACACTAACAAGAAAAAGATTTGTATGTTGGAGCATGGCTTCTCCCTTCAGACCAGAAGAGGAGGAACAGTGTACTGTGTATGCTGCAGGGGCAAACAGACTAGACAACAGCCAGATCACAGACTGAAGTTTAAGGCAGTGAGCTGCAGGGGTCTCCATTATAAAGAAGGGCCTGATGGGGCACTGGGAGTAACTTTCTGTGTAATTTCCCAACATGTATTAATTCCTTCCATGTGAATGAAGACAGAATTGATGGGTGTACAATTTAGGGAGGACACCTTGAGCTACTGTATATCCACTTTTTAGTTAGGGTACTCTCCTGTGCAGATATGTGCAATCCTGGTTGACATAGTTAAGTCAGCTCAGAGGTTTGAGACACAGACCTTTGACTGTAAATCTGTGTCAGCTTACAGCACTCAGCAGCTAACATTTTACATGGACAAAGTCATATAGTCTCTTATTAATGGCATTCTCTCTACCAGGGAAGTGCCTACTCAGTTTCAAAGTTAGTCTAACTAAGTTTTCATCCAATTACTTTTATCATTTTAAAAAGCCAATTTTATTGGTATAAGTTTTTCTAGTTTCACTTTCTTTAAATGCAATACTGTTCTAATCTCTGTTTTTTTTTAATTTTCCAGTGTTTCCCAGTCACTAAGAATTTCATTCCATTTTTATCTTAAGTGCTATTTATTTATTTATATCTATATATATCAGTTTAGAACACTGGTTATTTTTTTCTTTTTATTGTTAAGAATTTTTATAATTTATTTTATATACCAATCACAGATTCCCCTCTTTCCTCCTCCCTCCTCCCTCCTCCAGTCTCCCCCCCCCCAAGCCACACCCTCATTCCTTCCTACAAGAAGGTAAGGCCTCCCATGGGGAGTCAGCAGAGCCTGGTACATTCAGTTGAGGCAGGTCCAAGCCCCTCCCCTTGTCTAAGGCTATGTGAGGTTTCCCATCATAGGTAGTGAGTAGAGCAGTGGTTCTTGATCTGGGGTGGTAGAGGTATCCTTTTGGGGGATCAAATGACCCAGTTACAAGAGTCGCCTAAGACCATTGGAAAACACAGATATTAATATTACAGTTCATAGCAGTAGCAAAATTATAGTTATAAAGTAGCAGTGTAAATAATTTTATAATGGAGGGGTCACCATAATACAACTGTATTAAAGGGATAACAGGTTAGGAAGGTTGAGGACCACTGGTTTTTATCAATGTCTCCTCAGGCTTGCCTCATACTATGTAATTGACAATTGCTTTGAATACCTAATCCTGTCTCTGCTGCCTAGTGCTGGGAAGACAGTCTTGCAACTGCTTCAAGGCTGGGCCTTGACTGGTCATTGAGAAGGAAAATTAGACCAGTGAATGAGTGTCCTCCAACCTCTGTGGCTTTTATTGGGAACTTACAAGTGAAGAGGGACCTGAGTAAGAACTGAGTTCACTGACCAAGTGTAAAGCAGGTGCAGTCACAGCACAGAGAGGGATGAGTGAGAAGAAAGGTGAAAGCTTTCCTGCTGTGACAGTAGTTGACATTAGCAATGAGTAGTTAGGTAACCAGTGTAACACGATCAATAAATGTCCTGACTGGCCATTTCTTGGGTTCACAGACCAGAAAATCAAGAATGTGGATAAAGAACTGAACTTACTGTGAAGTCAAGTTACTGTAGTTAGTTACACCAGTTCAACCAAAATGCAACTGGGTAAAATGGTGTGGCCTTGCCTAAAATGACTGTATTTTCCAGGTTTAAGATGTACAGCCTAAGAGAAGGCATGAGTTGCCTTGCCTGCAATACTTGGTGTCCTCTAATACAAATCCCTAGTCTCTGGATCATATTGCCATAAAGCCTGTTTCAACTTTTTAAAATAATTTTTGGGGATTATAATTACATTATTTCCACCATTCCTTTCCTGCCTCCAAGCCCTCCCATAGACTCCACATTATTTTCTAATTAATGGCCTCTTTTTGCTTAAACAACAGCAACTGTTTGAATGTGAGCTGTGTTTGACTAGGACTTCCCAGCTTTGAAGCAATGGGTTGGCTGCACTGGACTTAGAGTGTGTAATGGAATGTGTACACAAAGGACCCTGTGCCTTGGAAAAGGATCAGGAAGTACTCTGGGAGAATGGAATTCTACTAAACTACAAATTTCCTAGAGTAGGGCCTGTCTGCTGGGGTGTAAGGGCAGAGTTGGGAAGGCTAATCATGTCTGAGTCATTTGATTTCTGCTCACCCAGTAGGGGAGCTGCTGCTGTCCTGAGGCCCGGATGGTTGGCCCTAACTAATGAGGAACTCTGAGAAGGCTTAGCAGTCAGGAGCACCAGTGGGAGGAAGCTTGTATGTTCTTTCCAGGATTCTTCTCTGGTTCTCCTATAGGGAGCTGTAAAGAAGACCACAGCCATGCTATGGTGAATATGGTGACCACTGTCCCCAGACTAGGAAGAGCAGGTTGGCTCTGTTATTAGAGTCCCAGCTGCTGGAACTGGGGTGGACCATGAGACAGACTGATTCTGTTGGCTACATGTGGTGACCTGCACAGTACCCTGTAGCTAAAAGTTTTCCTGGTCCCACCTGGCTTGTGGTCAGGGCAAATCTCTCACCCACCAGTCCTGCAGCTGCTTGGACCCAAATAAACACACATAGGCTAATATTAATTAAAACTACTCAGCCATTAGCTCAGGAGTACTACTGACTAGCTCTTACACTTAAACTCAGCCCATTTCTGTTAATCTATATATCACCACGTTCTGTGGCTTTACCTGTGTGTCATTACATTCTGCTCCCTGGATGGTGGACTGGTGTCTCTTGACTCAGCCTTCCTCTTTTCAGAATTCTTGTCACTTTATTCCACCTATACTTCCTGCCTGGCTACTGGCCAATCAGCTTATTTATCAACCAATCAGAGCAATACATTCACAGCATATAGGACATCCCACAGCACCTCCCCTTTTCTGTCTAATTAAAAAGGAAGGGTTTGACTTTAGCATAGTAAAATTACATATAACAAAACAGTTATCAAGCAAGAATTACAGTTATAATATCTAGTGTATTTGTATTTGACAAAATTAAAGATAATATTCTATCTATATGAGTCTAAAGTTTCATGTTTATCTTTTATCATAACTAAGGAAAATTATAATTACAACTATCTAGTCTTCAATACATCAAAGACCTCAGAAGGATATAATATTACCTAAGTAAACAGGAAGAGCATTATAAGCAACTTCCAAAAATCTAGAATGACAGAGACACCTGGCTACCTGGACAGTTACCCAAAGTTCTTCTGTAATGTTGGGGCATCCATTCTTCAGCCAACAGGTCTAGAGTCTCTCAGTTGCTTCTTTCTGAGTCCTGTAGAATGTCTGGCAGTTTCTTCTGCGAAGCAGGAACCTGAAGGACCATCTCACTTTGCAAAATTCAATGGTCACCTTTTTATGGGTCCTGCATGTCCAGTCGACACAACATTTTGTCAAGCAGTCCAGGCAAGAACAGTTTCTTGCCCAAATGGCTATTTTTGCCAAGAAGAAGATAAACTCCATATAGAGTGTCTTTGATGCCCATCTTTCTCTCTGAAATAAATTGGTGCTGCCAGGAGCAGGCGTGTCTCATTGTTCAGGAAAGTCTAAGTTTTTAAAACATTTTAAATGCCATATTCTGTAGGTCTTTGAAATGTTTGAAGATTACCTAACTAATTGAATTATATCTATGTATACCTAGAAAACTTAACATGACTATAAGTTTGACTATCATAGAAGACTAAATTATTAAAATCTGTATTTCTTAATTATCCATTACAATTTAAATGAGCTGCACAAACATAATACCTTAAACAAGTGTAGAAATATACACACAGTATAACAAAATTAACTTTAAATTTGTATCAATAAACTAAAATTTATATCAATGTAAAACATAAGTTGTTACTCTTTAAAAGTAGGTTCAATAATCTACTTTTTTATCCTATAATATCTATAATATCCTATATTTCCATATCATATCTCCCTTTCTTCTTTTAGAACGATATTGACTATGACCAATAACAATTTGTAACCAACAATCTAAACAAAGACAAACATCCATAGTTCATTTTTTTTGGGAATTGGGCCTAGTTTTCTAGGCTGCTTCCTACACTGTATTCTTATGGGGACACAAAGAAAATTTTAGATGGTCAAGTCCTGACTGGAGTAGTCTGTGAGGCTGTATTCTCTGAGCCAGTTGCCTTGAAGTTGATTTTGGATGTTGGATGATCTGGGCCATGGTGTCATTGGAGACCTTTCAGGGGGTCTTGGCTGGTCAAACCTGATGTATCTTAACTTGGAACAAATCCATAGCCTCTTGTTTCCTATGGAAACAAAAGCAGAGCCTCCTTTCCAAAGCAACATATCCTTAGATCCAAATTTTGAAGTCAAGATACCTTTAAAATATACATATTGGTTTAACTGAGAAGCCTTTACAATAAAATGTCTTTTTGCAGTTAAAAATCCCAAAGAAAATATAATCCAGACTCTCTGTGTGATTTCCATCTTTACGTGGCTTATTTTTTATATTACTTTTACTTTTTCTTTGACAAATTTATTTTTTAAAACTTTCTATTTCTTTAATATAACTGTCTAAATTCTTTTTTTTCTTTCTCTTTCAAGCCTACATACATGTTTACACATAGTGTAAACTGTTTAGGGTTTATTTAATCTGAATCTGTATTGTTAATCGATTGCTTTAAACTGAAGTATTACTAGAATTGAAATGGCAGCTTTGGCTGCTGGCTCTGTCCACCTCAGCTTTCCAACATGGAGGAACTGTGGAACTACAGTTACTGCCAGCTTTGGGGGAACCATGCTCACTGCTGGACTCTGGGAGGCAGTGGGTCTATGCCTCCACCCAGCAGCGTGTAGCCCAAAAACTTCTTCTTTTTTCTCTTCTTTTTTAAAAAAAATTATTTATTATGTATACAGTGTTTTACCCTCATGTATACCTGTATGCCAGAAGAGGGCGCCAGATCTCCTTACAGATGGCTGTGAGCCACCATGTGGTTGCTGGGAACTCAGGGGAACTCAGGACCCCTGGAAGGGCAGTCAGTGCTCTTTACTTCTGATCTTAACCACTGAGCCATCTCTCCAGCCCCTCTTTTTTCTTTTGTACTAGCAAAAGCTGAATCCATCACACGGTGCACTGTGTGGCTTGCAGACACCACTGTGTACAGTGGCAGGAATCTGCCATGCTGCACTCGAGCCCGTAAGCCACTGCAAACCAGTCATACTGTAGCTCACGGCTTGCCTGAGAGACACATCTAGGAAGCTGTTTTTAGCGCCGTTTTAGAATCCTTTTTAAAAAAGCTTTCTCAGATTTTAGGTCCCATGTTTTGGTGCCATTTGTAGCTGGAAGTTTTTCTGTGTCCTGCCTGGTCTGCAGCTGCTCAGACCCAAGTAAACACACAGAAGCTTATTAATATTAAAACTGCTTGGCCAATAGCTCAGGCTTACTACTGACTAGCTCTTACACTTAAATTCAGCCCATTTCTGTTAATCTATATGTTGCCACATGTTCTATGGCTTTACCTGTGTGCCATTACATGCTGCTCCCTGAACAGTGGGCTGGCATCTCCTGACTCAGCCTTCCTCTTCCCAGAATTCTCCTTGTCTGCTTATCCTGCCTATACTTCCTGCTTGGCTACTGGCCAATCAGCTTTTTTATTTATCAATCAATCAGAGCAACACATTCACAGCATACAGAACGTCCCACAGCAGTAGCCCTTGGCTTCTGAGCCTCTGTGAGTGCGGATTCCTTGGGGAGGCGTGGCTGTGCAGCCTTGAGAAACTGGTGTTTGTAATGTAACTGTCCATTGTGCACACACAGGCATTGCTTTGGGTTTGCAGTAGGAAGAGAGATTGGAAAACTGAAGGTCTGTTTTCTAGAAGTTTTGAATATTGCACTCCATATTCATTAGCGTGATAAACTTTACATATAGTTTAGAAAGTGGTAGAAAGGAGGTGATGGGGATCACACTTCACCAATACTTGATTGGGGAAATTGGGGAAATAAAAGGAGTTTCTGAGCTGCAGTGGTTTTTCAGGTGTGCATGGGTTAGGCAGGTGGATAGGGCAGAGTCCACCCCTTGTACCATAGTTTATGTGGCAGGAAGCAGACTTTAAATTATTCTTCAACATTGCTTTGTGTATGGTCATCTGCCTGGCTGGCTTTCCCTGAAACCATAGGGCCATCATCAGGTAGGGGCTACAGAGCGATAGCCTACCCTTGTGAAGACCTCCTTTTTCATACAGAGTTCCAGAGCATGGAGTCCTCTCTGTTTGGATGACAGATCAGTAGCTGGTGGGTCAGAAATATAAGAGTTTAGGGGCCACTTTGAGTTATTTTTGTGAAGCCTGTTTTTATTTAATTTCCATGCACCTACCATCATAGGTAACATTGGTCAAGTTCACATTTTCCCTGGCTGAGTTTCCTTTGTCTTTTGATAAAAGCTTGACTATCTTTTTGTGCTTTTGTTTTTGGCTTTTTCTCTCCATCCTCTTATTTTTTCACAAATATTGTACACATTCTTTATTGTTGTAGCTTTGTGGTAAGTACAGAGGTCACACTATGTCATTGTGTGTACTAATCCTTCACAATTCTATTGAGAACTCTTGAGTTTTTCCACATGGTGTGTAGGTTTGGAATCAGCTTTCCTGTTAGAATATTTTGGGAACTTTTTTTTTGAATTATATTGAATTTATGCTGCAAATTGAACATACCCAACATCTTTCTTATAATACATCATGCTAATGGTGTTGTTTACAGTAATAAAATGGTAAAAGACAGTATTCTACATAATCATTCATTTAGCAGACTACAGTAAGTGTGGATCTGAAACTGATGTGAAATAATGTATAACGCCATAGAAAGAGGACTCCAGTGTAGAGTTTAGTGACACAGAATACATTATTATCTTCACATAAATGATATCCTACTAAGTCTGATTTTTTTGTCTGGAAGGTCTGTCCATTGTTGAGAGTGGGGTATTGAAGTCTCTCACTATCAGTGTGTGAGGCTCAGTGTGTGATTTAAGCTGTAGAAGTATTTCTTTTACAAAGTTGTTAACCTTGTGCTTGTGGCATAGATGTTAAAAAATCTAAATGTTATCTTATTGGATTTTCCCTTTGATGAATATGTAGTGTTCTTCCCCATATCTTTTGATCAATTTTTGTTTGAGTTCTATTTTGTTTGATATTAAAATAGCTACACCTGCTTGCTTTCTAGGTCTATTTTCTTGGAATATCTTTTCCCCGCCCTTAACCTTGTGGTATGTCTATCTTTGATGTTGAAATGTGTTTCCTAGGTGCAGTAGAAAGATGAACCTTCTTTTTCATCCATTCTGTTAATCTGTGTCTTTTATTGGGGGATTGAGGCCATTGATACTGAGTGATATCAATAAACAATGACTGTTAATTCCTGTTATTGTTGTTGTTGGTGGTGTGTGTATGTGTTTGAGTTTGTGTGCTTCCCTTTTGCTTTTGCTGATGTGACATATTTATTTCCTTTGTTTTATTTTTCTTTTTTTTAAAGATTTATTTATTTATTATGTATACATATGTGGAGTTAATCTCTTTGGTTTGGAATTTTCCTTCTAGCACCTTCTACAGTGTTGCATTTGTAGATCGATATTGTATATATTTGACTTTACCATGGAATATCTTATTATCTCCATTTACCGTGAATGTAAATTTTCTGGGTATAGTAATCTGGACTGGGATCTGTGGTTTCTTAGTCTGCAGCACATGTGTCCAAAGCCCTTCTGACTTTCAGAGTCTCCATTGAGAAGTCAGGTGCAATTCTCATAGGTCTGCCTTTGTATGTTACTTGGTATTTTTCCTTTGCAGCCTTTAATATTCTTTCTTTGTTTTGTATGTTTAGTGTTTTCATTATTATGTGGCAAGGAGACTTTCTTTTCTATTCCAATATTTGGTCTTTTGTATGCTTCTTGTACCAGCTTGATAGGCACCTCCTTTGGGTTAGGAAAATTTTCATCTATGATTTTGTTGAAAATATTTTCTGGACCTTTAAGCTGGTATTCTTCTCCTTGCTTGATCTTTTCATAGTTTGCCAGAATTCCTGGATATTTTATGTCAGGAATTTTTTAGATTTAATGTTTTCTTTGACTGATATACCCATTTATTCTGCTATATCTTCAGTACCTGAGATTCTCTCTTTCATCTCTGTATTCAGTTGGTGAAGCTGGCCTCTACAGTTCTTTGTAGTATTAAAGTTTTCGTTTCCATGATTCCACCAGTTTGTTTTCTTTATTGCTCCTATTTCCATTTTCAGGTGTTTTTTGTTTTAAATTTGTTTCCTTTCAATTGTGTGTTTCTTTTTGGCTTTATTTAAGAGATTTATTGATTTTCTCTAATTGTTTGAGTTTTCCTGGATTTCTTTGAGGGATTTGTTGATTTCCTCCAATTGTTTTGGTTTTTCTCGATTTCTTTAAGGGATTTATTCATTACTCTCTAAGGACTGCTGTCATCTTCATATAGTTGGTTTTAAGGTGTGTTCTATTTAGGTTCAGTTGTCAGCATCTCAGAACCTACAGTTAGTTTTCTGAGTGAGCCTCAATTGAGCATGTGCCCCTATAAGAATGACTGGTTGCATGAGTTTGGGGCCAGCCTGATCTACAAAGCGAGTTCCAGGAAAGGCACAAAGCTACACAGAGAAACCCTGTCTCAAAAAACCAAAAAAAAAAAAAAAAAAAAAAAAAAAAAAAAAAAAAAAAAATGACTGGTTGCAATGTCTGTGAGAGATTGATGATTGATGAAGGAGGGTGACAATATCCCTAAGCAAGTGGGCCTGGGCTCAATAAGAGAACTAACTGATCATGAGACAGTGACCAAGCATGATTTTGTCTTCATTTTCTAGCTTGAGTTTCTATCCTAAGCTCCCAAAATGATGGACTGTGATCTGGCAGAATCAGGCAAATAAACCTGCTCATTACCTGAGGTGCTTTTGGTTAGAGGGTTTAATCACAGAAGCAGAGAAGCAAAATATGGTACAACAAAAGAGATTTTGTTGCTGGGCAGAACCTGGGGATTTGCTTTGGAGGAATGTGGAAGATATCAGGACTTTAAATGGCAAAAGCCATAGGAAGCTGTGCATATAGCATAATTGGCTGTTCTTGTAGGACCAGGAAGATGAGAATGTTGAGAGTAATGGCAGACAGAGGAGGTCAAGGTCATTGGATTTCAGTTGGAAATAGACAATGAATAATTAAGCTAGAGGTCACTGTGTGATAAGTTGGCCCCAAATCTTTCTTCTTTCTGCTCATGCACTGAGAAATTGAGTGGCAGAACTAAAAAAATAATGGACTAATTTCTTAGATGGAAATTGAATCTGTTGGAATGTAATTATTGATGAATCATTCAGTACTACAGTGAAAAAAAGCAACAAGTGGGATAGAAATAAATGAAAAATCTGTGGGTTTTAGAGAAAAATGATTCTAGCTTAAGATGGCAGTCAAGTGCTGAAACAGAGGCAAGAATTTTCAAGGAGATTGTTACCATTAAAAAGGAGGCTTGTGCTCCACAGTGGAAGCCTGAGTAGGTGCTCTAAGGGTAGCATTTCATCCTGCTACGCCTTCAGTTAATGGCAGGAGTAGGCAAAGTGATTCTTAGTCTCAGGAAGCAACTTCATACAGAACCTGCTGCAACTCTGGTCCAAGTGCGGTAATATCCATCACAAGTGAGAAGCCAGTTTTCAGGGGGATCACCCATGTTGTACCAGTTCTGGAAACAAGAAAGAATCATAATTTCAGGTTATGGATCTTAGTCTGTGGTTTCAGTTCAGCACTGTTGTAGGCATATGTGTGGTAGAGTCAGAGCCTCAGTAGGAGACTGAGAGTTCATTGCATAATTCTGTGAAGATGAAGCCTGGGTTGCATTTTGAGACTACAAGATGTTAAGTTTGAGACACCTGTTGAGAGCTGAATATAGGGAGTGAAAGTTACCTAAGAGAGCTGTGCATGAGAAGTTGTAGGGCTAGCGCTCTCTAAGCCATTTGAAACGGAAGCCCCATGTGTCTGACACAACGATACAGGATTTGGTGCTTGCCCTGCTGGGTTTCAGTCTTGCCTTGGTCCAATATTCCCACACTGTGTCTTCATTCCTCTCTTTTGGAAGGGGAATGAATATTCTGTGCCATTGTATGTAGGAAAGAAGTAACTTGTTTTCTGATTTTACAAGATGTCACAGTCAAGAAATTTCCTTGAGTCTCAGAAGAAACTGCACATTTGAACGGCATAGGGACTGTTGCAGACTATGAGGCTCTTTGTCATTAGAGTAAATGGATTTTCATCATGGGATGAGCATGATCTTATAGTGACCTAGGTTAGAGTGTAGTTGATTGACTGAAAAACCTACTACATAGGATGTTGCATTTGAATACTTGTCTCTTCTTGTTGGCTTTCTTTGTTACAGTATCCTTAAGCAAGTGGGCCTAGGCTTGGTAAGAGAACTTGCTGATCATGAGACAGTGACCAAGCAAGACAGAAACCTTAGAACCTTTATGCTTATGGAACCTTTATTGGGAGGAGGCTTTTTGGATGAAACTCCTGATTGGGGTTTGCATGTTTATAGCCTCAACCTATTTCCTGTTCTTTGTGTGTACTTTGTTGTGATTGAAACTAATAAACTATCTTCCTTTTCATGCTGTTACATTTTCTCTACTATTATAGACTGTATTCTTAAAGCACAAAGGGTGCATTATAAGCAATTGCTACTCAGTGCTAAACTATTTTGCTGGCCTGCTGTTTTTATTTTTTTATTTTTTGTTGTTGCTTTTGAAGAGAAGGTTTATCTATGTAGCCTTGGATGTCCAGAAAAGAGGTATGTAGACCAGGCTGGCCTCTAATTTAGGGATCTACCTGACTCTAGTTCCCAAGTGCTAGGATTAAAGGTGGGCCAGCATGCCTTGCTCATTTTGTTCTTATACTATTGGCTGGTAGCCTGGAATGTAGGTTTTTGTACATGTCAAACATACAGTGTTGTGCTGATCTTTAGCCACATCTTGAATTTTGAAAATTGGTAGAGGTTCATTCTATTTCCCAGCATAGCATGTATTCATGACATTAATACTGCCTGAGTCTTGTGAGTTGTTGTATTGTAGTTGTGTGAGTTATTGGATTGCAGTTGTGTGGCATTCTTCCTATCTGTTGTATATGTTTTGACATTTTTGAATGAATATGAGTATTTTGCCTGTAAGAATCAACATGTACCACATGTGTGCCTTGTCCTCACAGTAGTCAGAAAACAGCCTCAGAACTCTTGAACTTTGAGTAATGGATAATTGTGAGCCCCCATGTAAGTACTGGCAATTGAGCCCACCCATTTGCAAGATCAGCAAGCAATCTTAACTGCTGAGCCATCTCTCTTGCTCTACATTGTTTATTTATGATTAACATTTATATTGCTAATGTTTTCATCTGTCCACTTGTAACTGTTTAGACATGCATTCCCTTTTAAACAAGATTTTATTAATGCTACAGTTAAACTGGGGCACTTTAGGTTTCCAGAAAATGAAGACAGAACTAGAGTGAATGCACAAATCTCTTAGGAACTTTGAGTTCTTTCTATGTTTTTCTTTGATTGATTGATTGATTTTTGTGGGGGAGACAGGGTCTTATATGTATCTCTGACTGTCCTGGGACTCATTGCCTAGACTATGCTGGCATCCAACTCAATGAAATACACCCGTTTTTGCCTTCTGAGCGCTGGGATTATAGGCATGAGCCAGTACACCCAGCTTGTCCATCTTTTTTTTTTTTTTTTGGAGTTAGTAATTGTTCATACAATATCTCTGGTGTTTACTCAGTACTGTTGATCTGTTTGCTTTTCTCTCTCTTTTAAAGTCTGTTAATTAGCATTTTTCTTACAAGGCGTGTAGAAATGACAAGAGGTGAACCTCTTATTCAGTTTCCTTCTAAAGTGACTTAGTGATTACATTAAATCTTCTGTTATGGAATAAGTCTGGGAAGCACCAGAAATATGTGAATATATTGTCAAAGAAGTATACATTTACAACACTATTACTATCATGCTTTCTGTTACACACATGTATGGGATATTTTAGAATGCAGTGACCTATGATGATGTGCATATTGACTTCACTTGGGAAGAGTGGGCTTTGCTGGATCTTTCCCAGAAGAATCTCTACAAAGATGTGATGCTGGAAACCTACAGGAACCTCACTACTATAGGTAAGACTGAATTTCCCTTCACATTTTAAAATAAGGGGATAACTATTTCTTGGTTATTAATGCTCTTCTATAATTTTGATTGAGAAAGAGGAAGAATGAGTTGAATAAATCATGCAGGGTTCATTGAAGATAATAGCTTAAATTTTATATAATTTCCAATAATATGTCATATATTTTCTTGTACTATATTTTAGGCTACAATTGGAAAGACCATAATATTGAAGAACTTTATCAAAGTTCTAGAAGACATGGAAGGTAATTTTAATGTGCAAGTGGATACAAATGTGCCTCTGAGTAAATTTTAATGTGTCCTGAAGTTTTAAGGGAAAGCAACAGTGTAAATAAGCACAGCCTTAAGTGTATTGATGATTATAAAATTCTCACAAAATCATGTACCTCAATGTCATGGAGCTGATTTGTATTTGCCTGATATTCTTGTAAGAAGGAAGACAAAGAAACAATGCCTTAACACATATCACCATTTGAATCATAGCCCCATGAGAGCTATGCTGTAGAAGTTCCAATCTGTTTAGTTTCATACCATTCAGATATTGCTAAAAGTATACACAATTCTAAAGGTATATGTCCAAAATCTTCTAACAACTAAATAGTTCATAGCAAAGCTGGTATTACTCTTATACTTGGAGCAACTATGCTAAGTTTAGTGAGAGGGAAGTTTATGAGAGTCAAGAAAGTTGTTGTGGAAAAACCTTAATCCCTATATTACGTTAGTGAGGAACAGAAAGTGAAACTATGATCGCAATGTGGAAACCCTTTATTTGTTATTCTTTTACTAGGTATATTATATGTCACTCTGGATACAAGCCATGTGAGCATAGAGATATGGAAAGAAGTAATCTCTTTCCCAAAGTAATTGGAAGTTGTATAGTAGTCTCTACTTTTAGTAGACTTATTGAATGTGATACAAGTTTACAATTAGTTTTTTAATTCCATTGAGAATACATCAATAAACGCACACTGCAGAAAATCCCCATGAATATTAGAAATGTGGAAATTCTTTGGTTTGTCTTGGTCCATTTTGCAAATGTATGATTCATAGTGTAGGAATATTTACAGATACAATCAGTGTGGCAAAACTCTGAGTTTTTTCAGTTCTCTTCAAATATGTGAAAAAAATGATATAAAATGCATAAAAATGTGAGCCATGTAATAAAGGATTTTACCATCACTGGTCTCTTCAAAGATGGAAAACAATGCTTAATGAAGGGGAACACCATGAGTGTAAACAGAGTGATAAAACCTTAGATCTGACTCCTCTTTACAATTAGACCAAATTGTAAAGTTAATTCATTCGGGTAAAAAAATTCATGAGTGTCATGTATGTGGTAAAGTTTTTATATGTACCAATTATCTTCGCAGGCCTGAAAGAAGTCTTACTGGAGAGAAACCCCATGAATATACTCAACGTGCCAATGCATTTCCATATCACAGTCATTTTCAAAGACTTGAAAGATTTTCTACTCGAAGAAAACGCAGTGAATGTAATCAGTGTGGAAAAGCCTTTGCAAATCACAGTTATCTCCGAATACATAAAAGAACACACACTGGAGAGAAACCCTGTGAGTGTGAGCAATGTGGTAAAGCCTTTGCACATCTTAGCAGCCTCCAAAGACATAAAAGAACACATACTGGAGAGAAACCCTACAGATGTAATCAATGTGACAAAGCCTTTTCACAACCCACTAGTCTCCAAATACATATAAGAACACATACCGGAGAGAAACCCTATGTATGTTATCAATGTGGTAAAGCCTTTTCACAACACAATATTCTACGTGTACATAAAAGAACACATACTGGAGAGAAACCCTGTAAATGTAATGAATGTGGTGAAGGCTTTGCAAGTCACAGTCATCTTCAAAAGCATGAAAGAACACATTCTAGAGAAAAATCCTACAAATGTAATGAATGTGGTGAAGCCTTTGCACGTCACAATTATCTTCAAAGGCATCAAAGAATTCATACTGGAGAGAAACCCTATGAATGCACTCAATGTGGTAAAGCCTTTGCATATAACAGTTATCTCCGAATACATGAAAGAACACATACTGGAGAGAAACCCTACAAATGTAGTCAATGTGGTAAAGCTTTTGCACGTCACACTAGTCTCCGAATACATGAAAAAATACATAGTGGAGAGAAACCCTATAAATGTAATCAATGTGATAAAGCCTTTTCAGAACAGAGTTATCTCAGAATACATCAAAGAACACATACTGGTGAGAAACCCTACCAATGTACTCAATGTTGTAAAGCCTTTGCACATCACAGAAGTCTTCAAATACACAAAAGAACACATTCTGGAGGAAACCCTTTGAATGCAAGTAATGTGGTTAAGCCTTTGCTTCTAACAGTAGTCTTTGAAGTCATGAAAAGAAATCATACTGGAGAGCAAACCTAAAAATGTCATCAGTGTGGTGAAGTCATTGCACTTCATGAGTCTTTATACAAGAGGAAAACTTTAAGTGTGTAATCAATCTGTTATAGACTTTGCATACAACAGTAATCTTTGAGAACCTGAAAGAATTCATACCAAATGGAAACCGAGCAAAGGATTTTGTAGGACCGTTAGCCAACACACTTACATTCAGTTAAATAAGATTATTCTGAAGAAAAAAATCTGGCAAGTGTCAGCAATCTGTTCAAGCATGATGATGTACCTCTTTATTTTATTTGAACCTCTAAACTCGTGGAAAAAGCTCTATGAATTTAAATGATAAGGTAACCCTTTTAGATTTCACACTTCAACTATATGAAATAATTCATCCAGGTGTAAAACTTCATGGGTGAAGTGGCTCTATCCCCTCCAAGTCTTCCACTCTTTTCTTTTTTTGGCAACTAGATGCAGCTGTCAGTGACAGCACCCTGCAGGCCCCCATTTCATTGACCACACTTGGACCCTAAAGCTCCTCGGTCCCCACATTCTCACCCCTGTCACCTTCCTGCCTGGTAGGAGTATGGATATTTTAAACAGACATTTTATCTCTATTTGGCTAACCACTAATGATACAATGGACCCCATGAAATTCTAATTTCCAAGGAACCTCATTCTGGGCAAAAATTGAGTCTTTTGGGGAAAAAAGAACTTTTCTGCTGAAGAAACATTTACTCCTTATGAATACCTTGCACAGGAGAAAGCTGAGAATGGGGGAGGGATTTAGGGATGGAAAAAATTCATTATATGGCTTAGTTAGATTACTTAGTTATGTATACCTTTTGCCATCTATCTAAACCTATTTGTACTCTAGGAATTGATTGGTGACCTTATATCTTCATCACTGTTACAAATTAGTCACACTGAATAAAGATGTTTTCAATTTTTCTTAATATTTTTTTCCTTTTGTATTGTTTATTTATTTTTATTTTAAGGGAATAGTCTCACTATGAATATTTGGCTGGTCTGAAACTTACTCTATAGACTAGACTTTCCTAGAACATCAGAGAGATCTGCCCAACTTCCTTTTAGAGTTCCTGCATTATAGTGGACATGTCACAACTGGACAACTTGGTTCTTTTAATTGGCCTAATAAAGATGAGTGACTGAACCTGGTTGGTTATGGTAGCCATGACACAGGCTCTGGTCCTAACTCCAGTAACAGGAGGCTCCCATCAAATGCAGCCCTCCTGCTTTAAAGTCCACTGTCTTCTAAGCAATATTATATGAGCAATATTATTTATCTTTATCATTGAGTCTGTTATAACTGATCAGAGGACTAGTTCAGAGTTCTGTCATTTTTCAAAGGGTGAAACCTAGGCTCACAGAATAAGTAACATCTCACTAAATGAAGTTGAAGCCACTTAAGCCAGGCATGGTGGCACTAGTCTGTAACCATGGTACTTAGAAAGTGGAGGCAGGAATTTTAGGATTTCGAAGTCATCCAAAGTGAGAATGGTCAATGCGGATGGTGAAAGGCCCAGAGAACCTAGGGAGACTGTGATTGGCCAGTGTCCATAGTCTTCCCTGCAGCACCAGAACTTCAGGGTGATGAGACCAGCAAAGTGTTAGCTGAGGTATTTACCACCCAAAATTTTCTGTTCTTGATAATGTTTTCTGTCCAAGGCAGCCTAGCTCACTTCAGGGTCAGAATGCTATTGCTTATTAAAGAGTAGACTTCTGCAGGTGGGGGAATTAGCCTTAGGAAGGGATGAACTTCCCAATAGCATATCTAATGCAATGTGCTCAGCTGTGAAACCACACACACACAACTAACAAATGGATTCAGTCAGTTTTCTTCATGTATTTTTGCAGACTTATTCACACATACTTAACAAGAAAGAAATTGGAAGGGAAGAATTTGGGAAGGGATGGAGAGAGGACAAGGGAGGGAAAAAGTGATACAATATTTTAATTAAAATATGAAAATAAACTTTAAGTAAAAGAGTGGCTAGAGAGTTAAGAGTTAAGACAGTGTTACAAACAATACAGGTTCCAATCCCAGAAACCTTGTAGCTAGCAACCTCCTGTAATTCCACTCCCAAGGCATCTGATGCCTTCTTCTGGCCTCTGCAGGCACTGTGCACAGATACATGGAGACAAACACCCATGTCCATTACAAAAATAAAGCTTGAAATTCTAATGGCTGGAGAGAGACCTGGGTTCAATTCACAGCACCCACTGGGTTCAATTCACAACTGTCTAACTCCAATTTCAGGGAAACCAGCACCCATGGCAAAGCACCAAGGCACATAAAATAGAAGTGAACAAATAAAAAGATTTGTTTAAAAAGAAAATGGAATTCTTTATGGTGATGTCACAACCCTGAGATAATAATCAGTGCTAGGTAAAATGAACTCTTATGTGTTACTGCACAGAAGCAGCTGTGGCCTTCCTCTAAGCTAGCATCCTCAGAAGCAAAAGCAGCTTTGTTTGAATAGCTTGGCAGGACTGCTCATCTGAGAGTAGCATCCACAGTGCTGATAGGGGACTTTTCCTTGGTGATTTCAGTATTTGTGTTCTCTGTCCTTTGTATGTGTGAGAATTGTGACATTGATACATCTTTTCAATGTATATTTTAGGTCATATAATCTAAAAGATGGATTTGCCATGTAAATCTCCATCTGCCTAAGTGGACAGACTTGCAGTACTTATTTAACCTGTTCAAAGTAACCTGGGACCTGAACCTAAAATAGATTCAAGGATGAAAGCATGTGTGGAATGCAAAATCTGTACTAGGCTGGCTCCTCCTTTAGCATTACCCAGAGCTGGATGCATACTGTTATTACAAAGATTTTTGTTTATTAGCCTTTTAAGGATTTGGGGTGATTCCTCTCTGGAAAGGCATAATAAGTCTAGAACAGCTGTACCTCCAACCTTTTAGAAAAAAAATGTTTCTGAGACAAGTTCTCCTATGTTGACTCAAGTAACCTTGATCTCACTATGTTGTTCCACGGGGTAGTGACCCTGCTGTCCTCTTGATCAAACCAACTAAAAGGGCTCAACCATCACTGAGTTTCAAAATTACCCATTTGAGTTATGTAGTCAACTGTCCATTGCAGTAACAAGAAAACGATTTGCATGTGGGACATAGCTTCTGCCTTTAGACCAGAATAGGAGGAATAGTTTCTTGTGTATTACCCCAGGAAGAAACAGGGTAGATAATCATTTGTTGGAGTCACCATTATGAAAAAGGACATGATTGTGGCAGGGGGAGTGGTTTGTAATTTTCCAGTGTAACACGAATCTTAAAAGGTCTTATTAATAAAAACAAATCCAGAGGCAGGTATTGGGGTGAATGCTGAAAGATCAGAAAAACAGAATAGGCCACAGCTAACCTCACCTGGCTAGCTTCTCAGCCAATTCTGTTTCCTCAAACTGGAAGCCTCTGAATCCTCATCCAGAATGAATCTCAGCTGAACTGCTGCTAAAAGTCTAAAAGCTTAACCAGCTCTAGTTCCTGGTTTTCATGCCTTATATGCCTTTCTGTTTCCTGCCGTCTCTTCCTGGGATTAAAGGCATGTATCACCACCATGCCTGGCTGTTTCCAGTGTGACTTTGAACTCACAGAGATCCAGATGGATCTCTGCCTTCAGAATGCTAGAATTAAAGATGTGTGTGCTGCTATTTTCTGGCCTTTATATCTAGTGGCTGTTCTGTTTTCTGATCCCAGATAAGTTTATTAGTTCCCCAATATATTGGGGAACACAATATCACCACATTCCATTATGTATTAATTCATGTCATATAATTGAAGGCAGAGCAGATTGTTGTACAATTTGGGAAGGTTAGCTTGAGCCAATGAATAATTGAATTTCCAATTAGAGAACTCTCCTATGCACATGTTTGACATAGCTCCTTTGCCATCAGGGTTGGCACAGTTAAGTCAATTCAAAAGATGGAGGCCATTGGTTAAATCTGTGTGTGTCAAATCTCAGCAGCTAACATTGCACATAGATGCAAGGTCATACAATATCTCATTAATGCCATTCCCTCTACCAGGGAATGGCCTTCTCTTTTTAAAAGTCTGTATAGCTGTGTGCTTTTTTCAATTATATTTATCTTTTTAAAAAGGTAATTATTAGTTTTCTTTTTTTTAATCAAGAGATTTTCTATTTATTTTACATACTAACCACAGATTCCCCTGTTCTCCCTCCTCCCACCACCTGGCCTTACCCCCAATAAACCCCCCATTTCCACCTCCTCCAAGGCAAGATGTCCCATGGGGAGTCAACAGAGCCTGGTACATTCAGTTGAGGCAGGTCCAAGCCCCTCCTAACTGCACCAAGGCTGTGCAAAGTGTCTCATCATTGGCACTAGGCTCCCAAAAGCTGGCTTATGCACTCGGGACAGGTCCTAATCCCACTGCCTGAAGTCCCCCTATCCACTTCAAGCTAAACAACTGCCTTGCTTATGCAGAGGGCCCAGTCCAGTATCATGGGGGCTCCTCAGCTATTGGTCAACAATTCATGCATTTTCACTAGTTTGACTAGTTGTCTCTACTTTTTTCAATCATGGTCTCACTATCCCTTGCTCATAGAATCCCTCCTCTCTCTCATTGATTAGACTCCTGGAGCTCTGAGTGGGATCCGGCCATGGTTCTCTGCATCTGCTCCCATCAGTCACTGAATGAGGGTTCTATGATGACAATTGGGATATTCAGCCATCTGATCACCAGAGTAGGCCAGCTCAGGTAACCTCTTGACGATTGCCAGTAGACTATGGTAGAGTCATCCTTGTGGATTCCTGGGAACCTCCATAGCATTCTGCTTCTCCCTATTCCCATGGTGTCTTCATTTATTATGATATCTCTTTACTTGCTCTCCCACTCTTTTCCCATTCCAGCTTGAACCTCCCACTCCCCTAAGTTATCCCCCATTCCTTGCACTCTCTCACCCAGTTTGCTCATGTAGGTCTCATCAATTTCTCCATCACTCAGCAATCCATATGTCCTTCCTAGGGTCCTCCTTACTAGCTAGCCTTCTTGGAGTTATGTGTTGCAGTCTGATCATCCTTTGCTTTAGATCTAGTATCCATTTATGAGTGCGTACATACCATGTTTATCCTTCAGAGTCTGGGTTACCTCACTCAGGATGATATTTTCTAGTTCCATCCATTTGCCTGAAAACCTCATGATGCCATTGTTTTTCTCTGCTGAGTAGTACTCCATTGTGTATAGGTACTACATTTTGTTTATCCATTCTTCAGTTGAGGGGCATCTAGGTTGTTCCCAGGTTCTGGCTATTACAAATAATGCTGCTGTGAACATAGTTGAGCATGTGGCCTTATGGTATGATTGAGCATTCCTTGGGTATATGCCCAAGAGTGGTATAGCTGGGTCTTGAGGAAGATTGATTCCCAGTTTTCTAAGAAACCACCATTCTGATTTCCAGAGTGATTGTACAAGTTTGCATTCCCACCAACAGTGGAAGAGGGTTCCCCTTGCTCCACATCCTCTCCAATATAAGCTGTCTTCAGTGTTTTTGATCTTAGCCATTCTGACAGGTATAAGATGGTATCTCAGAGTCATTTTGATTTGCATTTTCCTGATGACTAAGGATGTTGAGCAATCCCTTAAATGTCTTTTGGCCATTTGAGATTCTTCTGTTGAGAATTCTCTGTTTATCTCTATAGCCCATTTTTTATTTGGACTGTTAGGTATTTTGATGTCTAGTTTCTTGAGTTCTTTATATATTCTGGATATCAGTCCTCTGTCAGATGTGGGGTTGGTGAAGATCTTTTTCCATTCTGTAGGCTGTCCTTTTCTCTTATTGACTGTGTCCTTTGCCCTATAAAAGCTCTCAGTTTCATGAGGTCCCATTTATTAATTGTTGCTCTCAGTGTCTGTGCTAATGGTGTTATATTTAGGAAGTGATCTCCAGTGCCAATGCATTCAAGACTATGTCCTACTTTCCCTTCTATCAGGTTCAGAGTAACTGGATTTATGTTGAGGTCTTTGATCCACTTGGAGTTAAGTTTTGTGCATGGTGACAGATATGGGTCTATTTGCAGTCTTCTACATGTTGACATCCGGTTATGCCAGCACCATTTGTTGAAGATGCTTTCTTTTTCGCATTGTACAGTTTTGGCTTCTTTGTCAAAAATTAGGTGTTCATACGTGTGCGGATTAATGTCAGTGTCTTCAATTCAATTCTATTGGTCCACATGTCATTTTTTTTTTTTTGCCAGTACCAACCTGTTTTTATTACTGTAGCTTATTGTAGAGCTTGAAATCAGGGATCTTGATGCCTCCAGAACTTGCTTTATTGTACAAGATTTCTTTAGCTACCCTGGGTTTTTTGTTTTTCCATATGCAATTGAATATTTTTTTTTCAGGACTGTGAAGAATTGTGTTGGGATTTTGATGGGGATTGCATTGAGTCTGTAGATTGCTTTTGGTAAGATTGCCATTTTTACTATGTTAATCCTACCTATCCATGAGCATGGAAGATCTTTCCATTTTCTGATATCTTCTTCAGTTTCTTTCTTCAGAGACATAAAGTTCTTGTCATACAGGTCCTTCACTTGCTTAGTTAGAGTTACCCCAAGGTATTTTATATTATTTGTGGCTATTGTAAAGGGTGATGTTTCTCTGATTTCTTTCTCAGCCAATTTATCATTTGTATATAGGAGGGCTATTGATTTTTTTGAGTTAATCTTGTACCCTGCCACATTCCTAAAGGAGTTTATCAGCTGTAAAATTTTCCTGGTAGAGTTTTTGGGGTCACATATGTACATTATCATATTGTCTGCAAATAGTGAAAGTCTGACTTCTTCCTTTCCAATCTCTTTGATCTCTTTTTGTTGTTTTATTGCTCTAGCTAGAACTTCAAGTACTATATTGAATAAATATGGAGATAATGGACAGTCTTGTCTTGTTCCTGATTTTATTTGAATCACTTTGAGTTTTTCTCCATTTAATTTGATGTTGGCTGTTGGTTTGCTGTAAATTGCCTTTATTAAGTTTAGAAATGTTCTTTGTATCCCTTGATTTCTCTAGGATCTTTATCATGATGGGGTGTTGGATTTTGTCAAAGGTTTTTTTACAGCATCTAATGAGATGATCATGTGGTTTTTTTCTTTCAATTTGTTTACATGGTGTATTACATTGACAGATTTTTGTATGTTGAACCATCCTTGCATCCCTGGGATGAAGCCTACTTGATCATGGTAGATAAATTTTTTATGTGTTCTTGGATTTGGTTTGCCAATATTTTATTGAGTATTTTTGCATCAGTGTTCATGAGGGAGATTGGTCTGTGATTCTCTTTCTTTGTTGCATCTTTGGGTGATTTGGGTGTCAGGGTGACTGTAGCCTCATAAAAAGAGTTTGGTAATGTTTCTTCTGTTTCTATTGTGTGGAATGATTTGAAGAGTATTGGAATTCTTCTTTGAAATTCTGATAGAATTCTGTGCTGAAACCATCTGGTTCTGGACTTATTTTAGTTGGGAGACTTTTAATGACTGTTTCTATTGCCTTAGGGGTTGTTGGACTATTTAAATAGTTTATCTGGTCTTGATTTAACTTTGGTATGTGGTACCTATCCAGAAAATTGTCCATTTCTTTCACATTTTCCAATTTTGTAATGTACAGGTTTTTGAAGTATGACCTGAAGATTCTCTGAATTTCCTCATTGTCTGTTGTTATGTCTCCTTTTTCATTTCTGATTTTGTTGATTTGGATGCTTTCTCTCTGCTTTTTGGTTAATTTGGATAAGGGCTTGTCTAGCTTGTTGATTTTTCTCAAAGAACCAACTCTTTGTTTTATTGATTCTTTGTATTGTTCTCTTTGTTTCTATTTCATTGATTTCAGCTCTCAATTTGATTATTTCCTGGCATCTATTCCTCCTGGGTTAGTTTGCTTCTTCTTGTTCTAGAGCTTTCAGGTGTGCTGTTAAGTCACTAGTGTGAGATTTCTCCAACTTCTTTATGTGGGCATTTAGTGCTATGAATTTTCCACTGCTTTCGTAGTGTCCCATAAGTTTGGGTATGTTGTACTTTCATTTTCATTGAATTCTAGGAAATCTTTAATTTCTTTCTTTATTTCTTCCTTGACCCATTGGTGATTCATTTGGACATTGTTCAGTTTCCATGAGATTGTAGGCTTTCGGTAAATTTTGTTGTTGTTAAAATCTAACTTTAAGCCATGGTGGTCTGATAAAATACAGGAGGTTATTCTATTTTTTTTTTTGTATATGTTGAGATTTGCTTTGTGACTGAGCATGTGGTCAATTTTAAAGAAGGTTCCATGGGGTGTTGAGAAGAAGGTATATTTTTTTGTGTTAGGGTAAAATGTTTTGTAGATATTTATTAAGTCCATTTGAGTCATAACATCAGTTAAGTCCCTTATTTCTCTGTTAAGTTTCAGTCTGGCTGATCTATCTAATGATGAGAGTCGGGTGTTGAAATCTCCCGCTACTAGTGTCTTTCTATAGGCAAATTAAGACCATTGATAGTAATGGATGTTAATGACCAGTGATTGTTAATTCCTGTTATTTTTTGTTGGTAGTGTGTGTTTCTCTTTTTTGGTATTTGTTGTTGTGTGATTATCTATTGCCTGTATTTTCATGGGTGTATCTAACTTCCTTAGGTTGGATTTTTCCTTCTAGTGCTTTCTGTAGGGCTGCATTTATGGATAGGTATTGTTTAAATCTAGTTTTATCATGGAATGTTTTGTTTACTCCATCTATGACAATTGAGAGTTTTGCTGGATATAATAGTCTGGGTTGACATCCATGGTATCTTAGTGTCTGTATAACATCTGTCCAGGACCTTCTGGCTTTCAGAGTCTCCATTGATAAGTCAGGTGTTATTCTGATGGGTCTGCCTTTATATGTTACTTGGCCTTTTTCCTTTGCAGTTCATAATATTTTTTCTTTATTCTGTATGTTTAGTGGTTTGATTATTATGTGGCAAGGGGTCTTTTTTTTTTTTTTAATCCAGTCTATTTGGTGTTCTGTAAGCTTCTTTTATCTTCATAGGCATTTCCTTCTTTAAGTTGGGAAAGTTTTCTTCTATGACTTTCTTGGAATATATATTCTGTACCTTTGAGTTGGTATTCTTCTCATTTTATCCCCATTATTCTTAGGTTTGGTCTTTTCATGGTGTCCTAAATTTCCTGGATGTTTTGTGTTATGACTTTTTTGGCTTTAGTGTTTTCTTTGACTGATGAATCTGTTTTCTCTATTCTATCTTCTGTGCCAGAGATTCTCTCTTTCATCTCTTGCATTCTGTTGGTTATGCTTGCACCTGTGTTTCCTGTTTGTTTATTCAGATATTCCATTTCCAGCCTTCGTTCACTTTGTGTCTTCTTTATTGCCTGTATTTCAGTTTTCAAATGTTGGACTTTTTCATTTACCTGTTTAATTGCTGTTTCTTGGCTTTCTTTAAGGGATTTATTGATTTCTTCCAATTTTTTGTTTGTGTTTTCTTTGAGTTCTTTAAGGGTAGTTTTCATTTCCTCTTTAAAGGCCTCTATCATCTTTCTAAAGTCATTTTAAGGTCCATTTCTTCTGCTTCTTCTGCTTTGGGGTGTTCATGTCTTGCTGATGTAGCACCACTAGGTTCTGTTGGTGCCGTATTGGTCTTTATGTTGTTGACTGTATTTTTGCATCTACCCATCTTTTCTTCCACTCCATGCACGTGCTGTCTGTCTGAGGGAGCCTCTTTGGTCTGATTGATACTCTTGGTCTAATGGGAGCTCTTGCTCTAATCGGTGCTCTTGGTCCAATCTATCTTGATGGATTCTGTTCCTAATTAGTGCAGGATGGGCTTGTGACTCCAGTTTTCGCTGGTGTTGCAGGGGGCTGTTTTCTTGGCAAGGGAGAAGGGGAAGGAGTAGCTAGCCGGTCCCTGGAGCTCCAGTGGCTTAGGGGAGGGGCACAGGATCTAGTTTCCTTTGTAAAATATGATTTTTTTGAAAGTCATCTCTGTTCTAATCTGTTTTTTGTTTTTATTCTCCAATGCTTCCCAGTCATTAAGAATTTCTTTCCATTTTTCTCAAATGCTGTTGATTATTTTTGTATAGAGCAGTGCCTCTTAAAGCTCAGGCTTGCTTCATTCTGTGTAATTGAGAATTGTTTGAACACCTAATCCTGTCTCTGCTCACTGGTGATGGCAAGACAGTCCTGCTCCTCCTTTCAGCCTGGGCCTTGACTTGTCAGTGAGAAGGAAAAATACATCAGTTAATGAGTGTCATCCAATCCCTTTGAATTTTATTGGAACCTTACAAATGAAGAGGGAACAGTATAAGAATTGAGTTTACTGACCAACTTTTATGTAGGTGTAGTCACAGCACAGAAAGGGAGGGGCAAGGTGGAAGGTGAATGCTTTCCTGCTTTGAGAGTAGTTGACATTAGCAATGAATAGTGAGGCAATCAATTATAGGTGATCAATAAATGTCCTGAATGACTATTTCTTGTACCCACAGACCAGGCCATAAAGAATGTGGATAAGTGTGATTTCCCTACAGCCTTTCTAGCAGGCAGGGAATAAAAATGAGTTATGAAGAGAAAAAAATGCAGCTTGGCTCAGCCCAATTCTATTGTAACCAGAGCTGGACCAGGAAGGACTTCTAGAGTCTGACCCAGATCATTTTACTTTAGCTATATTTAAGCACAGCACAATTTTAAAAAATGTATTCAAATAACAACTCACTCTCTAGTGCACAACAATTTAAGACATGTTTACACAGATATTCCTTAAAAGGTACATCTGGCTTCTGTCATAAGAATAAGTATTGTTGATTCTGAGATAGTGTCCAAGAATTAGGGTCTAGGAAACTTGACTGAGGCAAACATAATGTCTGTGGGTGTTAGGATTGGCCTGGCCCTAAGATAACATAGAAGTCACTTAGGCTGCACAAGTTACCTCACTCATAAGAGTAGGTTTTATGGTCTAAAAGCAGTGCTCAAGATTTAGGGGAAAAGGTCATGGGTAAGTAAAAACATAACTTCCAGAAGATAAGGGCAGAGCCTGTCTCTTCAGACAACAAAGGATCACCAGGTTGTAAAATGACATCATTCCTAAAGTTCCAGGAAGAGCAGCTATGCATGTTTAACTTTTCTGGCTTCTCCAGTGCTTATCTATGTATATGAGGCTTTTTGCTTCCTACAGATAAAGACCTGAACTTATTGTGAAGTTAAATTACTGTAGTTATGCTAGTTCCACCAAAATAGAAAAACAGGATAAAATGACAGGGCCCTGCCTTACAGCAGTGTATTTTCCAGGTTTAATAGGTACAGTCCGAGAGAAAAGACATGAGTAATTTCTGATGTTCTCCAATACAAGTCCCTAGTCTCTGGAGCACATGGCCTGTTTAACCTTTTAAAAATGTTTTGGGACTAAAATTACATAATCTCTACTATCTCTGTCCTGCCTCCAAGCCCTCCCACAGACTTCTCATAGTTTTCTAATCCACGTACTTTTTTGCTTTAACAGCAGTTCAACAGTAACAACAGCTATTATTTGAAAGTGACCTATGTTTGGCTGCAGGATCTTTCTGCTATGAAGCAAAGGGTTGGCTACCCCCAACATTGTGTGTGTAATGGAATGTGCACAAAAAGGACCCTGTACTTTAGAAGAGGAACAGGAAGTGCTCTGGGAGTCTGAAAGAATTTCTACTAAAATATAAATTCTCCAGACTATGGCCCTGTCTGGCCATGAGTAGAAGGGCAGAACTGAGAAGGCCTGTGCTGAGTCATTTTATATCTTTTCACCCAGTGGGGGAGCTGCTGTACTCCTGAGGTCCAAGTGGGTGGCCCAAGGTAATGAAGAACTCTGGGAAGGAGAGCATATGAGTGGGTGTTAGCTTGTGGGTCCCTTCCAGGAATTTCCTCTGATGCAGCTGTAGGGAGCTGTGAGGAAGACCAGAAGTCATGTTATGGTGAGTATGGGGCCACTGTCCCCAGAGCAGGAGCATCAGGTTGGCTGAGTTATCAGAGTCCAAGATGCTGGGATTGGGATGGGCCATGAGCCAGACTATGGCTCTGTTGGCCTGTGTGGTGACCTGTGCAGTGGCCCTTGACCTCTTAGTCTCCCTGAGTGTGGTTGACTGGAGAGGGAGAAACTGCAGCCCTGGATGGAGAAAGCTGTGGTGCATGTAATATCACTGTCCAGTGTGCACACACAGACATTGTGTTGGTGTGCAGTGGGAAGATAGATTGGAAAACTGAAGGTCGGGTTTCTAAAAGTTCTGAACATTGGATTCCACATTCAGGTTGTGTGATAAATTTTGCAAATGGTTTAGAAACAGAAGGTGATGGGGATCATCCTTCAGCAATACTTGACTAGAATGCTTTTAATTTTCCTCTACCATCAGCTTCAATGGCATGATTCAGGGAAATTCAATTCCAGGGGACAAAGGGAATTTCTGAACTACAGAGGCTTTTCAGGTGTGTATGGGTTTCAACAGGTGGATAGGGCAGATTCCACATCTTGTGCCATAAACCATGTGACCAGAAGCAGACATTAAATTATTCTTCAACGTTGTTTTATGTGTGGGCATCAGTGGGGCTGGGTTTGCCTGAAACCACAAGGGAGCATGACGGAGGGGCTAAAGAGCCATAGACGACCTTTCTGATGACCTCCATTTTCAGAGATAGCTCTTGAGCATGGGGCCTCTCTGTTTGGAAGAGAGATCAGTAGTAGCTGGAAAATCAGAAATATAACAGGTTCGTGGCTACTTTAAGTCATTTTTGTAAAGTATGTAATTTCTCTATATCCACATTTGTAGGTAACATGGGTCAAGTGCACTTTTTTTTTTTTTTTTTCTGGCCGAGTTTCCTTAGGTCTTTTGAGGAAAACTTGGGTATATTTTTGTGCTTGTGTTCTTGGATTTTTCTCTTCATCCCTTTATTCTTTCACAAATAGTGTGTGGGAATATTCCTTTATACTGTGTGAATATATGTTGCTGTAATTGGGTTAGTGAAGAAGCTGAGTGGCCAATAGCTTGAGAGAATAAGATTGGATGGGAAAATCAGACTAAGGACACTGGGAAGAAGAAGGGCAGTGTCCAGAGGAGCTGCAAGCAAGACATGAAAAGGAAACAGGAGGTGCAATATGAGAGAGAGGTAACACCATGTGGCAGAATGTAGATTAATGTAAATGGCTAGTAACAAGCCTGAGCTATTGGCCAAGATTTTATAATTAATATTAAGTCTCCATGTCAGTTATTTGGGAACTGGGGGGTGGGAAAGACAAGTCTGCCTACATGTGGCATTTCAATGTGGGGCCAGAATTTCCACATAAGACCTAACAAAGCTTAAAAAAAAGATTCATGTACAGAAAAATGGAGCCAAATGAGGCTTCCTGACAACTGGCTTTTCTTGGGTACTAATACTCGATACTAACGACAGACAGAGGCATGGCTCCTTTATGAGGTGGCTTTCTTGGCTGCTAGCAAGCACAGCTCTTATAGGAGGCCCTGCTACCACACAACTTAATAGGGTTCGTGAGCAGTAGTTGGCACATTACTAAGTGGCAGCATGGACCCAACAACTTCCAAGAGCTGAGGTGGTAAACATGGCTCCTGCCTATACCTCTGCTATGAAGCTAAGCTCTCAGGGAACTAAAGGTGGGAGGATCTAGCTGCCAATGCCATGTACTAAGCTGAACCATGCTGGCAACTGAAATGGCAGTTTAAGATTCATCTCATGTGATCAAAAACCAAGGTGTTGCTTTGGGGTATGCTTTTTTTCTCATAGGAAATGAGAGGCTGTAGATTTATTCTATGTTAAAGATGATCATGTTTGATCAAGGAAGAACCCCTGAAAATCCTAACTACAGACATAAAGACATAAACCTAAAAAACCTACAAAACATGTAACATATTTTACCTACTTAAACATGAAACAAAAAAAATCATCTTTAACTGACTTGTACACACCACATATTCCACACTTGTATGTTATCTTGAAAAGTTTATGTATTTTCAGAACAAGGGATCCAATGAAAATGGATGCCCCAGGTGATTCACCATCTCAGAATGCCTTTGTTATAGTCTCCTCAGAGTTCTGCATCCAAAACAGCTTCAAGACTGCTGGCTGAGATGATTCAGCCTCACAAACTATTCCAGCCAAGATCTAGCAGTTATCCGGATTTTCTCAAGGTTCCCCCCAAAATACCAGTGCCCACAAACAATAGGAAGTAGTCTAGAAAATGACGCCTGCATTCCCAAAAGATGGGTTATGGCTGTTTATTATCATTTAAGGGGGGTTGGTTACAAGTTGTTGTTGGTAATGGTCAGGGAAAAACTGAACAAAGGAGATTAGATTCAGGAATCTTGTTCTGAAAAGAAAAAAGGGGGATATAGAAATGATAAGATAAGAGGGTAGATTATTGAATCTACTTTTAAACTAAAAAAGCAACTACTATTCTTAAATATTTTACATTGGTATGGATTTTGGTTTATTAATACAAATTTAAAGTTATTTTTGCTATACTATATGTATGTTTCTACACTTGTTTAGGATATTGTGCTTTTACAACTCATTTAAAAATGTAATATATAATTAAAAAATACAGGTTAGTAGTTAGTCATCTATAATCAAACTTATAGTCATATTAGGTATGTTTTCAAGGTTAAACAGATATATTTTGATAGATAGATGGTCTTCAAACACTTCAAAGACCTATGGAATCTGGCATTTAAAATGTTTTAATAATGTAAGACTTTTCTTGAAAGACATCTCTGCTCCTGAAAGCATCAATTTGCTTCAGAGAAGATAATGGACATTGAAGAAAATCCATATGAAATTTGCTTTCCTTATGGCAAAATCTAGCCATTTGGGCAAAGAAACTGCTCTTGCCTCAATTGCTGACAATATACTGTCCAGACTGAACCAGCAGGACACAAAAAAGCACTGCCAAACTTTGCCAAGACAAAATATTCTTTCAAAATTCCCTGCCTCTCAGAAATGTCTGTCAGATATACCAGGCCTGTAGGCCAACGTTGGATGCCCCAATATTACAGAAGAACCTAGGGTGACTGTCTAGGCAGCCAGATGTTCCTGTCGTTAAGTAACATTTCACCTTTCTGGGGTCTTTGATGAAGTTGAAGACTAGATAGTCATAGTTAAATTTTTCCTTAGTTATGACAAAATGTAAATCAGGTATAAAACTTTAGACTCATAAAGATAAGATAAATAATAGAATATTTTCTTTAAATTTACCACATAAAATGGGCTAGATATTGTAACTGTAATTCTTACTTAATAACTGTTTTGTTGTATATAATTTTACTGTTAAAGTTAAAACCTTCCTTTTTAATTAGACAAACAGGGGGAAATGTGGAATATTTCTTTATACTGTGTGACTATATGTCACAGTGAGTGGGTTAATAATGAAGCTAACTGGCCAATAGCTGGATAGGACAAGGTTAGGCAGAGGAACCATGCTAAGGACTTTGGGAAGAAGGCTGGAGTCAGAGGAGTCACCAACGAGACACAGAAAGGAAAGAGCAGGTGCAGGATGAAAGAGAGGTGACACCATGTGGCAGAATGTAGATTAACATAAATGCATTAGTTTAAGTTGTAAGAGTTAGTTAGAAACAAGCCTGAGTTGTTGACCAAGCATTTATAATTAATATTTAGTCTCCATGTCAGTTATTTGGGAACTGGGTGGTGGGAAAGAAAAGTCAACCTACAATAGTATATACATTTTTTGTTTGTTATAGCTTTGTGGTGAGCACAGAAGTCACATTGTGTCAATGTATGTACTATTTCTTCATAATCTTATTGAGAATTCTGAGTTTTTCCACATGGCATATAGCTTTGGAATCAAGTTTTCATGTTATTAAGTGTTGGGAATTTTCTTTGAATTGTATTGAATTATGATGCAAATTGAACATATCCAACATCTTTTGTTTTTAAATACATCATTTTAATGGCATTGCTTACAGTGGTATAAAAGTGTAAAAGAGATTGTTCTACAAAGTAATTCATTTATCAAACTACAGTAAGTGTGTGAAACTGAAACTGATATGAAATAATGTACAAAGCCATAGAGAGAGCACTATGGTATATTGTAGTGACACAGAATTCATTTTAATGTTCACATAAAAGATATCCTACTAAGTATGATTTAATTGAGAAAACAAAAAGAGTGGAAATAAAACATGCTCAAGAATTGAACAATGAATGTGAATGTGACATGGGATTGTATATTAGCATGCAAAATAAACTCTGATAGCAGTAGGTTGGGATTTACCATAGATATCAATCAACTAAAATTAGTTAAAACCATGTTGCATTCTTATAGTTGATATAAAATTGCACATATTTAGTGTGTGTATTCTGATGCATTTGGACATATTACCTCCAAGCACCAACCCCATTATCACAAACAACACAGTAAACCCTGTTGTCTAGACATTTTCATTATATCCATGTGTTTATGTGTGTCTACAATGTATAGAGTTCTCATAAAATGACAGAATTGCTATGGATCCCAGCAATCTTCTCAGTATAGTTTCCATATGATTAAAATTATTTTTTAGAAGTATCAGAATTTTCATGCTCATTACAGTTATATTCATGGTGGCCTAAATATGAAAATAACCTAGATGTTTACTTGTTGAGGACCAGCTTGGTGTCTCAGCAGGCCACTGTGCTAAATGAATGAAGACTGTAGCAGTGGTTACAGGATTATTCACTTATAAAGGACTCTCACAGTTCGTGCTGTATCAGTCATGAAGCAGCATGTAACTTCAGCTTAGGCATTGTCAACCCACTTCTTTCATCTGATTTTAGCCTCTAAATCACTCTTATTTGTCACATGGATAAAAAGCTTCAGCCATCTCTATACTGCAGGTTGCAATGGAAAATGAACGGCTAAAACAATCACCTTCAAAGGGTTTTTCTAACATTTGTTTATTTGGTAGGTGGAGAAGAAAAAATAAATATCAAGTTTTTTGTAGCAACAGCTGTCATAGAGAGGAGATGCAAATGCGCTATTATAGTATAGTGTAAAAATGTAGAAAATTGCTTTATTTGGATGGTATGAGAGTTTTCTACCAATGAGTTGCACTGCATGAAAAGGTGAGTTATTTGATCACAAGAAAAGAGATGAATCACTTGTCTCAGCCTGTAACGTTTTGTAAAATTATAATTGTGATTATGTAAATTTAAACAAAACAAATGAGCCTGTTCCTTTTTTTAAAATTTTATTTATTTTTATTTTATGTGCATTGGTGTTTTGCCATGGGCGTTAGGTCCCCTGGAGCTGGAATTACAGACAGTTGTGAGCTGCCATGTGGGTGCTAGGAACTGAACCCAGGTCCTCTGGAAGAGCAGTCAGTGCTCTTAACCACTGAGCCATCTCTCCAGCCCATGAGTCTGTTTCTTAACCTCATGTTTACCTTCTCATGCAGTCCAGGTTTCCCTTTTTGTAGCCTGTAGAGTACCTTCCTGTTCTAAGGAGACTAGAACTAGTGAAGGAACTCGTGAAGGCTCCAAGTCTGCACTCTTTTGACCACTCTGTCCTGAGAGATGCTGGCAGCTATGGCTTTTTGTGAGTATACAACAAGTAACGACTGTACAGTTTAACAAGTCTACCTACCAGATGAATAATTCTCTGTAGGGGAGCCCACTTGGCAAAGTTGTAGAGTTACTGACTGCAAATGAAC
The DNA here is from genome assembly GCF_004664715.2 of Peromyscus leucopus. Taxonomy (NCBI): domain Eukaryota; kingdom Metazoa; phylum Chordata; class Mammalia; order Rodentia; family Cricetidae; genus Peromyscus; species Peromyscus leucopus. Next base: position 51,567,263 of record NC_051077.1, read on the forward strand.
AGTTTTTTTCTGTCTAGTTTTTCACATGTGCCACTGCATTTCTTTCCTAAAAACAGCTATGGGTGTTTTCCCACTGCTTGTGTGTAAACATTCCATCTTTGGGGCACACTTATCGTTGTGGATGGTCAGGAAGATGATTTCTGCTTAATCTGTATGAATAGAAATAATACCAGAATATTTTTCTTAATTGACACAGGAAACTAACAGCATTCTCAGTCACAAACAGCTAATTGTATACTTCAGAGCAAAATCCAAAACAGACTAAGCTGCCCCTGCAAATAAAATACACAAGGGCAAACTCCCAAGTGTCTGTTTGTTGAACCAAAGTCAGGCTGACAATATTAAGCTATAACCCCCTGTAGTAATTCTCTCCCTACATGTACTTCTAACCACTCAAGATTCAGCGAGCTAACTTGTTATTGTTAAGTCCTGAATTTCAATGTCATTTTCTGTCTGAGAAAAGAGCTACATGCATGGCCAAGTGTTGCTCACTGGCTGGTCAATGTGACCATCCTAGCCTGAGAGAAACCATATGATTCCTTACATGTATCAGATTGGCTCTGTCTCTGATTGTTTACTCAAGAAATGCTTTGTAACCCTGAAAGTGTAGCATATAATTGTCCAGAGTTGGGCTGTTGGAAGAGGAGAGCAGGAGAATGTGTGTGAGTGTGTGTGCACAGATATGTAGAGGAGCTGTGAAAAAGAGCTGGGTGAAAAAGCTGCTGCTGTGAAGGAGCGAGGATGTGAAGCAACTGTGAAAAAGAGCTGTGCAGTGAGTGAGTGAGTGTGTGTGGGGTATGTGTTGAGTGAGTGAGTGAGTGAGTGAGTGTGTGTGGGGTATGTGTTGAGTGAGTGAGTGAGTGAGTGTGTGGGGGTATGTGTTGAGTGAGTGAGTGAGTGAGTGAGTGTGTGTGTGGGGGTATGTGTTGAGTGAGTGAGTGAGTGTGTGTGTGGGGGTATGTGTTGAGTGAGTGAGTGAGTGAGTGAGTGTGGGGTATGTGTTGAGTGAGGGATATAGCTGAATAGGCAGAGAAAAAAGTGTGAAAGATGAAGTGTGAGAGAGTAAGTGAGTAAAAAGTGAGTGAATTATGTAGAAGTGTGTGTGTGTGTGTGTGTGTGTGTGTGTGTGTGTGTGTGTGTGTTGGGGGGTGGGTATGGGTGTGCAGAAGGAGTAGAGGAGAGAGGATATATACCTGAACAAGAGAGAGAGAGCGGAAAGATTTTTTTTTTCATTTTTCTTTATTAAGAAATTTTCTAGCCGGGCGGTGGTGGTGCACGCCTTTAATCCCAGCACTCGGGAGGCAGAGCCAGGCGGATCTCTGTGAGTTCGAGGCCAGCCTGGGCTACCAAGTGAGTTCCAGGAAAGGCGCAAAGCTACACAGAGAAACCCTGTCTCGAAAAAAAAAAAAAAAAAAAAAACCAAAAAAAAAAAAAAAGAAATTTTCTACTCACTCTGCATACCACCCACAGTTCTCACCTCCTCCCTCCTCCTATCCCCAGCCCTCTCTCCCAAGCCACACCACATCCCCACATCTCCCAAATCAAGGTCTTCCATGGGGAGTCAGCAGAGCCTGGCACACTGAGGAGCCTAGGCAGGTCCAAGCCCCTTCCCACTGCACCAAGGCTGCACAAGGTGTCACACCACAGGCACCAGATTAACAAAAGCCTGCCCATGCACCAGGGATGGATCCTGATCCCCCTGCCTGGGTTTCCCCCCAAACAGTTTGAGCCTAATAACTGTCTTCCATATCCAGAGGGACTAGTCCAGTCCCATGGGGGCTTCACAGCCACTAGTCTACAGTTCATGGGCTTCCTCTAGTGTGGCCAGTCATCTCTTCATGTCTTCCCATCATGATCTTGACGTCCCCCGCCTACAGAATCCCTCCTCTCTCATCGATTGGATTCCTGGAGCTCAGCCTGGTGCCTGGCCATGGATCTCGAGCAGAAAGATTTTAAGAGAAGATTTTTTTTTTCAAGATGAAGTAAAAGAGAAAGTTACCATCAGAAAGTGTGTGTGTTTATTTTCCCCATCGAATAGAAAGAAGTCCAGTCCTCTATGTATTTGTGGATTTTTTTTTTTTTGTGCATACCCTGGAGGTGGCCTTGGAGCAGGTTCTCCAAAGACTATCAATAAATCTACATTCAGTGAACTGTGTGGAAGTTGTCTTCGGAAATGGGTCTCCACTGTCAGTTTTCAGAGAGCAGCCTTCTGTCCTAGCAACAGGATGGGTTGTTTAGGAGTCTCCATGAGACAGACCTCTTTTGCCAACAATTCAACCAAATGTAACCCAGTGCTATCACTGGAAGCCCTACCTGTCTCTACAGAAGATGGTCAGTTTAGACTCCTTATCTTCCATTACTAGAATCATCCTCATAGATTCTAGGAAGTTGTCAGTGCACTAGGTTTCCACACTAGTCCCCAAATGCCCCCTAATTCTATGTACTCTCTCCCTCTAACCATGCCTGATCCCTCCCTCCTGTTCCTGTTCCACCCACACGCAGAATCTATTCTGCTTCCCCTTTTCAGGGAGATGCATGCATTTTCCTATAGTCCTCCTTTATACATAACCTTCTGGGTCTGGGGATTATAGCTTGATTATCATTTATGTAACAGTTAATACCTATTTATCCATGAATACATACCATATTTGTCTTTCGGGGTCTGGGTTACCTCACTCAGGATGATTTTTTTCTACTTGCACCCATTTACTTATAAATTTCATGTCATTTTTTAAAGCAGCTGAGTAATACTATATTGTATAACTATACCACATTTTCTTTATGCATTCTTTAGTTAAGTGACATCTACTTCATTTCCATCTTCTGGCTATTATGAATAAGGCCAGAATGAACATAGTTGAGTCATTGTGGTAGGATAGGATGTACTTTGAGTATATACCTGAGAGAAGTATAGCTGGGTCTTGAGGTAGATCAATTCTCAATTTTCTGAGTACCCACCATATTGATTTCCATATTGGCTGTCTTAGTTTGCACTCCTACCAGCAATGGAGGAGTGTTCTCCTTGCTCCACATCCTCACCAGCATGAGTTGTCACTTGTGTTATTGATCTTAGCCATTTTGACATTTGTAAGATGAAATCACAAAAGAATCCTTTAGAATTTGAGAACATCACTTAGAACAAGATGATTCGGGAGAGTTTAATAAAACTGCTTCATGCTGATACCAATATGCATAGCTTTTGAAACAAACACCAGATTTTATTGATGAAACCTAGAATTTTGGGTCATGAACCATTAGATATCAAGTACTTTATGATGCAGTGCCTTGTGTTTTAAACAGCAGTATCTGAGAATTACACTGAATGAACATAATCTGAGTCATATCTGGCCTCTAGCTTAGGTTAACACAAGGGGGTCATTGGCCAATCCTTCAATATCATAAATCTTATATTATTGATTATTCATTTTTCTCTCTTTATGGTGATATAGAAGGAATGGTATAAAATGAAAATTGCATGTAAAGGTAAGTGAGAAATTGTCATATCAAATGCCATATATAATGACCTTTTTTCTTTCTTAGATTCTGAAAAAACACTCTCAAAAGATCTTGTATAAAACAGATGTTTAGGAGGGGCTCTAGTACCAACCAGGAAAATATGTGCAGGATCACACCAGTGCCATACAAGGAACACATTGTTCAAATTCTCAGACTGCACAGTAACATTCATGGGACACCTCTGTGGAAATTCCCCCATGGGTGCCTATGATGATGTCTGTCTGCCTACTCCAATTCTTGTGAGTCTTATTTTATGGTCCCGCATCTGTGCTTCTCCAAATAATTTCTGTGGGGCATGTGTTCTCATTCAATTATACCAAACTGATGAGTGTTTAGATAAATTATGAGTAAAGGTGAGAGGCTTTCAAAACAGTGCCTAAAAAACAAAATGCTGCTAAAGTTTGAACCACATTAAAAAAAAAAAAGTATTCCTGGTTTCAACAAAGGCCCAAATCCGTTGGCTTGTTGAAGGTAATTAAAAAACAATTCTCTGTAGTGCACTTATGGTAGGTTTTACTTTTCACAGTGAAACAGTGGAAGAGGGATTTAACTTCCCATGTGTTCTTGATTCTGACTATATTTTTCTACACAGAAAGTTGAAAGATACGAAGTCAGAACAGAAGAATATGAAAATCTCCTTCAGAAAAAAAATGTAATCAGAAAAACCTTTCTAGAGAACAAATTTTAGGGCTAGGAAAAGATTCCAGGAGAGACAGAAAGTAAGAATAGAGTTTGGGTTGTTCAATGGGCAATATTTCAATAGCAACTGAAAATGACATACTTGGGAAGGATATTCACAGGAAAGAAGGGTATAGGAAGAGAGCATCATTAACTGAAAAGCTTGGCACTGGAATGTGATATAAAGTTATTAACTCACTGCCAAGGATCCAAACAAAACCAGTTTTTCAAATTGGGTAAAATAGATTTAGGGAGGAATATATCTACAAGAAAGAAAAGGAAAAAAATTCAAACTACTTCATTCCTCCCAGTTGTAGCTCTGCCTCCATTCTTATATTGCTCTGGTTCACAGGAAGGTGCACACCAGTGCTTCAGCATTCTGGATTTGTAGTGATAGATGCTTGTCTTTATCCCACACAGGATCTGCCTCTTTTTTTCTTCATTTCCTTATTTGCTTTTTATTATCAATGAAAAGGGACCAGAATGAAAGGGAATTTTTAGATCATCAGCCAAAATATCATATGGAACCCTAAAAGCAAAGCTTGGTTCTGGAGAAGGAATAAATTTGAAGAAGGAACATGCCCTTCTTGGAGCATGTCTCTTAAAGGTAGAGAAAGTTTTAGCATTATCCATACTCAGCATCCTTGTAGATATGCAGGAGTAAATTCCTCCCTGGAGATAAACGGATGATAGTTTCCTTCAACATGATAGTCTGAGGATAAGAGGCATGGTAGATAAAAGTCTGACAAGCTAAAGGATATGTCAAAAAGATTATTGTTGAAGATCTCTTAGGAGTTAACATTCCCGTATGTCAGATGCGCTTTGGTTTGCCATTGCAAACCATTCCATTGTTTTCCCCTCTGACCACACTGTGTTGTATAATAACAAAATAAGTGATAATAGTTGTAAAAGTGTGATGTGTGAAACACATGACTTCATGGATGCACACCAAACAAATGCCATTCTAAGTAACAACAGGTCAACGTGGGCAGTCCACCACTGGCATGTAATAGTTTCTGAAAGAGTTGGATTTTTGTTCTCTGTTCAGCACATCCATAAAATTGATTTCATTTCCTAGCAAAAAACAAAACAAAACAAAAACTTCAGTATTTCACATTTCCCATATGTTGAATTACTAATAACATGTCAGATAATCAAGAATTAGCCCAACACACTCATGATTAGTCTACTCTATTGAACTTGCCAAGTAGCTGTGTATAAGCAGTAGATTCTGGAACCGTGACTCCAGACATACACAGAAGAGACAATGCTCTGAGAGCAGGCAAGATCTATGACATCAAGCCAAGGAACTACTTGATTCCTCCTTGACTCAGGGAGCTTGCTAAGTTATGTTTGCTCTCATTGCCAGAAATCTGGGGCCATACCCAGAGGATCAAAGTGAAGGAGCCCTGTGTATGCATAGCACTTAAAAGTATAAGAAGACTTGAGATGTTTCCATTTTTCTCATTTTTCTATCCTTGATGATTCAAAGCATGTCTGACCCTTACATACACCAGCTCAAAAACCATGAAATAAGTTCAGTCTGTACTGAATTATAAACATGAAAGTTGATTGTAGTGCTTCCTGATTTAGTTAATAGTGAACTTTTGGGAACTATTTAGTGAGAAAAGGGAAATGTGCATTTGAAGACAATGAGATATTTTGACATCTGACTCTTTTTCCTGCCAAAATAATTAAATATTTTTCAATTATTTTTTTCATTTAGTTATTTGTAATTTTGAGATTTATTTTGAAACCCACTCTAACCGCTAAACTCAGGCCTCATTGCATCATTCTGAGTTCAGAGACTCTGGGTGTATACCAGCGTACCTGCCTGACCCTCACACATTTCATGTACCTAGACACCATAACAAGCCAGAGAAGTTTATGTCAGGTTCAGCTTTGACTTCTTTGCAGTATTTTTCAGTTCACTACTCCCTAGAATGATTTGTAATGTAACAGATGAGCTTGGAGCTCCTATTCCTGGCCAGGACCCCAGCATCTCTGTCTCATCATTAGAAGAAGCCTTTATAAGTGCATGCTTACTTTCATCACTGTGCTTTCTGCTCACCACATTCTAAAATGTCACAGAAGTGTTAACTTTATTGATATTAAATTACATATTAAATGTATCAATAAGGTGGCTGGAGAGATAGTTCTGTGGAGAAGAGATCTGCTCTTCGATATGACCCTGGTTCCATTCTCAGCACCCACACGATGACTTGCAAATATCTGTAACTCCTATTCTTTCAGGGGTCTAACAGCCATGTGTACCTACCAGGTACACATGAAGTATATATAGATGCATACTTACATAATTAAAATTCCCAAGATACCATACATGGAAGTGCTTTATGGAAAATGTTTTAGGCAATATTTTGCCTATATTCTTGAAGCTTTCCTTTGAGTTCTGATTATACTACAAAGTTCCCATTTTCTTTGTACTTACAGATACATAAGTAACATTACCTGTAAAACAAACAGGCAAACATAAAACTTCTCCTTTTCTGTGTTTGATCTTTTATAACAGATGCAAAAATCCAGTGTACTCCCTTTGGAACAAGTTATCCATGTGTTACACAAGATTCAGTCATTCTTCTATTTATGACATGAGAGGATCATCTTTTATCAGTTCACATAGCCCTGAATGTTCTGTGGAACGCAATGTCCTTCAACGCAGGATTGGGAAACGGTATCTCAGAAAAGGTAAGTGGAACTCTTGTTTTCTGCCTTTGGGGTCAGAGTTTTCACTGTCATCCAAGAATTGAGGATACCTCTGAGAGAGCATTGCTGTTAAAGGATATCCTTGGATTGCATTCCTGTGGAGTGGAAGAGACATTGACCTAAAGCTAGTCGTGGCTATTCTTCTGATGTCTTTGGCTATTACCTCTGTATTTGGCTCTGTGTTTCTTATTTAATAAGACTGTTTAGCAATTCATCTACACCTAATTCTGTTTAAGATAGTTTTGTAATATTGACATAAATGTAAAATTATTTTTGTTATACTGTATATATGTTTTCACTTCTGTTTAAGATATTCTGTTGCTCCCTTTGGGAACCTGGACAGTGGCCCTTGTCCTCTGAGCCTCACTAGGGAAAGGGAGGCTGTGCAGCCCTGGCTATGGGAAGCCATTGTGCTAATAACATCACTGTCCAGTGTTCACACACAGGCACTGCTTCTGCTGTGCAGTTGGAAGACAGATTGGAAATCTGAACATTTGTTTTCTAGAAGTTCTGAATATTGCATTATTTCAATTTTAGTTTTGTCTTATAAATGTTACTGATAGTTTAGAAGCTGAGGAAAGAGGTAAGTGGGATCATTTTTCAGCAATACATGATTAGAATGTTTCTAAATTTCTGCTACCACCAGCCACAGAAGTTCTGTTTCAAGGGACAAAAGGAGTTTCTGAGCTTTAGAGGTTTCTCAAGTGTGCACGGTGTTGTGTAGGTAGATAGGGCAGATTTCACATCTTGTGCCATAACCCATGTGGCAGGAGCAGACATTATATCCTTCTTCAATATTATTTATTTATTTATTTATTTATTTATTTATTTATTTATTTATTTATTTATTTTGGTTTTTTCGAGACAGGGTTTCTCTGCGTAGCTTTGTGCCTTTCCTGGAGCTCACTTGGTAGCCCAGGCTGGCCTCGAACTCACAGAGATCTGCCTGGCTCTGCCTCCCGAGTGCTGGGATTAAAGACATGCGCCACCACTGCCCGGCCCTCAATATTGTTTTTTATGTGGGCATCAGTGGGTCTGGGTTTACCTGAAATCATTAGGAGACATGAGAGTTTTCAGAGCCATAGCAGGAGATCACCTTCATTTGCAGAGAGGGCTCTAGAGCATGGAGCTTCTTTGGAAGAAATATCAGTAGCTAGAGGGTCAGAAACATAACAGTTTAAGGGTCACTTTGAGTTAATTTTGTGGGAGTTGTGAAGTCTGTGTTTATTAAGTTTCTATATACATAGAATCATAGGTAACATTGGTCAAGATTGCACTTCTTCTGGCTGAGTTTCCTTTGGTCTTTTGATGAAAAGTTGATTATATTTTCCTGCTTTTGTTTTTGGCTTTCCCTCATCTCCTTATTCTTTCACAAATACTGTACACATTCTTCATTGTTGTAGCTTTGTTCTAAGTATAGAAGTCATATTGTATCAGTGTATGTACTATTTTTTCATAATCCTATTGAGCATTCTGAGTGTTTCATCTTTGCATGTGGCTTTGCAATTAGATTTCCTTTTATAAATTGTTGGGCTTAAAAAAAAAACCAAAAAAAAATCGTTGGGGATCTTCTTTGGATTGTATTCAATTAATGTTGCAAATTTACCATATATAACATCTTAATATTGATGCATCATGTTCCCAAGGATCATTTATTTACTTTATTTATTTAGGTTTTATTGTTCTTGTTGTTGTTAATCTGTGAAAGATTTAATTTATTGGATACAAAATACTATGGCATTGGCAGGTAGCTTAGCACATATTCTTCTTGGGGACAACCTGAGTTAATATCCTAACACCCAAGTTAGGAGGCTCATAACCATCTGCTACTCTAGATCCAGGGGATCTCAAACCTCTTTTTTGTATGTCATCTGTATCTCATGGAAGACTCTCTCACACATGAACATATGCAAAAAATGGGGATAAACTTGTGAATTAGAGCAAAGCAGGTTGTGTAAGATGTATTATACAAATCATACAATATTTCTTTCAAATTTGGTTATCTTGCATTTGTTTTTACAAGTTTTCATTTACTCACTTTGGTGCGGCCTTACATCCATCCAATCATGAATTATAGGAAACAAAATTTTACAGTTTGGTCTAGTGGTAAAGAGGAATTAGATGTTAAAGTTTTATCACTTTGTTTACACTCATGGTTTTCCCCTTCATTAAGGGTTGTTTTACATCTTTGAAGATACCTGTGATATAAGAGCCTTTATTATATACCTCACATTTATAGCATCTTTTTTTCTACATGAGATTTTTTCACACATTTAAAGAGAAGTGGAAGAACTCAGAACTTTACCACACTTATTGCATTCATAAATGTTCCTATATTGTGAGTCATACTACATTTGCAAAGTGAATGTTGTTATTATCAAACTTTCTTTTATACACATGTATGGAATATTTTTAGAATGCAGTGACCTATGATGTCACAGAATGAGTATGGGAATGTGTAAAAACTTCTGTTTTTCCTGGTTCACTTTGCAAATGTAGTGTAAACAAAGGGATAAAATCTTAAGATCTGATCCCTCTTTACCATTAGACCAAATTGTAAAATTAATTTATACAGATGAAAATATTCAACAGTGTAATGAAGGTGGTAAAGCTTTTACAGGTGCCGTGCCAATTATCCTTACAGGCATGAAAGAAGCCATGCTGGAGAGAGACCCTATGAAGGCATTCAGTATGGTGAAGAGTTCATGCCTCCTGTAAAGAGAGAAAAGGAACTAGCGGGCATGCAGAATGACTTGTCTGAATGACATGGTATTCTGCTTCCCCGATGCCTGCAAGACTCCAGAAAACATCCAAGTTGTCAGGAAATCCTGAGACTTAAACAGAAGTCACTCTAAAGCCGGGGCAATCAGGCATTTACTAAGAGCTGTGGAATATGGTGGAACTGTTAGGGAGGGAGTTTGCATGTGAAAGCCAGAGGACCAAATGGCCAGAGAACAATGCTTGGGGTGTACTTGAGGACATGCTGGCTCCTACTGTGTTCTCTTTATCCACTCAGCCCCATCCAGGTCTTCCAATCTTTCCTTTTTTGACAACTACACATAGTTGTCAGTGACAATGCCCTGGAGGCTCCCACTTTGTGGTCCCCACTTGGACCTTAAAGCTCCTCAGTCCCCATCCTGTCAATCCCTGGAGACTGCCTACCTGTTAGGAATAAGCATGTTCTAAAGATATAGCTGTCCCTTTGGCTAACGACTAGTGAACCATGGACCCATGAAATTCTCATTTCCCCAGGAATCTCACTGTGGGAAAAGACTGAGTCCTCCCATGAGGATGTCTCTAATGAAGAAACATTTACTCCTTATCTGACCACCTTGCAGGACAGAGAGGAGCTGAGAATGGGGGAGGGTTATAGAGATGGAAAAAAATTCATTATATGGCTTCATTAGAATACTTAGCTTGCATGGCCGGGCGGTGGTGGCGCACGCCTTTAATCCCAGCACTCGGGAGGCAGAGGCAGGCGGATCTCTGTGAGTTCGAGGCCAGCCTGGGCTACCAAGTGAGCTCCAGGAAAGGCGCAAAACTACGCAGAGAAACCCTGTCTCGAAAAACCAAAAAAAAAAAAAAAAAAAAAAAAAAAAAAAAGAATACTTAGCTTGCATATCTCTTGTCTAAACCTGATAGGACCCCAAGGATGGATTAGTTACCTTATATTTACATCACTTTTCCAAATCAGTCAAACTGAATAAATATCACATTTTCAGTTTTCATCAATAATTTGCTTTTCCCCTTCTTTTCTATTGTTTTCTTTTTGATTTTTTTGTTTTGTTTTGTTTTTCGAGACAGCGTTTCTCTGCGTAGCTTTGCGCCTTTCCTGGAGCTCACTTGGTAGCCCAGGCTGGCCTCAAACTCACAGAATTCCGCCTGGCTCTGCCTCCCGAGTGCTGGGATTAAAGGCGTGCACCACCACCACCCGGCTCTTTTTGATTTTTTAAACAATGGTCTTACCATGAATCTTTGGCTGGCCTGAAACTCACTCTATAGACTAGGCTATCCTAGGACATCAGAGAGATTTGCCCATATTACCTCATGTCATAACTGGATAACTTAGTTCTTTTAATTGGCTTAGTATGAATAAGTTGCTGTGGCTGGCTGGTTATGGTAGCTAGGACACAGGCTTTGGTCCTAACTCCAGTAACAGAAGAAGTCTCCCATCAAATGCAACCCTCCTGCCTTAAAGTACACTGTCTTCCAACTATTAACAACATTGTTTTTCTTTATCATTGAGTCTGTTACAACTCATCAAAGGACCTGCACAGAGTTCTGTCCTTATTCTACAGATGGTGAAACCCAGACCTACAGAGATAAGTGGTTTTTGACTATAGTTAGTGTAATTGCTCATCTTAATCATCCTGTCATTCTAACGCCCTACCAAACAAGTTGAAGCCACCAAAGACGGGCATAATGACAGAAGCCTGTAATCATGGTACTTAGAATGTAGAGGCAGAAATTTCAGGATTTCAAAGCCATCCAAGGTGGGAATGGTCAATGGACTATGGCGAGAAGACCATGGAACCAAAGGAGACTGTGATTGGCTCAGAGCTATGTCCATATTCCTCCCTTCAGCTCCAGAACTTCAGGGCCATGACACCACAAAGTGTTAGTTGAGGTATTTATCACCCCACATTTTCTGTTCTTGATAATGTTTCCTGTCAAAGGCAGCCAGGGCCACTTCTGGGTCAGACTCTTGTTACAGAGTAAAATTCTCCTGCAGGTGGGAGAATTAGCCTCAGGCATGGATGAGCTCCCTAATTGCATATCTAATGCAGTGTGCTCAGCTCTGAAACTATATACAAACAACCAACAGAAGTGGAATCAGCAGGTTTTATGCATATATTTATGCATAAATCAAATATGCTTAACAAGGAAGAAATTAGAAAGGAAAAATTTGGGAAAGGATGGAGAAAAGACAAGGAAGGGGGAAAGTGATGTAATATATTTTCATTAAAATGTATGAAAATAATTTTTAAATAAAGAAGTGGCTATAGAGATAGCTTAGCAGTTAAGAGTGCTGGATCTTATAGAGGACACAGCTTCCATTTTCTGAAACCACCTGGTAGCTAATCATCTTCTGTAAGTCCAGTCCTGAGGGATCTGATGCCCTCTTTTGGCCTCTGCAGTTACTGCATACAAAAGCTTGAAGGGAAACACCCATCTACATAAAACAAAGCTAAAGCTTAAAAAAATGGAATTCTCTACAGTGATGTCACAATTCTGTAACAGACAGCAGGCAGGGCTAGTTAAAATGAACTCCTTCTGGTCCTGTATGGAAGCAACTATGGCCTTCATCTGAGCCAACATGCTCAGAGGCAAAAAGCAGCCTTATTCTGAGGTTGGTATAGCTCAGCAGGACTGTTCAACTAAGAATAGCATCCACAATGTTGATAGGGGACTTTTCCTTGATGTTTTCTGTATTTGTGTTCTCTGCCCTTTGTATGTGTGAGAATTAAAGGCAATGATAGATCTTTTAAATATAGATCATAATGTATGATCTAAAAGATTTTCTCTCTAAATCTTCATCTGTCTAAGTGGCTAGAACTGTAATCTCCTGTCCCTATTTAAATTGTTCAAAATATTACCTGAGACATGATCCTAAAAGAGACTTAAGGATAATATCATATATGAAATGCAAAATCTGTTCTAGCCTGGCTCCTATTTTAGCATTAGCTAGAGTTGGATGCATACTGTTATTAAAGAGATTTTTGTTTATTAACCTTTTCAGTGTGTGGAGTGATTTCTCCTGGAAAGGAATATTAATTCTAGAAGAACTATACCTCTAGCCATAAGAGACAAACCCTCTTATGTTGGCTCAGGTGACCTTGATCCCAGTCTGTTGCTCCCCAGGGCAATAGCTTTACTGTCCTCTTGGTTAAACCAATTAAAATTTTAAATTAAAGGGCTGTAACACCACTGAGTTTAAAATTAACCATTTGAGTCATGTAGTCAACTGTCCATTGCAGTCAGAGGAAAAGGATTTGTGTGTGGAGCATGGCTTCTGCCTTCAGACTGGAATAGGATGAATAGTTTCTTGTGCACATTGTAGAAGTAAACAGGATAGGCAATCAGCTGCTGGAGTCACCATTATGAAAAATGGCCTGGGTTAGTGATTTTGTAATTTCCCAGCATATATTAATTGATGCCAGGCCGGATTGGAGGATGGAAAATTTGGGGAGGTTAGCTTGAACCAATGAATATTGAATTTCCAACTAAGGGCTGTCCTTTGTAGATTTGTTCAATCCTGGTTGGCACAATGAAGGCAGCTCAGAAGGTTGAGACATAGGCCATTGGCTGTAGCTGTGTGTGTCAGGTTACAGATCTCAGCAGCTAACATTGCACATAGGGGCAAGGTCAAATAGCATTTATTAATGCCGTTCCCGCTAACAGGTAATGGCCTGTTCTTTTTCAAAGTCAGGATAGGTAAGTGTTTTTTCAATTATATTTATCTTTTTTAAAAGTCAATTATTGGTTTTACCTTTTCAATTTGATTTTCTTTAAATATATCACTGCTCTAATCTCTTATTGGTTTTCTTCTCCAGTGTTTCCTGATTATTAAGAATTATTTTTAAATTTTTCTTTAGGTGCTGTTGATCAATATTTCTGTTTAGAGCAGTTTTCTTCTGTAGCTCGGATTTCCCTCACACTATGTATTTGAGAATTCCTTTGAACGTTTAATCCTGCCTCTGCTGTCCAAGGCTGGGAAGACAGTCCTGCAACTCCTTCCAGGCTGGGCCTTGACTGGTCTGTGAGAAGGAAAAGTAGACCAGTGAATGAGTGTCCTCCAACCTCTCTGGCTTTTTATTGGGAACCTACAAATGAAGAGGGACCTGTGTAAGAATTGCGTTCACTGACCAACTGTAAAGCAGATGTAGTCACAGCACAGAAAGGGAGGGGCAAGAAAGAGGGCAAAAGCTTTCCTGCTGTGACAGTAGTTGACATTACCAATGAGTAGAGAGGTAATCAATCTTAGATGATCAATAAGTGTCCTGACTGGCAACAGGCCAGGCAATCAGGAATCAGGATAAAGAACTGAACTTTCATGAAACCAAATTATTGTAGTTACTCTAGTTCAACCAAAATAGAACATCTGGGTAAAATGTGTGGTTCTGCCAAATAGGATTATTATTTTCTAGGTTTAAGATGTACTGTCTGGGGTTGGGGATTTAGCTCAGTGGTAGAGCACTTGCCTAGCAAGCACAAGGCCCTGGGTTCGATCCTCAGCTCCAAAAAAAAAGTATTGTCTGCCTAATATGTCACACTCCTTTAATCCCAGCACTTGGAAGGCAGAGGCAGGCAGATCTCTCTGAGTTCGAGGCCAACCTGGTCTACAAAGTGAGTTTCAGGACAGCTAAAGCTGTTATATAGAGAAATCCTATCTAGAACCCACCCCCCAGAACAGATAGATGTACAGCCTGAGAGAAAAGGCATGAATAATCCTTGGTGTGCTCTAATACAAATCCCTAGTCTCTGGATCACATGGCCTATTTCATAAAGCCTGTTTCAACTTTTGAACATATGGAACATATGTTTTGGGGGCTATAATTACATCATTTCCACCATCTCTTTCCTGCCTCCAAGCCCAAGTGTGCCAGTCATTCCAGGCTGGGCCTTGACTGGTCTGTGAGAAGGAAAAAAATACAGGGGAATGAGTGTCCTAACGCAGCCCAGGTTTTTACCAGGGAGTGGCAAGCAGAGGTGCTTTCTTAGAATGGGAATTCATGGTCCACACATTACAAGTTGTTATGATCAGAGTACAGAAAGGGAAGGGCAGGGAGGAGCCTTAAAATTTTCCAGTTTTGTCTGCAGTTTGGATTACCAATGTGCAATCAGTTAATCAGGTATAGGTGATCTATAAATGTCCTCAGTGGTCATTTCTTGGGCTTCACAGACCAGGTTCATTGGCCAGGAGATTGACCTGTCCCTATTGAAATGTTAAGTCTGCACCCAGGACAGATTCTAATCTCTTGGCCAAGGGCTTTTTTCTCTTAACAGGCCTTCTTTACTACTTTTAACTTTCCTCCTTCCTAAGGCCCCCAGAATCACGTAGCATCAGAGATCAGAGCTCCCAAAACTCTTGGCATCTTTGGCCTCTGGCAAGGATGAAACTGCTAGAGTCCCAGTGACACTTCTGGCTTCTAGTCAAGAAAGCAAGTAGTTTCTTTTCTTTGGGTTCTTCTTACCCTAGACTGCCTAGTTGATTTCTGTCTATGATTCTTACCCAACCTCCCTTTGGAGAGGTAACCCTGACAGATATTATGGGATTGGAACAATGACCATTCTGGCTTCTTCCAGCTGAATTTTGGGTATCAGGTGGCAGTATTGGGAAGGGTCTCTTGTAAAGACCAAACTCAGATATAGACAAGAAAGGAATCCCTTTACTGGTGTCTAGAAAGGACTAAAATGTCCAATGTCCAAAAGGCATTCTCGATGGGCTCACAGTAGCCCCCATCCTTTAGATCTTTTCCTTTGACCTCTACAGTTGTTCTCCAGAGTGATGAACCCACACTTTGCTTTTACACCTTTTCAAAGCTATTTTAGCAGCCAAAAGTAAGCATGATGCACTCCCATGTGGCTTCTGGAAAGGGAGAGAAGATGTATTTAGCCATCATTTAATTTTGAGGTTAAAACAATCATGGGCCTGTCTTCCATGGCTGTGGGCAGGTGCTCAGTGAGCCAACATCTAATGTCTCACATCTGGGCAACATCTTTTTTTTTTGTGAAGAAGATAATATTAGTGAAATTGGTTGTCTAAATAACATCTCATGTAGACTTAAGTCTAATGTCTGTGGAGTGCAATCCCTTGGGTTGTTACGAACTCCCTAAGTCTTTGATTAAATTTTTCCTCCTGAATGCTGAAGACCATGCAAGTGGCCAAAATTAATTTTTCTGTTTGTGCTGTCAACAAGACCAGTTAAGCAACTAGTCCTCACGGGTCACTTGGGCTTTCGAGGAATCTCAGACTTCTAGCCTTTCTTTTACCAGTTGTCCATCAATGTGAGGTTATACAGTGTCTTATTAATGGCATTCTCTACCCAGGAAGTGCCTACTCTGTTCCAAAGTCAGTATAGCTAAGTGTCCTTCCAGTTATTTTTTTCATTTTAAAAAGTCAATTATTGGTATCATTTTTAAAAATTCATTTTCTTTAAACGCATTACTGCTCTAATTTGTTTCTATTTTCCAATGTTTCTTAGCCACTAAGAACTTCATTCAAGTTTTTTCTTGAGTATTTATTTATTTATTTATTTATTTATTTATTTATTTATTTATTTATATCAGTTTAGAGCAGTGGTACTCCACTCAACCTGGGAGGTTATGGTTTCCATTGGGGGATCAAATGACCCTATCACAGGAGTAAGCCTTAGACCATTGGAAAACACAAATATTTATATTGCAGTTCATAATAGTAGCAAAATGATAGTTATGAAGTAGCAGTGAAAATAATTTTATGGTTGGGGATTACCACAACATGAGGAACTGTTATTAAAGGGCCACAGCATTAGGCAAGTTGAGAACCACTGGTTTAGATCAATGTCTCCTGTAGCTCAGGCTTGCCTCACACTATGTAATTGAGAACTGCTTTGGACATTTAATCCTGCCTCTGCTGCCCAGTGCTGGGAAGACAGTCCTGCTACTTCTTCCAGGCTGGGCCTTGACTGCTCAGTGAGGAGGAAAAATAGACCAATGAATGAGTGTTTTCCAATTCTCTGGCTTTTATTGGGACTAACACAATGAAGAAGGAACTGTGTAAGAATTGAGTTCATTGACAAACTGTGAAGCAGGTTTAGTCACAGCACAGAAAGGGATGGGCAGGAAGGAGGGTGAAAACTTTCCTGCTTTAACAGTAGTTGACATTAGCAGTGAGTAGTGAGATAATCAGTCTCAGATGATCACTAAGTGTCCTGACCAGCCATTTCTTGGATTCACAGACCAGGAAATCAAGAATCTGGATAAAGAACTGAACTTTCATGAAACCAAATTACTGTAGTTAATCTAGTTCAACCAAAATAGAAGCTCTGGGTCAAATGGTGTGGCCCTGCCTAACAGGACTGTGTTTTCCAGGTTCAAGATGTACAGCCTGAGAGAAATGGCATGAGTAGTGCTTGGTGTGCTCTAATACAAATCCCTAGTCTCTGGATCACATGGCCATAAAGCCTGTTTCAAATTGGGGTTGTAATTACATCATTTTCACTTTATCTTTCCTGCCCCCATACCTCTCATGGACCCTTCACTGTTTTCTAATCCATGGCCTCCTTTTGCTTTAACAACAGTTACTGTTTGAGTGTGACCCATGTTTGACTGTAGGAACTTCCAACTAGGAAGCAAAGGGTTAAATGTACAGAATTCAACAGGAAGAGTCCCAACAACAGTGCCCTGGGTTCCTTGGCCCAGCAGATTGATACTATGGTGTTGTTCCATGTTGTGTTATTTTTCATTTTCTTGTTAAAGTTTCTATGAGGCATAGGGTGTAATTTGTTATGACTCTGCCTTGCCTTGTTCTATTTCCCTCTCTGTCTTGGCAGAAGTTATAATGTCCAGTTAGCACCAGAGCTGAGTAAAATAATTCTAAGACTATTATTATCCTTATGAAAGTGCAAACCCAGTTATTGGGTTAGGCCTGAGACACATTATGCTTGTAGGTCATCCAATTTTCTAATTTTCACATTTCCCTTTTTGTCTGTGGTCCAGATTGTATTGCCTGCTTCTGACACCATGACTTCTGTCTCCTTTAAATATCAAGGATTTCTGTCCTGTTAAACATATTTATGGGGAATTATTCTGTACAGTCAGGAAATACCTGGTTGTTATCCTATCTCCAAGTCTGACTTAAGTGTCTTTTATGGAAGAAGCTCTATTCAATCTTTGTCTAATATTTAACTTATAGCATGCAAACTTCAATATCATTTTTCAAGGTGTCTTTGAGTTATAAGAACTTGGTTTTTAAGCAGTCCATTCTATCTTTCTATATTGCCAGCTGCAGTTGGCTTATTTGCCAAATGGAAGACCCACTGTATGTCTATAGCCTGGAACCACTTCTGGACTTTAGAACCTGTAAAATATGTTCCTTGATCTGCTCAATAGTGATTAGGCAGCTGTATCTGGCTATGCAACACCAGAGTGTATATTTGTTGCCAACTGGTCTGGTCCATGACTTTCTCTAGTGAATCTGAGTCCTGTGCTTTCATCTACGAGGGTGCAGACACATAGGCCCCTGTGAATATTCAAGAATCCAATGAAACCTATTTGTGGTGTGTAGTTAAACTGTTTAGGAGACCATGTTACAGCTGTTAGATCATGTCTGAATCTAGTTTTAAGTGCTGGGCAAAGGTGGCAGTCTCTATTGACTTCTTTACAGACCTGCCAGGATAACTTAAGGTTCCTTTTATTAAACCATTGGGACAAAACATGTAAGCCTAAATGTCCCATTGTTTTATGTGATCTTCGGATTTCTTCTTTACTAATTATGCTAACATTCTCAGGTTTCTTAATTTTCCAATCTGGGTTCCTTTTAATAGTTATTCTCATAGATTTGTCCTGATTTAATTTGGTTCTCCATTTCACCTCATTTTTTAGTGTTAGGGGTAAACATTCAAGTTTACCAAGTGTGTGATCTATCATCCTTGATAATTTATTCTGAATTTGTTCCCTAGGAAGTTTTATTATTCTAATCTGAATTGAAAAGGATGCTAATTTGTCTGCTATTTCATTATTTCTAGATGTGTTGTCTGTCTTGCCTGGGTGTATGTTTATAAGGGTTCCATAAATTTTGATGTCTTTGCTATTTTGCTATTTCCACCTATGCTTCCCTTGACCAAATGTCTTTGTCATTTATCTGCCAGTTAGTGGTTTTCCATTTTGATGATCATATATCTATACCATTGCACACTCACCATGAATTGGAGAGGATATAGATTTTCCTTTTGCTTTCCTGAGCTGTTTGTCTTACAGTTATCAGTGCTGTTATTACTTCAGCATGTTGTGCTGATTTGGTGATTCCTTCCTCAGTACTAGCCATTCCCTCCCTTGGTTTATAAGCTGCTGCTTTCCATTCGGTTTTGGTTCCATCAGTGGTTCATGAGCCATCAGTAAGCCATTTGTTGGCCAAATGCTGTGACCATTCTCTTGGTTCCCACCGTCTAATAGATGCCTCTTTTGGGTGAGCGGTGAATGGTTAGATCCTTTATTTCTCTTTAAGTTTCTGTCTGACAGACCTGTCCAATGGTGAGAGTGGGGTGTTGAAGTCTCCCACTATTAGTGTGTGGGGTTTGATGTGTGATTTAATCTTTAGTAATGTTTCTTTTACACATACTCTTGTATTCAGGGCAGAAATGTTCAGACCTGAGACTTCATCTTGATGGATCTTTCCTGTGATGAATATGCAATGTCCTTCTTGATCTCCTTTGATTGATTTTAGTTTGAAGTTTATTTTATTAGATATTAGTATAGCTACACCAGCTTGCTTCTTAAGTCCACTTGATTGAAAAGTTTTTCCCCAAATTTTTACTCTGAGCTAATGTCTGTCTTTCAAGTTAAGGTGTGTTTCTTGTATGCAGTAGAAGGATGGATCCTCTTTTTGTATCCATTCTGTTATCCTTTGTCTTTTTATTGGTGAATTGAGTCCATTGATATTAAGGGATGTTAATGACCAATGATTGTTAATTCCTGTTATTATTATTTTTTTTTTTGTTGTAATATGTGTATTTTCCTTCTTTCGGATTTGCTATCATTGTATTTTCTATAGCCTATGTTTTCATGGGTACATCTAACTTCCTTAGGTTGGAGTTTTCCTTCTAGTGCTTTCTATAGGGCTAGATTTGTGGATAGGTATTATTTAAATTTGGTTTTGTCTTGCAATGTCTTATTCACTTCATGTTCATCTATGTCATATTCATCTATGGTGGTTGAAAATTTTATTGGCTATAGTAGTCGGGGTGACATCTGTGGTCTCTTATTATCTGCATTAAGTCTATCCAGGACCTTCTGGCTTTTAGTCTCCTTTGAGAAGTCAAGTGTTATTATGATGGGTCTGCCTTTATAAGTCACTTGGCCTTTTTCTTTTGCTGCTCTTAATATACTTTCTTTATTCTGTATGTTTAGTGGTTTAATTATGTCATGAGGGGACTTTTTTTGTGTGTGTGTGCGGCGGGAGGGGGGTGTCTAGTCTATTTGGTGTTCTGTAAGCTTTTTGTATTTTCCTAGGTATTTTCTTCTTTAAGTTGGGAAAGTTTTCTTCTATGGATTTTGTTGAACATATTTTCTGTGCCTTTGAGTTGGTATTCTTCTCCTTTCTTCTATCCCTATTATTCTTAGGTTGGACCTTTTCATGGTGTCCCAGATTTCCTGGATGTTTTGTGTTATGGCTTTTTGGCTTTAGTGTTTCCTTTGACTGACAAATCTATTTCCTCTATTGTATCTCCATGCCAGAGATTCTCCATGCCAGAGATTCTCTCTTCTATCTCTTGTATTCTG